>NW_006285779.1:481291-488906 GCF_000327345.1 Myotis davidii
CTTTCCCTTTCCTTCAGCCTTCAGACCTAGTATGTCTTATTCCTAATAGAAAACCAATGGCAGCTGGCAGTCTAGGAAAGAATGAAAAAATCTCACAGCCTGTTTAGGACTAAATTGCTAATGACCAACACAGTTTAATATATTTTCCCATTTAGAGATATTTGCATTTTCATCAGTGACACTGCCTTAACTGAAAGATGGGTGTATATTGGTGGCTTTTCAAGACTCAAGCTTTACAAGCTGGATTTTTCTATAGTATCCAGCAGTTACAGCCACCACCCACCCCCTTATCCCCAAGACATATAAGTATAAAGTTAGTTATGAACCAGAATCCCCATAGGAAGTCTCCTTTACCCCTCCCCCCCCACACCTTGATCAAGAAGAAACCCATCACGAAGCTGTAGCACAGCCCTACTGACTTAAAATATGCACCTATGAGATCTATTTGGACTTTTGCCCATATAGAGTGAGGGCTGGAGGGAGAGCTCTATCTGGTTGTTTATTTTGTGCAGATAAACACCTGGCCTTAGCCTACCCAGGGCAGCCCTCAAGCAGTGCCATACCTACAGCCATGATGGCCAGTTCTAGAATCAGACCATGAGGTCTGACAAGTAGCAGCAGACTTTGGGACATAGGAGTGAGATCATTGAAATCTCAAGTTTCCTGTAAAAAGTTGGGCATGTGATTCTCCTGCCCCTGTGAGTGAGTAAAGAGGCTGTCTCTGTCCCCCGCAAATAGACAAGTCTGTGCAGCCAGCTCTGCAGGAAGGTTTGGGACACATAGGGACCTTCCCATGTCAGCAAACACCTCAGCAAAAGCCATGTAACAAGGGGCTGTTCTTGCTCCCAGTGATGTTGAATAGGGGAAAGGATTATAAAAACTTCTAGCGCTGTTTTATTTTTGTAGTCAGGAGTGATGGGCCCAAGGTCATCCACCTATCGAGGACAGAACAGTCCTGTATTAATGCCTTTAAAATTGCACATGGCATTTTTAAGAAATCCTTTTTTATTACATTTGATTATAACAAATTAATATGGAAAGCAGGACCCAGTCACCACTTCCATGATAGACTGAGGATTAGAGGGTCTTAGTCACACGGAATCTGCTGGCGGATTCAGTTACACCAACTTATATGGATGGTGCGCTTTTTGTGTTTTTGTATTTTCTTTGGTTGGTTGGTTGTTTCAGGGGGTGATTTCACCCAAAATACACTCCGTCCTCTTTTTGAAGGAAGTAGAGCACGTCAGCATAAGCCATGAACTGGCTCATCAAAACCTGTCACCATTCAGCTGGGTGACCTTGGCATTCCAGGTGACGGCTCTGGGCCTTGCGTCCTACATCTGGACCGTAGAGGGGGAGGGGGGATTACATGATTTCTAAGAAACTTTCCCACTTCCTTTCAAGAACCATCATAGGCTTTGTTCATACATCTTGATACGTAATGTCCAGCCAGCAAAATCATGCCCAGCTTGTCTGTCTACAGTCTTCCAGTTGCTCTGAGGCCAATTTCTTTCTATTCTCAGCAGAGAGGGAGAAAATTTGATTGTCAACATCGCAATTCCGAGTCCCTCATGCTGTTCACCTTTATCTTTGCCTCCAATGCTCACCAGTCTCCTGTCAAGAGGGCAGCAGAAATATCATTGGCCACACATCCAGCTGCTTGGGCAAAATAACCTAGGGGAAGGGGTCTCCAGTGAGACAGTCCTGGGGTTGAGTCTGAAGTGCACTACGACCTGAGGATGCGTCCTAAAAGTAGCAGTAGTGCTAGAGTATCATTAGTATTCAGAATGGAGAACCTTGGGTGGTTTTCTGCACAGCCAGCCAGGGCTCAGCTCGGTATAAGAGGACCACAGAGCAGTGAGCCCCAAGGCAGAGGTAATAGGAGGAGGGAAGGGAGAGAGCATACTCAATATTATAATTATTACTAGAATATGTTATAACTGAGCATTTGTAAATACAGTTTATTTCTGTAATGCACAAAAGAGGAAAAATTCTGTCAATGTTTTCTGGCTTCTGGGGATAGAGGGCTCATGTCAGATTTTACAAAAGGAAAGAAGTTTTGTTTCTCAGATGCAGATGTGGGTTTCCCAAATGGAGATACCCAAGTGTAGCTTGGCCGCTGAAGGGCCTGCACCCATCGCTTAACCTCTCGGGGCCTCTGTTTCCTCCCGTTGGAAATGAAAACATATTCCAGCCTTGCAGAACAGAGCAGGGGTGGGGAAGGCGGGGTCCAGGGTGAAGTGCCTGGCAGGGGGAGACACTGCTCACTGCTTGTCCCTCCTCCCCAGCCTGATTCACCAGCCAACACTCTCCCTGCCTTCACGCTCCTTCATGGGCAATGGGCACTCTGCTATTCCCACTCCGCTAGGCTGGTGTCTGCTTCTGGGAGCTGCCTGGCAGAAGCGGCACTGATCATTGTTGGCTGTATTACTTCTTCCCCAAAGGCAGGCACCGGGGCTGCCAGCCGCTGAGCCCTCACCTTGCTCTCATTTCCGGGCCTGGCGGAGAACCGCACCCCTCATCTCAGAGAGTTTTGACCTTTTCCCAATGTCTGTTGGTTGCCTCTGTCCTTTCTAAAAGCTTCTTATTGATGTTTGGCCCTAATAGGGAAATGTAAACAAGAGATAGATAAAGGTTAACAATACCCAATCAATGCTGCAGAGAGAGGCAGTGCAGGGAGGGAGGTACTAAAAGGCCAAATGTAAGGAGAGCTCTATTGACAATTTAATTGCATTCATTCTTTCCCCTTGATGTGTTGAACTACTAACAGGGCTGCCTCATATCCTTTCATTTTAGCTTTGCTGACATTTCTTTTTCCTTTTTAATAGATAAGAAGAAAAACTGAAATGGACTAGATCCAGTATCATTCCCTTGCTATGTTTTCGTAAACTAATTCTTTCCCAGACACACTCCTAGGTGGCCTATTTCCAATGGTATTCTGTTATTCTCCCAGTCCCTGAAGTGCACTCCTCCATCTTTCGTCTGGTCTTTACCTTCTGTTAAACCTGATCCATCCAGGGAAGCCCGGTTTCCCTGCTGGTCTCCCTAGAGGCAGTTCCTGAAGCCACAACCTACAAGTGATGCCCCTTTATCTGTCACAGCTTCCTTGGTGCTTGTGCTCACTCAGACCAAGACTAATACCAGAACTCACAAAGTGTGCAAGGCAGACATCCTTCAACAGTTGTGGGACGAGGAGGAGTGAGGCTCAAAGAGATGACATGCATGTCCCTGGGTCACAGAAAATGTCACAAGATTTGGAGTAGAGATTATTCTTAAGATATAACTTCTACTGTAGTTTTCTACCATTTTATCTACTTCATTTAGTTTCTTATACAAACAGCAGAAGATGAACTCATCAGTAGCCCATACTTTAGCTATACCTAAAATACAAAATCAAGGAAGGAAGGAAGGAAGGAAGGAAGGAAGGAAGGAAGGAAGGAAGGAAGGAAGGAAGGAAAGAAGGAAGGAAGTAAAAGAGGAAGAGAGGGAAGAAGGAAAGCCCACCATGACAAATCATTGGCAGAATCCAATGAATGAGCACCAAATCCCTGTAATTGCTTCCAATATTACTCTTCCTTTATTATACTTTCTTTTCCCCACCCTTGTTTTTCACACTTCTGCCTCTCTATTACCCAGTGTATAGCCTTCTAAGAGTGAAAAATAAATATTCTCTTCTTTAAAAGAATCTGGTAGGTAAATAACAGGATCAAAGAAGATCCTGTTAGGTGGTAGTAGGAGTGTGACTTAACAACAATTAAGTCTACATCTAAATACTTACTCCTTTACTACATTTTTGTATGAGTGGGATTCTAACATTTTATCTATCAAGTTCAAATTATAAAAACACATATGTTGCAGAAAAATTAGGACTATTAGAAAGAAAACCTTTATTTTTTTCCTATCTTGTTTATTATGCAGCTTGCCCGTCTCTATGTGGCTTGCAAATAGCAAAATGTGTGTCTAGAAATTTTATACCATGACATGTATACAGAATCCAAGGCTGTATTTGAGCAGAGATTCAGCAAACCAATAAATACATGGTTCTTTTTGAAAGTGGGGCAAAGGAAACCAAGGTCCCTGCTCCCACCAGAATAGGGAAGGAGGGAAAGGGTGCCAACAACTGCGAACCAGGCATTTTGTGTTCATCTCCATTTATATGCTGCTGCAAAAGAAAGAACAAAATACTCTTGCATCAAAGAAAATTGCATCAATTTTTAATTATGCACTTAATCATCCTCTTCCAGAAGGGAAAGCTGTCTTTCGTGACATTTTTACATATTTGAAGGCAGCACTGTGTGAGCACAGGGCAGGATGCTGGGTTTATCAGATGTCACTGATAATTTCAACTGGCACTGATGGGTTGACTCAAGGGACAGGAGCCTTTAAGCCACAGTGGTTCTCAACCTGTGGGTTGCGATCCCTTTGACAGTCAAATGACACTTGCACAGGGGTCATCCTGCATATCAGATATTACATTATGATTCACAACAGTAGCAACATTACAGTTATGAAGTAGCAATGAAAATAATTTTATGGTTGGGTCACAACATGAGGAACTGTATTTAAAGGGCCAGAAGGTTGAGAACCACTGGCTTAGATACTAAAGAGACATGCAATGCCCAATCATAAAATGTTATTTGTTTTGATTATTCACTCAATTAATTAGCTAAGATGAATTATACGAGGTGTCATATTCTAAGTGTTACAGAGAGATGAAAGGCAGGACCTAATCCCAGTGTAATGATTGGTGCAAACATATCAATAAATATTCTGAGATAAGAGCAATATTAATAAAGGTGCAGGGCAGGCTGAGATTGCCTGTCCTAGAGAGATCAGGACGGCATACGATGACTACATCCCAGGGCAAAGATGATGAACAGTCCAGTTAGAAAGCAAACTTAGTTGCGATGTTTACATCACACTATAGTATGCTGCCTGGTTATGGGCTGGCACTATGTCCAGGAGGCCCTGTGGTAGTGGAAACTCGATGATTCAGAGGGCAGCTTCTGGGTTTGATCATAGACTTTCACTGATTAGCCGTGTGACCTTAAGCAAGAGATTTAACTCTCCTTTGCCTCCATGTCCTTATTTTAAGAATTAGACACACTTCAAGGTATTGTTGTTTTAAATAAATAGAGCACCTGGAGAAGTAACCAGCCCTTGCCCGCTGTCTTCTTGTTGACCTTGACTTGTCCATGTTACTTCTCCCTTGTAGGAATTTGTATTCTGGAGACTCCAGAGTCTTTGTCCTCACCTTCATTTTAACCTCTATCTCATCCCCTTGTCATATATATATCTCACACACACACTCACACTGAGTGACCAGATTATTATGACCACCTGACGTTTGTAGGCAAATTAGCTATAATTTCCCACTGAAGTTGCTAGAGGGCCAGATCATTATAAACATCTGAATAGCACAACATACCTAAGTATTGTTGCTGATCAAGTTCATCCTATCACGTTGATGGCACATCCCAATGGAAATGGCTTCTTCCAACAAGACAATGCACCATGCTATGGTGCTCGTATTGAGCAGGAGTGGTTTCAAGAACATGAGGGAGACTTTACCTTGCTTAGGTGGCCCCCACAATCACCAGATCTCAATCCAATTGAGCATTTGTGGAACGAAGTTAAAAGAGCCATCAGGCAGCTGGTTCCACAACCATCAGATCTCACAGAACTGGACAGTGCTATTCATCAGGCAGGTGTCAGGTTCCTCGCATCACCTTTCAACATCTCGTGGAGTCAATGCCAAGAAGAATCGCCGCAGTACTGAGGGCAAAAGGTGGCCCAACGAAGTACCGATGGGGTGGTCATAATAAGCTGTCCAGTCATAATAATATGGCCACTCACAGTGTGTGTGTGTGTGGATGTGTGTGTGCGTGCGTGTGTGTGTGTATTCCCCTCATGGTGTTTTTAATGTTTTTTTTTTGTGTGTGTGTGTGTATGTGTCTTATTCCTCCTAATTCATTCTGATCTTTCTCTTATTTTCTTCACCTTTCTTCTGGCTCCCACACTGAGATAAACTCCTCTCTGCAGGTAACACATTTAAGATGCTCAGATAAAATGAGGTCACAGGGACGATGCCTGCTTCTATGAAGGCCCAGGATACTCAGTGGGGCTCCTTTGGGGTCTTGAGGGAAGAAGAGAGGAAGCCAACATTAAATATTTCCACTTGCTTCTCAAAGCCAGTGTCCTTCATTCTGCTTTTACCAATGTAGTCTCGAGTTAAAAAAAAAAAAAGTTTTATTTGAGGCTCCCTTTTTCCAAAAAGAAAGATTTTATTACATACCTACAGGCAATTTTCAAACCTAATGGCATTAGCTGTGTTTTTAAAATAGCATATAACACCTACAGCTGTCCGTGATTGCCCACCAGATGTCTTCTTACCAGCGGTTTGTTCGATTGGTCTGTAAAGCAAATGTCCATCATTGCGTTTGGTTGTTTTGTCTCTTAAATCTCTTTTCAGTCCTTTTAATTCAGAAAAGTCCCTCTTTTCCTTTCCTTCACATTTTTGAAATTCTGAATGAACAGGGTTAATGGTCTTGGAGAAAGTTCCATATTGTAAATGCAGCTAATAATTTTCTCATAGCGTCCTCGACCTTTCCCTCTACCCTGTGTTTCCCATGTGGACTGTAGACTGTAAATTAGTCCTAAAGGCTTCATTAGATTCCAGGGAAGCAAGTTTGGCTGAACGTATCACAGGTGTTGCTGTGTGTTTTTGAGTGCATCACACCAGGAGGCATGTCACATCCCTCTCACTTTTAGTGACGCTGAGATGGATGGGTGTGTTCAGGTGGTGACAGCCACATCTGCATTGTTCTGTGATTTGCCAGCAGAACTTCAATCAGGTCCTTTATTCTAAGTACCATAAGCAAAGCCTGTCTAGCCTTCATGGGGACACCCTAGAAATACCAATGACTGGGTGTGGGAATAAGCCACCACTTTCCTTCTGGAACCCATTCTCCCCTTCAATATTGGTATTCATTTATTGAGTGTGTACCATTGTCAGGGACTATTGTAGACACTTTATAAGGTTAACCCATATATGCTCACTCTAGCCATCCATATGGTACAGATGGGAAATCTGAGGGACAAAGAGTTCTTTAACTTGCCAAGTTCACATTGGTGCCCTTCACATTCAGTTAGTCTCACTGCAAAACCTCACTCACCGCCATTCCCTTCCCAATTCCTGCACAGGTCACCTCCACTCTCACATTTCCCAGAAAGTCATCCATTGCTCCAGTCCTTGCTATATCCCATCTGACCCAACTCAGCACCTAAATTCCAGGATGTTCTATATTCTGTATTCCTATGCAGCAGAGAGCATAACCCACCTGCAAACATGAGATGTGGACTCGGGCGGTATAGTTTATTTCAGGATGTCACTTTCTAGCCATTTGTCTTGAGGCAACATAACTTCTCTGGGTCTAGTTTTCTACCATGACAATATTTTTCTCTTGAAGTTCTTATGAAAGTACAAGGAAGAAAGGTGAAAAATCTTTGTAACTTTAAAGCACTGCCCCAATATTTTCCACTCTCCTCATTCATTCTCATCATTCATTCTCTCTCTCTTTCTCTTTCTCTCTCTCTCTCTCTCTCTCTCTCTCAT
>NW_006285779.1:489019-493954 GCF_000327345.1 Myotis davidii
TCCTCTTTACTCCCCCACAATTTTTTCAAAATTTTCCATTGCTAAGACCTTTGCTAGGGCATCAGGTGATAAGCAGATTTTGCTGAATATTGAAACACTAGAGACCCAGTGCACAGGATTTATGCACGGATTTGGGGTGTGGCCTGTGGGGATTGGCCCACTGTGGGAATGCACTGACCACCAGGGGGCAACTCCTGCATTGAGCATCTGCCCCCTGATGGTCAGTGTGCATCATAGCGATTGGTCGACCAGTCGTTCTGGTCATTCCACCATTCAGTACCTGGGCTTTTATTACATAGGATTAGAGCCCCTGTCTTTATTAATCACCAAAGTTTTATTTCTGTTGTGTACAGATGACTCAGGAACCCAGCAGGCCTGGCCCTGGAGAGTTTCCAGGTCTAGCACTCTAATAATATTACATGGGAAGAAAAGAACACCATTTTTTTTAAGTCACATTGATTTAGATTCCACTTAATCACATCATTCAGGCATGGTGAATGTGCTTCTAACTCAGAACCAGTCTTGGGCAATATGATGAGGTTGGCAAGGCTCTTCGGTGTCTAATCCTTTCTCTCCTTTCTCTCCCTTCCAAATCTGCAAGTAGAATTCCCTTGATCCCTGGATCCTCTTTAGGGTAAATTAATTTTTTGATTTGTACGTATATATGCATTACTGCAAAAATGGAGCATTATGTTTTATGTCTAGCACAGATGAACAATTGAATTGAAGTCTTTAGATAATTTTATACAAGGCATTAGCTTCAATAGTGGGAATTGTAGGTATGCCACAGGTGTTAGGGTCATATTAAAGGGTCTAATGGAATTGGACACAGACATTTGAGAACTCATCAAGATATCCAAAAAGCAGAATCCCTATTCTATTTATCTATAAGGCAAGTCCATTGTTCATGATGTTAAGATTGAGACATTCTCAGTCACTATTTTTCTTGTGCACTTTCAGGATTTTTTCTGTCCAAAAAAATGAGTCAATCCTAATCTGAAGTGCATTGCTAAATTACAATTTGAATAAAGTTTCTAAAGGTTATTATTTGGGTCTTCAGCTTGCAAAATGACACATGTTCACTATTCAGTTAATAGGACTTTATTGAGCAGCTACTTGACACAGTAGGTCTTTTAAGCTGAGAAAGATCTGACTTGCTTCTCTCTAGATGCTCATGCATAGGCAGAACCATAAAGAAGGGAATGGAAAAATTTGAGTTCAATTCTTGGCATGGAAACTTACTAATTAAGGAATTATTTGACCTCCCACACCTCTCTTATTTTCTGTATAAAACAGGAAAAATTAATCTAAGATCCTAGATATCTTATTTTATGAAGAATTTAAAAGAAAGTATATGGCACAGCATAGTCTTGTGACACATACCAGCTCCCTCTCTATTTATAATGTACTGCACATTGTGTTGGGTTTCATAAGGTAAGTGCAAAGTGCCACAGGCCTATGGGGAAGAGAATAATTCTGGCTGAGACATGCTTTATTGTCAGGCTGTGTGATTATGTCTAATGGAACCCTTATATATTATGCTTTTTAAAAAGTCTCACTTAACTTTATTTTCCAGAGTCCATTAATCTCTCAGTTTCAAATATGTAGAGTTTGGTTTCAGAAAAAAATGCCCTGAAAGAAAAAAGTTTCCAATACAGACTTCTCTACCACAGCAGAGAATTTTCCATGTTTGCTCAGGAAATGGAGTTTTTCTCCTTCTCCGACCCATTCACTTTCTCAGCCATCTCTAGCCCACTGATGAGACCCTCAGGCATTATCCTAAACATTACTTTGTATCTCCCATAATCCCAGCATCTTAAACTCTCTGAATTATCCATCTTTCAAAGCATGTGCACACACGTGCACACTCATGGACACACTCCACGGACATACTTTTAAATTAAACCCCCTCTCACTGAATGCTTAAGTGCCTACAGTATGTTCTACACTGTTCACACATAGCCAGACACTTCCCACATTCTTCTTTTGTTTTTAGATAATTGAATGAATTAGATAATTCATTCATTCACTGATTGAAACACGTGAAGTCCATGCATCCAAACAGAAAAATTCCATATGGATTCTCAGAGCCCAAGTCACATTGGCAGAAAGGTCCATTCTCCCATTCTCATTCCGTCATGCACACATTTGTTCCTTACAAAAAACAAAGTAAGTGAATGAGTAAACATTTGTTTGGCCAGCAAATACAAACATTCACTGGCCAACTCGACATAAAGGGAGATTAAGCACATGCAATGGACAGGCCATCCCACTGGAAGAGTTTTGCTGAGCAGGCCTGAATTTACACTTATAATTGTGTGCACTGAAGGATATGCCTGTGTCTGAAGCAGGATAAGTTTTTTTTTATCACTCTCTCCGAATCCATTGCTTATTTACCACTTACCCTATGATGTCTTGTATGTTTTCCTATCTTTTTGTGATCATAAGACCTGATTTCTGCACATAAAACTTTGTGCCAAATAATTGAAGATGCAAACTTTTACATTTTCAATTTGGTTATTGCCCTAAAAATAGATAAGCCTGGAGAATCATCTTACTCTCCCCCCCCCGCAAGAAAAGCAACAAAATACATAACTATACAGAGTGCAATACATTGGCTTAGTGCATGCTGACTTTCTGTGTGTGTGTGTGACCCTGTATAGGCAACTATGATATAATGGGAGTCACTTAACATCCTTGAGCCTTGATATTCTCCTTCATGTCCTGGGAATAATTATTCTGAACTCAGGGTTAGAATGAAGAATTAGGGAGAGCTTCCTGTTAGCCACACATTGCTGTGGAAATGTTGGATTGATGGTATTTTCTTTCCCAGCTTCTTTTCATTCTTTTTTTTTTTAAACAAATTAATATCTATTTTAATTTTAAAGGCCAAGGTTCTAAAGACTTTTTATCCAGTCATGAATGCCCACAACTACCTCTTATAGTCTTTATGGCCTAAAAATAAAATGTGATGTGTGCTTCCTGATTAATGTATTTTTGGTTGCAAGCAAAGAACTGATTTCAAAGAAGTACAGGCTAATAATGAGATTTGTGTGCTTATATATGTAAGACAAGTGCTGTCTCACAAAGCCCAAGGGCAAGAAATATGCAGGATTTTGCAAAATCCCAGGAATGGGAGAGAGCTCAGAAACCAGGCCTGAGGCCTCTGAGCCTCATTCTTGGATCTCTGGTCTCTGCTTCTCCCTGCAGGCCTGCTTCATTTTCTCCATTCTCCTCTAGGCCCACGGTGGGGGACGATGTCTCACAGCCCCCGAGTACATACAACTGCATTTGAAGCAGGCACACTTCAAAAGTCCAAGGGAACAAATTTTGTTTTTACCTTGAGTCAGATAGTCACACATGACCCATGTATGTGGCTGTCCGTCATCCCTGACGGTAGATAAGGTGGGCGTGTAAGGTGGGACTGTTCTCCTAAGAAGATGGTTTCCATAGTGTAGGTACCTTTAAAGTTACCTTATACAACTGGGTTATCTTTGGTTGTGTTTTCTAATTATTCTGCTTTCCAGAAAGATTCTAAGTTTCTATGGCATCATGTATGATGAATCCATAAGCCAGAAAGGAATATCCTTTTCTTTAGTGTACCCCACAGCACCATAATGCATGTGGATACTTGAAAATGTATTTGAGCATTTTATAAAAACCAGCATGCTAAAAAGACCCACTGACATTGAATATATGAATATATATAAAATATTTTTATATATTTACATATGGCATATACAAATATATGTTATATATTTACATATGGCCTATATAAATATATAAATTATATGGAATATATGTTATATATTTTATATTACATGTACATCGTTTTTTTTAAAATTTTAACTTAAGCCAAGATCTGAATGGAAGAAAACCATAAATTATATATAGTTCAGTATGTTGGGAAGAGGTAGAAAGCTTATTTTGTCTTTGGGGCCAGATGAAAAGAACAAGGGGAAACAATTGATAATGATTAATCTTTCCCAGGGACTATATTTGAGACCCTTCACCTAATATGTTTCATGATGAAAAATCTAGAGATTCTGGAGAATATACGATGACTGAAAGCCTCCTTATGAACATCCAAGATTGCTCCTTCCTAGAAAAATTGGGTGTCTTCAGCTAAGGTAAAGGGGATAGAAGGATTTGGAGAGAAAATTGTCCTTTCTTAGATCCTCCTAGAACCATGGTTGGGAAACTGCGGCTCGCGAGCCACATGCGGCTCTTTGGCCCCTTGAGTGTGGCTCTTCCTAAGCCTTAGGAGTACCCTAATTAAGTTAATAACAATGTACCTACCTATATAGTTTAAGTTTAAAAAATTTGGCTCTCAAAAGAAATTTCAATCATTGTACTGTTGATATTTGGCTCTGTTGACTAATGAGTTTGCCGACCACTGGCCTAGAAGAAAGTGGTGCACGTTTTGTTTGCTCTCCATTTTCATGATGTGGGAATTTCTGTCAGGGCGGATTTATGAACCTTTAAATATTTACCACCATAATACATGCCTTTAAGACGCATTATACTTTTTTAATCAACATTAAAGTTTAAAACTGAATAAAAGCTTTGCTTCATGATTGACCAGATTATCTCAGAACAAAGACATGGATGAACAAATCATAGAGCAGTGGTTCTCAACCTTCCTAATGCCACGACCCTTTAATACAGTTCCTCATGTTGTGGTGACCCCCAATTTCATTGTTACAAATTGAACATAATTAAAGCATCGTGATTAATCACAAAAACAATATGAAATTATATATGTGTTTTCCGATGGTCTTAGGCGACCCCTGTGAAAGAGTCATTCGACCAACCCCCAAGGGGGTCGTGACCCACAGGTTGAGAACCGCTGTCATAAAGCGAGATTTCGAGTCCCGGGAGGAACACATCTCCCATCGTTCCTTCTGAGGGCACATATTTGTATTTGCATGTTCC
>NW_006285779.1:494030-551962 GCF_000327345.1 Myotis davidii
CAGGTTTTATGGTTAAGTAGCTTTAGGCCATTTACATATCCAAGATGGGAAAATGACCAATAAACTACATCATGTTGCTGGTTAGTTGCCCTTGGATAGATCCAGCTTGAACAGTATTAGCCTATTCGGTGTCTTTAAAAACTGAAATTCATTGACATCGAAAAATCTGGCATTTTTTTATTAATCTTAAAGTTCCTGGCTTTGTCTTAAAAATTGAAGAGATGTCTAATCCTATGCAAACTTTGCTGAATTGAAAAGAGGCTTCCCCTTTGCGTGTTGCTGTGTCCTATATTCATCTAGTCTCCTCCTTCTGTTGTCTCATAGACACTAAGATTGCATGCCAGTGTCATTTAGTTTAGAAGAAGGACTGAGTGATTATATGTTCCAAGAAAAGTTGGAGAGAGCATAAGTCTTTGTGGAAATAAAAAATCCTGTTCCATGTGTATATGTAGGCAATGAGGTAATATAATGGGAGTCACCACTATGAAAATAAACTCAGCCTGCTTCATGCATTTTTTATTAAACACCAATAGGACCACGTGCTTGGCTCATGGATTTACTAGACCGCTTTTAAGTCTAATACTCTATTATTCTATTTTAAGTGTCTGCTCTGCCATTTTGACAGATGTAGCAAAATAATTTTCATGTGGGCTTATGAAAATGAACAGTGAGAAGAAAAGATAATGGTTTTATAAAGATAAGAACACAAAACTGGAGATAGGAAACCAAAGCTAGAACTCAGATCCCCTAGATCACAGCCCAGGAGTATTTCTAATACCATTTCTACCGTTTTCACTCTCTTTTAGATGCATTAATCAGTAGTGAAAACATTACTGAACTATTTTGGGTCCCCAAGCCTTCTTTCATTTAAGAAAACAAATACAAATCTCTTGAACTCCACAGAAATCTTTTTCATTTTCTCAACGGATTTGTATTTTGCAATCACAGTATATATTTTTCCCTCTTCTAGAAGCATATCTCAGATCCCTTTGGAACAGTCTTCTCTCTTCTCAGCATTTGAGTTTATATTGTACTGTCACTAAAACTAGAAGTGAACATTTTCTTAGTTTAATGATAGGCTTGCTTCCCAAGACACACCGTAATTGTGTTTGGTGCAAAACTGCTTATTACATTTTGACCATTAATATTTCATGATGTTTTCTATTCTACTTGCAAATGCCAACTTTACACTTCCAGGGAAATCCAGAGTTCCTCTCTTTTCCAGCCAGGAAAGTTACTCAGGCAGAGCCTTAAGGACTAGTGGTTCATCAATTTCTTGAACGAGTGAGGGGGAGTGCACTTCAGGAGGACAGTATTTTAAGAAGTGCAAGGGTGACACACTAGAGTACACTCACTCACACTCACACAGGGCAGGACTAAGACCCAGAAGGAGGCTCCCTCGAGAAAAGAAAACACTGGGAAGTTTAGTGCTACAGGAGCCAGCTCTCAACTTCTTATTGTGTACTTTAAAGTGAAATAATGCTTTATGGAACCAGGTGGGGGAGTTTTTGCTATAAGAAGCACTTGTTTAAACAACTCCTGATCAACAGAATTGCTCTAGCTGCAAGTTTTCCCAAGTTTCTCCCAGAGTAAGAATTGCATTAACAAATGCAAAATAACCAGACTCATATCTAGATCTGGTAAAAATCTATCTGTATTTGGAGGAGGTCTGCATGGCCAAATGGAGCCCAGAATCTTGCAGTTTCTAAATAACAGAAAACATACATTATCTTTTCCAGGAAGGGCCAATGAGTCCCAGACCCGTGGCTGTATTTACAACTAAAGTGAACAAACTCTGTTTCTTACAGATTTTATCTAAGTGAATTATATGACATTTCAAAAGCCATGCAGAACAAAAAGAGTGACTGTATTACATGCAACGTATTCAGTACATAAAAACCCGTGAGTCCATATAACAGAGGGAAAAAATCATTTACTACTATTGGAGGTTACTGGTATACCAATTTCACGCTCTGAAAATTGGCAACTAAAAATGTGGAATAGTTATTTGAATAATCACATAATGGTTAACAAAATAATGAAATCATCAGGTGAAGTTGATGGGGAATGGGCTATTTCTACAATTTCCAAGCATTCCTTCAAAGATGCATTTGATTTCCATGTCAGCGTAACAAATTACTGTAAACTCAGTGGTTTAAAATGACACACGACATACAATACAGGGTCTCACAATCAAGGTGTGAGCAGGACTTCATTTCTTTGGAAGCCACCTGTAGTTCATTGCCAGGTGGCCTCCTCATAGGTCCTCTCACAAGACAGCTTTTTTTTTTTTTTTTCAAAAATGGGGCTGCAGTGGGGAAGGGAAGCAGCGGGTTGCTTTTCACTGGGCATCATGTTTCAGTTTTGCAGGATGGGAAAGTTCTGGAAATCTGTTCCACAGCAGTGTGGATACAGTTAACACTACTCAGCTCTACACTTCAGTGATTAAGATGGTGAATTTACATTACAGTTTTTACCACAATTTTTAAAACATACAAAACCCAGGAAGCACAAAACACATCCTTTTTTGGTTAATTCTGAGGAGTAATATAGAAGTGAATGAATGCTGATGCCCATTAGGCGTCCTGCACTTACCAGTCTGTGTTGCAAGCTGGGGCTCGGACCCTGAACGCTCTCACTGATGTTGACTCTGCAGGGGAGGTAGCGACTCTTATATTTTAAATAAAAATGCCAAGAGGTAGAAAAAGCTTTCCCCGTAGAGAGATTTCCCTGCCACTGACTGCCTCCAAGAATAGGTGAAGACGACTGAAGCTGGCGCCTCTCAGAATTTATCCTGCACAAGAATCACCTGGACTCCGTTAAACTACCTTTCCACGCAGTGAGTCAGGTGGGACCTGAGGTTCCAGGGTCTAACACTCCCGGGTGATGATGTTGCCGGTTTAAGGATCACTCTTGGAGTAGAGAGAGCTTAAAGAGATTGGAATAATCAGCAAGGGTTGAACTAACAATGCAGTATTCACAAAAATCACCCAGTGCTCTTGTCAATGCCAATATCTAGGCCTCAGCCCTGGCGATTATGCCTTTGTTGTTCTTCATGGGAGTCTGGAATTTTGTTTTTAACCTCAAGATTGTTGTGATAAGCCAATTTTGGGGAAAATTAACTAAATAGTCTTTTAGGATAGTTTTCTTTTTAAAAAATATATTTTTTATTGATTTCAGAGAGGAAGGGATAGGGGTGAAAGAGATAGAAAGATGAGAATCATTGATCGGCTGCCTCCTACACACCCCACACTGGGGATCGAGCCCGCAACCCAGGCATGTGCTCTGACCAGAAATCAAACCATAACTTCCTGATTCATAGGTCAATGCTCAACCACTGAGCCATGCCGGCTGGGCAGATGGTTTCAATATTAACTTTCCATGATTCTGCTTCTCTGTGTTTCTGATGGGGCTAGCTTAGACTAGTTTTCAATCCATACCTATCTCAGTTTTGGTTTGGTATGTGGTTTCATCCCAGGGACATTCAAGTTCTTACTAGAATCATCCCCTTTATTTTTATTAAACACAAATAAGCACTGTACATGGACCCTGGCAGCACCATTAGCCCTTCAGTGATTTCATTCAGTGATAATAATTTTATTTGTTTGATTATTCTGGTGGCTTGAATTCTTTCCCTCAGTGTGTAGATTAGGAAACAGAAGTCAATAGGGGCCAAGTGACTGGCACAAGGTCACACAGATGGAGGAAGTTGCAGGGCCTGGAAGTGACTCCCCTGTCAATCCAAAGCTCATTCAGACACTAGATGCCTGGTCCCCTGTGGTGCTGCCTCCTCCTGTGTGCATAAGAGGCTGGGCGCCTGCACACTGTTCACATCTCCTGCTCCTTAACTCAGTGTCTCCATCTACTTTTGCATCTGCTCACCCCCGGTCTTCCAGCACTGACCATCTGCCCTAATTCTGGACCAGCATCGGGTTCAGACCTGCTCTTTCCAATCTCTCTCTGGTGTTTGTGAACATCCATATTCATCTCGGTCTGTAGGAAAAGCCACAGTGTGATGCAATGAGTTCCTCAGACAGGCTCTTCAAAACAGCAGTAAAATCAATTCCCTTAACTATTCTTTAATCAGAACCAGCTGTTGGGCATAGAGCACGTGGTGGGGCTCATGTGGTGGAGAAATTAATCCTCCCACATGCTCATTCTCTTCTGAACTTCAGTGACCTTTAGCACAAATCGCATGGAGAGCCTTTGTTTAACAGATATGTGTGGGTCACCTGCATGCCACTGTACAGGGTACTTGGAGGTTCAGTGTTGAGCACCAGGTGACATGCACGGTGTCCTCCTGGAGCTTCTGGTTCAATAAGGGAGACCATTGCAATGAAATAATTATAGTAATTCACGTGTGATTAACCCAGAGAGATCAGCGCTAGGATGGAAAGGAACACAGCTGTGAGAATTAAGTCACAAAGTGCAGCAGAAATCAGCAGACACTGGTCAGGTTAATCTCATTTTCCCTTTCATCCTCTTTAGTGGAGTCCTAATGTTTATAGATGTAAAAGAGCTAACATTTATTGAGTCCTTATTATCTACAAGTGGTTTCTCATAAGCACTTGATATACTTTATCATATTATTGCCACACAGACACCTTATTAGCCTTGTAAGATCGCTCCTCTCCTTCCACTTCAGTCTCTTCATTTATGAATTGTGGGCAGAGTACTTATGCATCCTGCCCACAGTCACATAGCGAGGGAGCAGTGGGTGCTGACTCCAGTGCTCAAGTTTCTAACAACTGTGGATCACTTACTCCTCAGGGCAAGCATGTCAACTCAGAGGCTAACACGGGCCAAATAAACGAGGCATCAAGTCAGGGGCTGTGGTGTGGAGTGTTGATGAAACCACTGAACACAGGAAAGGAAACCATTTTGTTCCCAACTAACAATTGTTATTAGTCTCCGTTTTACAGCTGGGAAAACAGAGACCTAGAAATTTCAGTAACTTCAGTCTGAGTTAAGGGCTTGCTTGATAAAACAGAAGAGAGAGAGAGAGAGAGAGAGAGAGAGAGAGAGAGAGCAGAGTATGTGAAAGTTTTTAGAAAAAGCTTCAGAAAGCAAACCAGAAGTCAGCACAAATAGGTACCCAGCAACACAAATAATTGTAGATAAAAATGTATTGCCATTATGATATACCAGCTATTCTGTCAATTGCTTTACATCCTTGGTCTCATTTAACATAACCTAGCATCTCTTTTCCCATCTTAAAGATGAGAAGATGGAGGCTGGGGGACATTAAGAAACATGCTTTTACATAGCAGAACTGAGACACCCATATATGGGTTAGAGTCCAGGGTCTATGTGCTAATAGCCAACCCCGTGTTGCTTCTAATAGAGCAGAAACCAAGGGGTTGGGGTGGGAGGGCAAGGGACTCCAGGGCTAGGAAAAGAGATTTGCTTAAGCCCTAGCCAATTTGGCTCAGTGGATAGACCGTCCACCTGCAGACTAAAGGGTCCCAAATTTGATTCCAGCCAAGGGCACATGCCCAGGTTTCAGGTTCGATCCCCCCAGTAGGGGCATGCAGGAGGCAGTCAATCAATGATTCTCTCTTATCATTGATGTTTCTATCTCTCTACCTCTCTCCCTTCCTCTCTCTCTAAAAAATCAGAAAAGGTAAAAAGGGCAGAAATTAGAAGACTCTAATAATATGTAGGGCTGGAGATACATGTGGTCTGGATAGTGAGTAATGACATGAGGAATAACAAGTCACTAGAATAATCAAGAGTATGGCAGACCCCAAAAAGTATTGCCTCTCCCCAACTCCAGCTAATATTGGCCTTAGCTGGGGTTGTGTCTTTAGCCATATCACATCAAGTGTTAAGGCCTCCGGCACAGCCTCACATCCGCGTCCTTTCAGGACAATATCTTCTTGAGTAGTGTTTCCCCCTTCTTTTGTCTCCACAGGTTGTCTACACTCAAGACTAATAGGACACATACAAAGTGCTTCCCATAGCAGGGCTAGTACACCCATATTGTAATTTGTATTGATGGAGTGCCTCCCTGCCCACGCTTTCCATATCTTGTCTCCTGTAGATGTTACGGGTTTAGCACAGCAGACATTAGCTTTCTCCCCAGGTGCGGGAAAAAGGAGAGTCACCATGCACTCTCATGTTGGACTTAGTTCTAGGGAAATTGAGGCTGGCAGGATATGACCTGAGACCTCAACATCAAACACCAAGTCACAGAGAAACATCCTAGACTAGACTCTTCTCAAAGACTAGTCCCCCCAGCTTGCTGCCCCTGCTCCCTAAGCCAGAGGAATCATTTCATTTTCAAAATGTTTCATCCACAATGTAATAGGCCGTTTCTGGAACATAGCAGGGGCTTGGTGGTGGAAAAAGTACCTCAGGACTCCTTGGATGAGTGCTGGCAGCCACGGTCTCTCTTCCCTCCTAAGCCTCAACTGCCGCATGAGTTCATTTCTTGCGCTTCGACATCTTGCTGTGCACTGCTATATTAAGAGGAATTTACTCTTCAATTTCCTGTAGTGATTTCAAATCCCCAAGGTTACTGGCGCGCCTTACTTTATAGCAACAATTACACACCACTCCCTAAGGTTGTAAAGGATTTGGAAATACATCTTCAGTGGGACCTTTGGATGTCAGATGCCACCAGCTTGCAGCACCATTAAGTCTCTCAGTAGACACTCCAGTGTGAGGTGCTTAGAGGTGGGGGCAGAGAAGGAGTCTGAAAGAACAAGGAGAGGGTTCTTTAAAGATCCTGGTTCCTTCCCAACACTCAGGGAGTGCCTTGGAGAGAGGATCACAGCATGGTAACCATCATCGGTTTTCTTGTGCAGAGAGCAGTTTCCTGTTCCCAGGGGGTCTCATTGCTTTCCTCCAGCCTCTAATCGCATAGCCACATAACTCTCCTCCCAAGAGTGGTTATTTTAAATGGTTAACATTTTCAAAGAAAACTACCGCTGAGGTTCTTTTAATCTTCAGCGCCAGTTGGTAGGGGAGCCATTATTATGCTGCTTTTATGGCCCGCTAACAATTCATTCAGGGCAGAATCTCCAAGAATCATACACTCTCTAAATGGGACTGGAGGACAATGCTGTAGACCATCGAAAGCAACTTCTGTATTTTATAAAGAGGAAAACTGACACTCAGAGAGGCCATATTCAGCTCACATACTAACAACAAACTGTAAGTAAACTGGGATATATTTTTTCTTAGACTTTTATTGTCCACAAATCCAATATTCACACAGACAAAAGTGATGCACTAATTCACCCACAAGTGACTTTTTAATTTCTTTCAACATGATATACTCCTTAATTCAGTTTGGCTTTATAAGAACCCGAAGTTGGGGGAGAGGGCCTTATGAACAAAATAAATCAGGAGTGAGCAACCCCTGGTTCTTGAATGAATTTCATCTATGTAAGAGGGACAAGATGTACAATCTCCATTTATGACGATAGTCGAGGAAAGGCCCCGGCTTTTGAAGGTTTTAGCAGCAGCAGCACTGACAACCATCAGAGGAGAAAGTTTCACCATGAAGTTGGAATCTTTCACAGGCCTTTCTCAGGCAAGAGGATGGACAGAAAGAAGGGGGCCACCCCAGATGGAAGAGACAGAAGGAAACTAGGTATATAGGGGCAGGACACAGGGAGGAAAGATAGAACCGGGGAGCCCAGCTGGCAGAAGTTACTAAGACAACTCAACTGAGCAAGAAAAGCTAGCTTTAAAATGTATGGCTGTTACTAAGACAGGAAACATGCAGATAACCCATCACAAGGCAGTGAGGCAAATAAACCAATCTCAAGCATGTTAATAAGACAGAATTCTTTGAAATTCTTTGAAGGGACCAATCAGGAACTAGCAAGCATATATACATACCCCAGCAGCACTAGATTCTTAGGTTGATGACGTGAGACACGCTCCCCTGCGCCCACGTGGCTTATGGCCATGTGGGACTCTACACATGGGCAAATGGACAAATTTACTTTAACGCCTGACTCTAACATGGAAAGGAAGCTTTAGACACTGGCCTGCTCCTGAAACCCCAGCTGCACCTTTTGCGGGACTGAATCCTCTCAATAAACTTTGCTCCCACTAACTATTGTGGTCCTTGACTTCAGTCTTCCATTTTGTGAGACAACGAACTCGGATTCAAACCCCCCCCACATTTTGGTTTCAAGATGACATGACCCCCACATCCCGATCTGTCTGTCTCATTCCTTATTATCAATCTCTAGCCTTGGTTTGCCTATAAAATAGTGGTCTGTAGAAATATATCAGCAGGTAAAGAAGTTTGTATTTCACATGACTATTTTGTAAACAAAAGAATATAGTACTTCTTTTTCTCCCTCCAGCCATGTGATGTTCAAATGGGAGTGGGGAGTAAGTTGAGGGGTACATATCAGTGACCTTTGTTTGAAAACAGCCTCTGCTGAAATAGAAGAATCCTTTGGAAGCTTTTAAAATCTAGACCATGGTCAGAAACCTTGCCCCCAAATTTTATTTATTTATTCAGCAAAAGGTGCTTGACTAACTACTACATGCATAGTACAAGGATCAGACTTTGCTTTCAGATGGGAAATACAGGGACTCAAACTAGAGAGTGGTGGTGAAAACTCAATTGGGATATAATTACAGCATAGTAGCCTGCTAAGAAATCCAGGAATAAAAGTTTAGGATGAGAGAAGAGTAAAGAATATCTACTGAGCCCCTCCTTGTCCAAAGCATTGAGCTGGATATTCTGTTAACATCATAATATTTTTTGGGGAAAATATTTTCCATTATAGTTGACATTCATTATTATTTTATATTAGTTTCATGTGTCGAGACTAATATAGTGGTTAGACAATTATTTAATTTACTGAGTGATCCCTCCCCCTGATAATTCTAGTACCCTTTTGGCATCATAGTTATTATAACATTACAGTATTTTCAGTTGAGAAAGTAATTTAAACTCTGCATGCCCCCCCCCCCTCTTTTTTTGCAGCAAAGTTTAATTACGTGAAATAACTTTCCCTTTCCTACTGTAGACGTGTCTGGGGTTGGAATTCAGGTTTATCTGGTTCCAAAGCCCAACACTTTCCATTATTTTACATGAATTGCTCATTGGTATAGCATTTACAGATAAGTGGGGTCTAATAAAATCTCCAGAAATGTTAAAATTCCTTTTTCTAAAGTCTGTCAGAGCAGAGTTTAGTCTATAAGAGATGAGTTAAACCTAGTTTGAAATCAAGTAGTTACTGATTTTACAGAGCAACATAACATATATTTGTCAGAGTACTGCTAGGAAAAAGACTGGGGAATTTGAGGAGAGTTTAGTAAAGGGATTTTTTACAAAGGTGTGGGCAGGTTTCTGGAAACCACAAGAAAAATCTGGTATCCCCAGCAAGTAATAGTGACATGGAATTTTTGGACTGGAACCCGCATTCTTTGTCCACTGGAGTCGAAGAATGACTCCACAGACAGAGGATAGTATAGCAAAGGTGGAGATTTATTGAAGAACAAGTACAGACTCCCACGTGGGGAGAGGGAAAAAGTTCGCACTGAGTCCCTTTTCTCTAATGCTTATAAAAGCTGCAGTTCCTGTGTCCTGATATCCCCTCTGAGGAAAGGGTCCCATCCCATCCCTTCTTCCCCAGCTTATAAAGGCTGCAAGTCCCTGTGTCCGGATATCCCCTCTGATTGGCCACTATCCCCCTTTTTGATTTGGTTACTATAGCAACTCCTGAACTCAAAGGGCAAACACCACATGGGACATGTGATGCCCTCCTCCCTCATTGTTCTTTTCTTTCTGGGCTTTCTTCCTTCTTTATTTTGCAAATATAGACCTTTTTGGCTACTTCCAGCTCCTTGTCTCTTGTAAATGCAACTGTTGCTGCTCCCTGAACCTGGCTTCCTTATGTTATGGAGATGTACCTGTTGCTGCTCCCTTATCTTATGGAAATATACCTGTTGCTTCTTCCTTGTCTTCTGGAAATATAACTGCACCTGGCTTCCCTGTGTTATGGAGATGTACCTTCTCCCAATCTGTAGCCCTGTTTTTTTCCATGGACCCCAATTCTAAAAATTCCCTAAACCTGCCTATATTTCCCTAAAATTCCTGTTTCAATAGTGACAGGAGCCATTACTCCCCAAGACTGAAGAGGCTAAAGGAGAGAGAATGTTGGAAACCACAGAAGGGGGAGAGCTGTGTGGAGAGGGCTTGTGGGCTGAAACAGACTTTAGTCCAGAGATGCATTCATCCAGGGGAAACCTCAAAATAAGGGAGCTGGGGAATAAGGACCCCAACTTCACTCTCATTCTTTACTACAATCTCCTGCTCCCCATCGGTAGAACTGTAGCAACAGGCAGAATGAAGGGATACACTTCACATAGGCTGGACTCCCAAGTATTTCATCAGGATGGGGAATAATGGTCAAGTGGATCTAAAAACACTCACATCCATGGAACGGAGATGCTAGTAGCACCCACCTCCGAGAGCTGTTGCAAGGACTGCATGAATTAAAGCTCTTTGGTCTGCCGGGCTCACACTTCCCTGAGACTTCCAGCATGTTCTCTATAATAATCTGCATTCCACAGAGTGGACAGTGATTCCCTGGGCTACAGCCGGTCCTCTAGTAACATTGTTTCATTCAGCATCGTTTTGTTATAATAATGGTGAGATGCCATAGCAACTCAACTCCTGTTGATATCAATTAGCCTATGGTGATACTGGTTTTTCTATTGGTGGTTTTGCTTAAAGTCACAGAAACTATAGATGACAGTAACTGAGGACTTATTGTAGTTGGTGCACTAGCTTACGTGCATTTTTTTCTCTCTTGGGTTGCTGTGTGAATAAGATTCAACATGGTAAATCTTAAAGGACCAATAAGCAAAGAGCAAGAACCCCCTATTTCAGGCCCAACAGTTTAAAGGATAGACTTCTTCTATCAACAATACTATAGTAATACTAGAAGGCCTAGTGCATGGATTTGTGCACTAGTCAGGGGCATGGCCTGTGGAGATTGACACACTGTGGGGGTGCAATGACCACCAGGGGGCAGCTCCTGCATTGAGCATCTGCCCCATGGTGGTGAGTGCATATCATAGTGACTGGTCAACTTGTCATTCTGGTTGTTCCTCTGTTCAGTCACTGGGTTTTTACATATATAGACTAGAGGCCCAGTGCATGAAAATTCATGCACTGGAGGGGGGTCTCTCAGCCCAGTCTGCCCTCTCTCACAGTCCAGGAGCCTTCAGGGGCAGGAGACAACCCGGCAATCAGGGAAAGGCGATGCCCCATCACACCTCTGCGGCTGCCACTGCAGGCAGCACAAGCCTCGTCCAGCCCTAGTTACCTGAGCCTCCGGCAGCCCTGGGTGGCTAGGCAGCCGCCATCTGAGGCTTGCCTGCACCTCGAGCCAGCCCTGGGTGGCTGGGGGGCTGAGGGGACTGGGGGACTCTGGAGGCAGCATGCTGCACACCTGCTGCCCCGGTGGGGTTGAGGGCGTGGCAGTCAATTAGCATATTCCTTCTTTATTGGCTGTGGGCACTGCCATCTTTGAGGGTGGGGCAGTCAATTAGTATATTCTCTCCTTATTGGCTGTGGGCACCTCCATCTTTGCAATGGCGTGAGTTAATTAGCATATTCTCTCTTTATTAGATAGGATTGTTGATAGTAATACTATCAATAATAAAAGAGATTTTTTAAAAACACACAAAATACATTAAAGAAACAAAAAGAATAGACCTCTGCTGGCCCCCAGGGACTGTGCCAGGGTAGGAAGCAGAGCCAGGACATTTTTACAAAGCAGCCGCCCCTTTTGAGGAACACGAATGCTGTGCAGGTCCAGCTTTAGCCTGGCTCCTTCATGATAACAGCAGCCAATTACATAGTGACTCACCATTCCAGTCTGCCTGAGTTTTTATCACAGAAAACCCCTCACCCTGCAACAACACCCTCATTCCACCCTGCCCTGCCCAGTTCTGGGTAAACCAGGATGGGTGGTCACCTTAGAGCATTTACAGAGTTCAGAGCAGAGGAGAGCCAAGTGCTTAGTTAGGCTCTTGACTGCTATTAACTTGCATCCTTTTGAAATTTAAACAGTTGCATTTATAAGCAATCATCTGCAATTGCCTCTGGGGATTATGATAAGCATATGCTAATAAATCAAAAAGAGGTCACAAGAATAGAAACAAAAATTAAGAGGCCACTTAAAGCAAAATAGGAAGCAGATGATAACACTACTTGTATTTTGTGAAGCACTGAATTCCTGCCAGAGACTGACTGCTCCTAGCATCCACCTATCTAGGGAGCAAGGGTGGGTGCAATGGCCCCCAGGAGGCTGGGTTGGTAATACAGAGGACCTCAGATCCACCACTGACTAGGGAAGTAGACACAATTCCTCAAGGCATCCACTGTAGGTAGTATCATGGAATGAATTTAGACTTCTCTAGTGTGTAATACATTCTTGGCGATTTAATGAGTGAAGAAGAAAGGAGAGAAAGATGCCTCAAATGCTGCAAACTTTTGATGAGAGTTTCCAATGTCATTATTTCTATATGTTTGTGAATTTGAATATAAGTTGGTTTCCTTAGGTAGCCTGTTTTCACCCAGTCCCCATCCAGAGCCTGTCCAATATACTGAATTACTGGGGTGTGGGTATCGGAGAGAGCCAGGTGCTACTAGCCTTGAATGCCCAACATAAGCTTGGTGAAACTGATTATACATGTGATGAGAAAAAAAATTAAATATAATTTATGATGCTTTACGCCTTTTCCCATTCCTAAATTAGGTAATTTGGCCCACTTAGTTGTAATTTATTTATTTTTTTAATTTCACCATATGAAAGAGAGCTCTGATGTGTCAGATAAATCTTTTGGATATTTGTGGTAGGAAATTAGGTAAAAAGGCAGGAGAGTTGGTTTTTTGGAGAGTGATTCAGTAGAAGAAATGTAAAATAGGGAGTTTTCAGACAGTAGTAGGACTATGTTTCACCTTCATGAAAATATAAAAATACAAGTTAAAAAATGAAAAAACTTATGATTAATTTTGTTGTTTTAAACTGTTCTTTTAAACATGGCACCATTAGGGGTCAAAAACACATGGATCATGAATATTTAAGTTTAAAATAATATTTTATATGACACTATTTTACACTACTGATAGAACATGGCAGGGGTAATTGGCTATTCTGGTATTTTTAAAATCAATGTATAGATGTTACTTTATATCAGTGAGCACGACTTGCCGTGACAGATACACAAATCTATAAAACAGCATGCAATTCTTTTATATGTTATGCTAACATTTTAGTACCTAAAATGTTATACACAGTTATTACATTTTCAAACTAGTCTATGGTATGAGGTAGTCTGGATAATAAAATAGTTTCACTAATTTACAGAAAATTATGGCGATTTTGTTTAGTAGAAAGTACAGGGGATCAAAAATCAGGAAGTCTGTATGGCAATCCCAACTAGACTATCAAATTGCTATGTGAGATTGGGAACTGTGATCCACCTCTTTAGGACACTGGTCTGTTGCATTCCCATTTATTCTTGAATATCATCAGTGACAGGAAACTTACTAGCTAAATATCAATTACAGTATGGAATTTGAAGCTTTTTTCCTACTCTATTACATAAAAATTGACTAGTCTCTATTGCATTTGGGTAGCTATATTTATACCTTTGCATGGAAAGTATTGGTTCACTGGGTTAAGCAGATATTCTAAATAGTGACAGATTTCATTGTAAAATATCAAACAAATCACAATCATCATTAACATCACCACTGAGCTCGTCTGAAATGTTTTTAAATGTTGTTAATCAGTCAAGATCAGGGTGGGTTAAACAAGTTTTCCAAATTTCAATTTTCTTAAAATTTTTCATTGATAACAAATATTGTCAGTTGTTTTCCTGTGACATGCAACATTTAGTTTTCAAAAGATGTCATCAAATACTTAAGCTGAATAACCTCAGTTTTGTCTGCCAGTTCTTCTTTCAAGTAAACACTATTCTATAAAAAACCAGCGGCTAGTTCAGCTTGCAACTCAAATGGCTGTCCGTGTGTATTTCTAAGCACCCACAGCATTTCTGATGGAAGCAGACACTCTTTATTCTTAGTGAATATTTAAACCTAATGAACTAGCCCTAACTGGTTAGGCTCAGTGAATAGAGCATCGGCCTGAGGACCGCAGGGTCCTGGGTTCAATTCTGGTCAAGGGCACACCTCAGTTGCAGGCTCCTCCCTGGCCCAGGCCCTGGTCAGGGCTCATGCAGGAGGCAACCAATCAATGTTCTTTGGGGTCTTTGAAATATCACAATATCAATGTTTCTCTCACATGGATATTTCTTTCTATCTTTCCCTCTCTCTTACAATCTTTCTAAAAATCAATGGAAAAATATCCTTGGGTGAAGATAAAAAACTAATTCACTGAAGGTTTGCAATTTAATATATTTAATATTTTTCTGCTTTATCAAGAAAATTTTTAACTGAACCTCCCTCCCTTCACTTTTTTTACTATAATTTGTACAATTATAGTAATTGTACAAATAGCAGGGGGAAATATCATGAATAGCAGGGAAACATCATGATTACTAGTACAAGTTCATGTCACCATCTTGACTTGTATTAAGACTAATAATTTTATCCACCATTGCTTTTGCACCAAGAGTACAAAAATCAACACAGTAAAAAGAAATCTAATAATGTCTTAATGATGTTGTAAAGATAGTTTTGAGACCTTGTGGACCCCCACAGGTCTACTAGCCACACTTTAAAAATTGCTATTCTCTAAGGAAATCTCTCTCTCTCTCTCTCTCTCTCTCTCTCTCTCTCTCTCTCTAATATTTTTCTTGCCTTGGTATTCTGGCATCCCTTCCTTCTTCTACAATTTGACCATAATGGGGTTTATTAAAAATATAAATCAGAATTAATCATCTCTGTATCTGTAACACTCTTTAAAATCTCAAAAATTCATTACATTTATATGTGCACTAAAGTAAAGTTTTACTTACAGTGATTCAATAACCTAATATGATTCAATAACCTAAAATGAAAACCATGTCTGGAAACATAATGAGTTTATAAAATCTTAAGAAAAAAAAAATAAACCACTATATATATATTTAGAACTTAATTTAAATTTAATAGAGATAATTGGTGACAAAGGCTATGGGAAAACTAAAACAAAACAACGAGAGAGAGAGAGAGAGAGAGAGAGAGAGAGAGAGAGAGAACTAACAAGCAGTAAGGGACATCCATATTTTATTTTAGCATAGCAAAATTCATTACCATTCCTAGGCTACAGGGAAAAAAGGAGAAAAGGAGGTATGTGATGTGTTCTATCCCAGAGGCTGGAGTAAGTTCATTTCTGAAGTTAATAATCCATAGCAAACATTACCTGCATGACAGCCAAGAAAAAATGTTCAATAGGTTGAATAGGTCTGCGAGGAAGTAGGCCAAGGATTGGCACACCTTGGCTTTGTGGATACATTGCTGAGGAAGAATGCCATTTCTTAATTTTTCAAAAAGTGTGTATTAGCAACTACAATGTGCTGACCCCTGCCCTGGTCAGTGGGGATTACTGCAAGACAAAAAACACTCAACATGAAACTGATGCACTAATGAGAAAAGACAAATAACAAATCCCCCCCCCCCCCAAATAAAAAGTAATATTAGCTGTTCAGAAATTAAAAACAGGATGATATTAGAAAGTGATTTACTGAATTTTAAATCAGGCATAGAGGCAGGGGGCATTGAGAAGGTGACATTTAAACTGAAGTATTGACAAGAGGGATCAGGCCTGTGAAAAACTGAGGATATAACTTTTTGGGCTAAAGGCAGAAATAAGCTTGACATACTAGACTAGAGCAACAGAAAGAAGACCAAGGTGGCTGAAATTCATGGGTAGAATGCAGAGTAAAAAGAGAGTTAGGCAGAAGCCAGATTGTATAGGGATTTATCAGTCTAGAAACCTTTGCATTACGAGGTTGTAAGAATTTCCTTTTATTCTAAATGCAATGAAATGTCATTGGAGAATTTTAAACAAGGAAGTGACATGATATAACTTATTTCAGAAGGTTCTCTGGAGGCAAGTGTGAAAGGAGGTTGTTACTGAAGGTCAAATAACCAAGAGGAAATCTACACTGAAATCATTACTATTGGTCTCAGGAGAAGAGGTGGAAGAGAAGATGATGAGCCAGGCATTGAGATATCAATGAATGAAGGAGTCAGGCAATTGCAGTGGGATGTGTAGTGAGATCTGATGGCATGAAATACACAGAAGCAGTGTTATAAAGGAGAAGTAAAGGAGTGGTTTATAGGTGGCTATCTGCATGCTCTGAGGTTCTTAGGGTAAATGCAATGCCTGCAAAAGACTACTATTTGTAAAGAAACACCCAGGTTTCTGTTAGTGCAAGACAGGGAAGAGAAAGCTTAGAGACAGGGACATGGAAAAGCTAGCTTACAGCTAATAGATCATAGACCCAGGGCTCAATGGGAAGTTTTGTGGGAAGTCAGCACTAATTAGTAACTATAGACGTTAGTTTGAAGAGGTGGGATCTGGCCATGAATAGTTTAGGCTGCTGTGAGGACAGGGATGGGGAACATGACTGCATTGAACCAGGCTATCTCTTCAGAGGATGTAGTAACCAGGGCAAGCTGGACATCTATTATTTCTTGATGCATGGCAAGCAAAGATTGAGCCAAGGAGCCTTTGCGGTTGCTCTCTTTGGTGACTGAGATATGATGGACATACAGAGATAGCACTAAGGCCTTAAGTTAAGGATTATCTTAACTCTGAAGCCTTCAGGGTTGTGGCAGCACATGTTGCATTAGGCACTGTCTCTTCTCACCCAGGGGTGTTCACAGTGGATGAGAAACTGGGCAAGAATGAGTGAGTTTCAAACTTCTTGGCTGTAGAAACCAAGGCAAAGTTGATACAAAGACCCCTAAATCAGACTCACTCCATACTCTCAACCTGAGATTTGGAAACTACTCAGGTCCTCTGGGGCTTGAAGAAGGATGCTTCGCACACCTCTAAACAGTGCAGTCTCTAAAAGGTTCCAAATCTCAGATTCAGTATTGGTACTGTTCACACCATTCGGCTAATATCAGCAACCATGACATATGGGTAAAGCCTCGCTAACTTTGAATAATGAGGCTAATATGATGTAGTAACAAGACTAAATTACAGACGTTTTATTAACAAAACGCAATCTTATTACTCTTAAGTAGGTAATGTATTATAAACTGAGCTATAAATGAATATTACTAAGTTAAATGGAATAAGTTGATGTAAAAGTGCAGCTCACAATAGAGCCACATACTTTGGCGATGTATCACAAACGTAAATCCTTTAGCATCAGGGAAATAATTGCTGTGGTTGAGCAACTGAAGGCAAGTCTTTGATTTATTGCATTGTTGGTTCCCAAACTACTACTTACAGTTTGAATTCTCTCTTAAGCATAAGACCCCGAGGAACCAAATATAAAGAAATTATTTCAGTATTTCCTTGGCAAAAGCAAAGTATAAAAATTCTTGAAAATCTCAAGTGCACATCACTGGAGAAAATAACATTCCATTGTATGTTTAGGTCTGGATGTGTGATAATATTTGAAGACAGACAGTGAAAAAAAAAGGCCAAATCATTTATATAGATGCAGGGCTCCTCAAAAATGTAATATGCTAAACAGGATGTCTCCAACTTCAATGTGATTGTGTATCACCTGGGACTCTGTTAAAATGCAGATTCTGACTCCTTAGGTTGCAATTCTCCATGCGATGCCATTGCCACAGGTCTGTGCCCCACTTTGAGTAGACAAGAGCAAAAGTGCCTGCAGACTTTATGTGAAAACACTGAGTAGATATAGTGTAGCATTTTTATAATGTATGTGTTTTGTGGGAAGAAAGAGAAGTATCAAGTTTTAAGATTATTTTATTGCAAATTTTCGTACAGATGATTTTTTTCCCTTTACTAAGTAGGACGATCCTTTAATCCTAGTCTCTTGTCTGTTTTCTTATCTACACTTCCTCTAAGCCCTTAGTAAGGGGTCTTTCATTATAGAGTATTAGGCAAATTACATAGGAAGATCAAGAACAAATTTCCATTTCCCCAATACTCTGCTATTGGCATAGGGGCCTTGTTTTACATTTTAAAAATAGTGTATTATCTTTGTGTAAACTTATTTCAATTCACTAATGTTGTTAAACATGCTTTCAGAAAATGAATTGCTTCACTTAAGAGAAAAGCCAGCAATTGCTTTTAAATTCACAGACTAACAGAATTCTAACATGAGCAGGTTTTTAGGTATAAGAGATATATGTTATCTAAAACTCTTGTTTTTCAGATAGGTAGATAGAGTACATCGTGTACCCAGTAACCCACAGAATGATTTAGCTCCTATATCTTCAGTCTTTCTTCAAATCTTTAAAGGAAAATGCAAGCCACAATGCCTCTTGAATTTAAACTGAAATACTGCTTATGTCATATACTTCTGGCCTACTAAAATAGTCATATTTGTAAGTATATCCATGTAGAATACATGAGATTTATACATGTACTTGTGACATTTTCTTTACTGTTTCTCAGATGCTAAAAGTTCGTGCCTTGAATTGTGTTAAGAGGACGAGTTTGAAGGGTTAACATCAAATTGCTTCATCATGGCTGACCATGTTCAAGTTTCAGGTCCATGCAAGCCTCTGTTCCCAAGCAGAGTTAAGAGAATGACTGTGTTGTCCTAGAAGGAGACGTGTTTAAGGGAGATGTAATGCAGGTTCAGGATCACAGACTTACAGAGCCTCTGATTATCGTCCACACAGGGCGCAGCACTTCCCCAGTAATCGGTGAAATATGCAGAAGGCAGGCTCTCCAGCGCCAGTTGCTTGCCACTTAGCCCTGGTGAGCTGGCTGGGCTCCAACTCAGGTAATTGCATCCTGTCTGCTCAAATTTCCTTTGCAATTTCTATCAGATATGTTACCCTCCTTAGCATGGCTGCCCAGAATGCTAGTTTAGGATTCCCTTGCAGCTGCTAAGCAGCTGTTGTGTTCAACCCAAGAGGTGACTACATTTCAGCAGTGGGTAAAATGATTCCTTGTTATTCCTCTTTTTACCATCACAGAGGCATTCTGAGGCTTAATTAATTAAGATGTGCTCAGCTTCTGAGTGCAAGTTATGGTAAAGATGGCAGACATTTATTATTAAGCATTTTAAAAGAGTATTGCATCTGCTTTCACCTCCAAGTGAAATCTATAATATGTTCCTTATACTACAATATATCCTGTTTAAATTTAATAAGAGAATTATTATCAGAAACAGGCATTGGTTGAAGTTAAAATTATACACACTGCCTCTTTTATCGTTTTAAATGATCTTCAGTACTAATGAAGCAAACATGTCACTTCAAACTGCATCCATAAACTTTTTGGTGATGGTTCCACATTGATATTTGCAAATACTGCAAAGGCGTCAAGCTCTTTTTGTCCATTATCTCCCCAATTTTTCCATATGATTTTCTATGCATGCACCTTGCTCATGAAAATAGACTGCATTAAAAAAACAAACATCCCAAAACTGAATGGCTTAAAACAACCATCATATTACATCATCTCATCATTTTGTTGACCAGGAATTTGGCGATAGCTCAATTGGGAAATGCTTCCTCTCCCTGTGATATTGACTAGCGTCACTCTGTAGTATTCACCTGGGAAGGACTGCTCTGGAGGTCCAAGAAAGGTTATTTACAGGCCCAGTGCCTTATCAGATCAGAGTGAAGCCAGGGCTCAGCTGACTCCCTCTCCATTTAGTCTCTGGACCCCTTTATCGGTCTCTCCAGCAGGGTAGTCAAACGACTACCTAGAGACTCAGTACTTCAAAAACCTGAGACAGAAGCTGCCAGTTCTCTGAAAGGCTGGGCATGGAAAAGTCACGATGTCACTTTAATTCTACTTTCTTGGTCAAAGCAGTGACAAACCACCCCAGATTCAAGGGGAGGGAAAATAGGTTCAACTCTTAATGAGAAGAATGTCAAAGAATTACGGGCAACTTACACCACCACACTGACCATTTTAATAGCATTCTTGTCTGTGATAATTGCAAAGATAGCTTAGTTTTCAAACAAACAAACAAAAAAACAACAACCACACAAACAAACAGAAAACAACCTCTACCACTAAACATATAGACACAGGAACAGACTCAATACCAACCTCCTAGCTTTAACATTGTCCTAAAGTACCTTTGGAAACAGCAAAAGCTGGTATTTTCTCAGCATTGGCATCTGTAAGAGGTCCTAATCACAATAATTCTCATTTCTGCGCTCTAAATGATACAGTACCCAGTGAGCTACCATTTCAAATAAAATTGCAAATAGTTTTAATCATTCCAAATGCATTTACACCTAGAATATTCAAAAGACTTGCTGTGGAAGTAGGTTAAATTAGTCTTTCTATTTTGCTCCTGAACTTGAAATACAGGTAGGAGATTTGCTTAAAAGTGATGAGTGATGGGCCACTCATAGATGGCCACCAAGTCCAGGATTCCATCTTCTTTACTCCACATCTTTCTCTATGAAGATTTGACTGACAACCTAGAAATCCTTGGTGAAGTGCAAGGTTCCTGACTTCACTACAATGAAGATATTTTTGCAAAAGGGCGAAGCATTTTTTCCATCTAGATTCACATTTTCATTGAGAAATGTCTAAACTGGAATTACTGCGGTGTCCCTAGTTTCTTTATTTCTCTGAGCATGGAGCAAGAGAGTATTTCATGATTAAATAATGTACAGTTTGCTCTGTTTGGCCATGTCACGGTCTCAGATACAATCTTCTAAGTATTCTCCTCCTTAAGCAAAAACACATTGCCTGGGTTATCCTTGCCTTTTCTCTAACCCTTCATGTCCTTCTTAGTCTTGAAGATTGAACTCAGGTCTCCCAACTGCTCTATAAAGAAATCCCACACCAGTCTGGAGCATGCAATGTAGAAATCAATTACACTCATTCTTTCACTCCTCAAAATTTTTAAAGCACATTCCCTGTGTATATTCTGCTGATATAAAATTGCCATGTTGATCTTGCTGCAAAGAGGGAAGAGCATTTCAAAGGAGAGTCACAGAGTTATCACTACGCACCAGGGACTATGTATGATATGAGGGCTTCACATGCATCTTCTTCTTGACAGCTCCCAACAATCCCAGAGGGCTTTGTAGATCATGGAACTAGAGCACTGCAGTCCAAGGTCACATTACTAATAGGTGGCAGAAAGAGGACATACGCCCAGAACTGTTTAACTCCAGAAACAAAGCACTTGGCCATTAGGCTATAATGTATTTGGATAATTGTATTAGATATGTGCATTTCCATCCAGTGTATGTGTCTGTAGATATAGTCATTCAGGAAAATATATGGTGACATTTATATTTCAAATGTCACTTGTAATATAGGAAAGGCACGAAGAGCTATGAGACTTCAGATGGGAACAAAATAACTTCATCCACAATAAGGTTCATGGCACTTGACAGGAGCCTTATCAGGGGAATAGTGAGCAGTTTGGTTTAATATGGGAGAGGGATGGATGAGCATGATGAGTAAGAATAGAGTAGGACACATGTAAAGTATATGCTAAAAAGTTTGAATTTGGTCACATGGTCATTGCTACGTTTTGTTTGTTTTTAAATATATTTTATTGATTTTCCACAGAGAGGAAGGGAGAGGGATAGAGAGCCAGAAACATCGATGAGAGAGAAAGACCGATCAGCTGCCCCCTGCACATCTCCCACTGGAGAGAGACCCGCCACCAAGGTACATGCCTTTGACGGGAATTGAACCCGGGACCTTTCAGTCTGCAGGCCAATGCTCTATCCACTGAGCCAAACCAGTTAGGGCCATTGCTATGTTTTTAAAGGTGTTCAGTGTGGATTGACAAAATCAGAAATGAACTTTAAGAGGATTAATCTGTCAGGCTGAGCAGCTGGATAGATGGGAGGAGGACCATGTGAGTGATACAAGTTAAGCCTTGCCCTTTTAATTTCTAACAAAAGCAATTATGAGTCCATTGCAAAAGTGCAAGGAAAGCGAAGCAATGAAAGTCTGACTCCATCACATATAGAACTTGGCTTGCTTGTTGATGGGTTTAAGGGTGCAGTTCTTGAATTGTTAACCATTAATAATAACAACAGTAACTGACAATTTTTTCTCAGACTTTCCTCCTTTCATTGGACCTTCACATACATTGTCCATTGAATTCTGTATAGACTGCCAACTCCACAAAGCTGAGGGTCACAGGCTAGCCAAGTGCTGAGGATATAGTTACAATTCAAAATGCTTGGCTAATTTGCTAATGAACCTATAAGCAGTCATTCTCCTTCTGTTCTTGGAACCATTCTCCAAAGTGCCTCCACTCGTGGTTACCAAAGCATGAATAGTAATGACAAAAGTAATGACAATACTGTCCAATAAATGTTATTACTGATATTAATCACGAATCAAATAATTTAAGCACAATTATATAAGATATATTATTATTCCTACTCTATACATTAACAACAAACTTGGGCAGAGAAGTTTAAATAATTGCCCAGGCTTCTATACCCACTATGAATAGCTCTGGGATTCAAATGCAGATAGGATGACTCAAGCTTGTGTGCAGGTAATCACCAATCTCCCGAATCTGGAATGTCTAGTCTTCGTTCCTGAGTTTCAGTGAGACAAGAGACTTTCACAAGGGCCCCAGGAAGAAAAGCTATATTTTAATATGTAAAAATATATTTTGTAACACTCTAAGTAGAGACAGTTGGCAATGCATTATCTATACTTAGGATATAGTTTAAAGACTGCCTATATTGCAAAATCTCAGTTTAAATTTAACTGTGTTCTCTTGAGCTTAACATGTCTAATGGCAAAAAGGGAACTTGAAAACCAGTGGGCGGAAAGAATCCAATCTCCTTTTTCCAAAATAAGACTCAGTTTCTAAATCCCCAATAGATTTTTTCCTCCTAGCAGTCGGCTGCCAGGAACAGAGCGAGTTCACCACAGCCCTGCAGAAGATTAAATGGGGTAATTAAGAAGTGTGCTGAGAATTTGGCCCAGGCCTTGGCTCTGTTTTCACACTGCAGATTTTGTGTTGGTGGAGGCAGTTCAGGCAATCCTTCCTTTTTGCTTGGCAATGCCAGAGACACAAGTCAGTTCTTGGAATGCAGCAAGGGACAACCATATCGAGTAGGTAGCCAAGTTTGACAGCAAGCATGGAGGCTTGAAGGGTCCTCTGGCTGTGGTTAGTGTTCCTCTCAAATAACTCACAGCAGCAAGTGGCAAGGAAAAATGAGACTGCCATTCTCCCAGTCTGCCCAGACTTAGCTTCTTATATCTATATCTATCTATCTATCTATCTATCTATCTATCTATCTATCTATCTAACTACCTACTAGAGGAGGCCCGGTGCACAAATTTGTGCACAGGTGGGGTCGCTCGGCCTGGCTGGCAATTGGGGCTAATCGGTGCCATCTTGCCCAGTACGGATCAGGGCCGATCAGGCCAGCTGGAGGGAGTGATCGTGGGAGGTTGGCCGGCCGCAGGAAGTTGGCTGTGGGAGCGCACTGACCACCAGGGGGAAGCTCCTGCATTGAGCATCTGCCCCCTGGTGGTCAGTGTGCATAATAGTGACTGGTTGTTCGGTCACTTAGGCTTTTATATATATATGCAGACTTACTTTTTTAAAAGAAAGCTTCATATGATAATACTAATCTGATATGTAAGAAATGGTATCTTTAGAGGATGTGAATATCTAATTATGAGTGAGATCAATCATTTTTCAAATGTTGGTGAGTCATGTGTATTTCCTTTCCTGTGAACAAAGCACTTGGCCATTAGGCTATCATGAGCAAAGATTCACAAACGGCTGTGGTGAGCTGTGAAATGGGTGCCCACACATGATGACTGGGGAGTTACAAATGGGCATAACAACTTGTCAATGTCTCATAAAAATGTTAAGGTGCTCCTTCCCAAGTCCACTCTTATGTATTTCGCTTAGTGCCCAACTCACATACATGCAGCATGACATGCTTATAATACCTTCATTGCAACACTTTGGGTAAAAAGAAGATAGAAAAGAACATAAATATTTGTTAATGATTGCCTAGTTAAATAAAGTATGCAAGAAACATCTACTTCCAGCTGTGATTAAGTGACTGGTCTGAGATAGTTCTCAAACCATAAATACCTGTAAGACAAGACAAAATAAATGAGGAAATATTCTTTCAGCATTGAATAACAGACACCATAAGCTTGTGATCCCTGAGAGAAGAGAAACTGAACATGTGAGGTCTACAATTGCCCAGCCTGGAGAAAATTTCCTGACATTGCAAAGAAAGCTAGAGACAAAGCAGGCCTTGGCAGTCCTTTTCAGTTCAGGAGGCAAAGATCATAGCCTGGGGAAGCTGAGATGGGTGGCGTAGCAGAGTTGAAGAAGGAGCTATGCTCAGAGGGGTCCCCAAAGAACTGATACAAAAGCTATATATATATCTATGCTGGCAAAACAAACGAACAAACAAAAAGAAACAATTAGGAATTAAAATTTAAAAACAGTACTACTTGCCTTAGCAAGTTTTGCTCAGTGGATAGAGTGTTGGCCTGCAGGTTCAATTCTGGTCAAGGGCAGGTACCTCAGTTTCAGGCTCCTCCCTGGCCGAGACCCTGGACAGGGCTCATGTAGGAGGCAACTAATCCATGTGTTTCTCTCACATCGATGTTTTGCTCTGTCCTTCCCTCTCTCTTTCACTCTCTCTAAAAATCAATGGAAAAATATATTTGAGTGAGAATTTAAAAATAAATAAATGATAGTACTATTAACAAAAGCACAAAGACATGAAAATTTTTAGGTAAAAATATGCCAAATTTGTTTAGTATTTTTATTTTAAAAAATATAAATCATTATTGAAACAAATAAAAATTATGTAAAAAAAAACAGATATAGCACATTAGGAAGTTAATATTGGTAAGATTACAGTTCTTTCACTATTAATAGATTTGATGCAATTCAAGTCATGTAGATTTGAACCTGCTAAAATTTATATGGAAAAGCCAAGAAACTAAAATAGCCCAAACAATTCTTTTTTTAAAAGACAAAGTGGAAAGTGTCACATCATCTAGTTTCAAGACTATTATAAAGCTACTAGAGGCCCAGTGCACAAATTAGTGTACCTGTGGGGTCCCTTGGCCTGGACTGTGGGGATCAGGCCGAAACCGGCTCTCTAACATCCCCTGAGGGGGCCCAAATTGTGAGAGGGCAGTTCTCAGGTGACGCACCCTAGAATTGGGCTCCCTCCTCTCTGGTTTCAGGTGTGTCACATGAGAACTGCAGCTGCCAAGTCACCGCAGATCCGCAGCTCCTGCATTCAGCGTCTACCCGCTGGTGGTCCTTGCACGTCAGAGTTACTGGTTGGATGGTCTAATGGTTGGACTATAGCTTAGGTTTTATATATATAGATAATAATCAAGATATAGATTAAAAGAATGAAAGGGTCCAGAAACAGATCCACAAATGTATAGTCAACTGATTTTTAACTAAGGGACTAAGACAGTTCAACCAATTACAATCTTTTCAACAAATAATGCTGAAATAATTTTATATTCATACAAAAAGAAAAGAAAGGAAATTAAGTGAAGAGCTCACACTAATAAAAAATTTAATTCAAGGTGAATTTTAGGATTAACTATAAAAACCAAAGCTAGAAAACTTTTCACAATGACAGAAGAAAATCTGTATTACCTTGTGTTAGGTAAAGATTTCTTAGAAAAACACGAAGAATATAAACAGCAAGAGAAAAAATATATATAATATATTTTATCAAAATTAAAATTGAATCTCTAGAAAGATACTGTGAAAAAAAATTAAAATACAAGCCATAAACTTGAATAAAAATATTTGAAAAACGAACTGTAACCAGCATACATATAAAGATCTCTTGTAATTAATAATAAGCAAATAAACAATCCAATTCAAGGAGAAAAGGGAAGTTTTTTTCAACAAAGGGTGCTAGATCAACTGCATATCTATATAGGGAGGTCTGACGGGGGGATTGACATATTTCACATCATATGCAAAAGCTAACTTGAAATGAGTTATAGCCTAAATAAAAACTAAAATCTGTAAAAGTTTTTAGCAGAAAACATAGGACAAAATGTTTCAACCTTGAGGTAGGCAAAATTCCTTAAGAACACAAAAGAACATATTGGAATTCATAAAAAATAACATCCTTTATCCTTCAAAAGACACTGTAGGAAACAGAATTGTGACACCCTACCCACACCCACACCTCCCCCCCCCCAAAAAAAAAGAAAGAAAGAAAGAAAGAAAGAAAGGAAAAAAGAAAGAAAATACACATCCTATTCCCAAATCCCTAGGACTATTGTGAATATGTTATCTCGTATGACAAAAGACACTTTGTAATTCCTAAATTAGGTTAGTAATCAATTGACCTTAAAATAGGAAGATTTTCCTAGATTTCTATATAGACCCAATCTAATCACATGAGCCTTTAAAAGCTGAACAGGAAGGCAGATGGGAATGCTGTAGAAATGTGAACCATAAGAATAATTTAACATTACTGGCTAGAAGAAGATGGAGGAGACTTCATGTTGAGGAAATAGGGACCTCAGTCCTACAACCACAAGCAACTAAATTCTGACAACTTCAATAAGCTTAGAAGCAGATTCTTCCCCAAAGCCTCTAGAAAGCACATGCCTGCCAATACCTTGATGTTGTCCTCTTGAGACCTGAGCAGAGAATCCAGCCACACTGTGCCAAACTTATGAGATACAGAACTGTCAGATAATAAATGGGTGCTTTTAAAGCCACTCTGTGCATGGTAATTTGTTACACAGCAATAAAAAATGAACACAGACACTGTTAAAATGAAAAGGCAAGCCTCAGACTAGGAAAATATATTTGTAACACATAAACAAAGACTATATAGAGAACTCCCAGTTTTCAAGTTGGACAAGAGTTTGAACAGATAGTTCACAGAGGAAGATATATAAATGCCCCAATAATACCATGGAAACATATTAAACATCATTAGTCATTAATATTCAAATTAAACACACAGTGAGATGTTTTTTGAATACCCTTTAGAATGGCTACAATTTAAAGACTAGCCATACCAAGAGTTGGAGATCATAGCACAAGTAAAATTTTCATACATTATAGGTAGGAAAGCAAAAAAAAAAAAATACACCTTTGAAAATGATCTGACAGTTTCTTAAAAAGATAACAGAAAGCTACCATGTGACTCTGTTTTTCCATTCTTAAAAATTTACTCAAGCCCTAACCGGTTTGGCTCAGTGGAAAGAGCGTTGTCCTGTGGACTGAAGAGTCCCAGGTTCGATTCTGGTCAAGGGCATGTACCTTGGTTGTGGGCACATCCCCGGTGGGGGATGTGCAGGAGGCAGCTGATCGATGTTTCTCTCTCATTGATGTTTCTAACTTTCTGTCCCTCTCCCTTCCTCTCTGTAAAAGATCAATAAAACATGTAAAAAGAAATTTACTCAAAACAATTGAAAACATATGTTCACGGAGTAGTACAAATATTCATGGCAGATTTGTTTGTGATAGGCAAAACTGAGGGAATATAAACAATATCCAAATGTCTATTGACACTTGAATGGATATATTTTTCTAGATAATGACATGTCTCTAGAATAGAATATATTCAGGAATAAAAAGAAACAGTCTACTGATATGTACAACAAACCTATCAGACTGAACACTTTAAATATGTATAGTTAGTTACATCAACTATGTCTCCATAAAGTAGTTTAAATAATTATATGGCCCACAAAGTACATCTTCCAGTCAGAAAGGCCTGGCAATGGTCTGATAGTTTAAATTCTCAGGTGTCATGCTTATCATAAAAGTCAGAAGGATACTCTGTAATAATTACAATTATGTCACAGAATGACCCAATTCGGGTTATCTATGAGGCAGGTGGGAAAAGGGTGCATTTTCCATCTCTGTCTTATTTCTATTGCTTATTTGAGGACATTTACCTTCTAACGAAGTGCTCTGTGGTGGCCAACTGCCTTCATGCACCTGTCAAAAGCCACTGAGTCATTGAGTTCGCAAACACTGGGCCCTGCAAAGCCATAACGATTTCTCAGGTTCAGAATTCAATAAGGACGTTATATCTGGGTCCTGCTGTTATCAAGCATTGCTTTGGGTTTGTTAGTGGCGGCCAATGGGATGACCTAGAGACAAACCTCAGAGACTCCCTTGTTTAAGATAAAGAACATGCCCTGAGGAATTTTCTAGCCAGCCCCAGAATAGCAAGATGACTTTATTACGTCTATGAGAAAAGGAAATCGTTCTAATCACATCGTTTGAATTTTTCTGTTTATTCCTAGGCCCACTGAGAGGCCTTCCCAGGGCTAGTTCCCAGCTCAGAATTCTCATGAAGACATAGCTGATGGCAGAGCAAGAATCCAGAATTGCCAGTGCCAGGGAGAATCTGTCTCCTCCAAATAGAAGTGCCCGCAGCATAGCAATGCAGACCAGCCTCCATCCCTCTGGAGTGTGCTACAGCCCGTGCCCAGAGAACTGCCAGCTGGAGGGGCTGTGACCCTTCCTCCACTAACAGCATCCGTGCCAGTTTGGGAAACAAAAGAGGATTTAATCTCTGTCCTTGGCAGCAGGATCAGCAGGTACCTCACTTAAGGGTCCTCAAAGGACATCGTTCCTGTTAGCCTCAAGACATCTTCCTGACAATCCTTATTCTCCAGAAAAAGCATGTCATTGCAACTTGAGTATGAAAAGCAAGCATTTCATTTAACCTCTCGGTACCTAATTTTCTAGTTATTCACTCATCCATTCATTTATTCAACAAATGGTTCATGGATACCTATTGTGCACAGGTCACTTGTGCATTCCTAGTAGGAATCAATACCAAATTCTAGGTCTTCTATAAACCAGAGCAATGCTCTATTCTTTATATCAATAATAGTATAAACTATCTTTTGTGAACCTACTATTAAGCATCAGCCGTACTGCACACATTATTTCCTTTCCTCACAATGCAAGTTAGATAGTATAAGTATTTAATAGTTAACAAAACAAAGGTTAAACAATGCGCCCAAGGTCACCAGTTTAACAATTGTTCAATCTGGAATTTGAACAGAGTTAGGATTATCTCAAACCCATGCACTTCCCACTCTCAGTAGGTTACCCAGCATGTTTGAAGTGATTTTAATATGCTAATGTTTCCTTATGCAGAGCACTTCAGCAAATATGTTCACACTAGTATCTCTGGCACCTTTATAGAGAATTATAACAGTAGGTGACATCTGGCTGCACGGACCGTTGGCGAATTCCCACAGTCCAGTTTTGTGTTTTGGCTTTCAGACTCAGAACACAATTTATCCATCGCCAGAAACTAATTTGCTAAATTCACAGGAATCTGATATATAAGTAAGAATTCTAACTTCTTATTTATAAGGCTAAATAGGACCAGAAAACTGACTGGGATATTGGGCAAAGCACCTCATCCATTCCACAGATATTTATTGTGTATAAGTGCTAACAGAATTCTAGGTGCTGCAGAGAAGACAGTAACTATGATTAGTAAGGTCCGTGTTCTCATGGGGATGGCATTGTCAGTTCTGATGAATTAGATTGCTCGTTGGGAGGAAAACACTCACAAAAGCCATAAAATGCTCAGTTTTGACTGTGCAAGTTTCAATCGTCTATGGGTTCATCAAGAGGATATTTCCAGCAGAAGCCATGGCGTGCTGGGGCTACCTCACACCAACTCTGGAGAGCCAATTGTTAAATTTTCACTTGTTTTATGAGTTGGCTGATGTTGAGTTGGTAGTCAACATCAACCATAGTCAATATATTTATGTCATGGAAATTGGCAACCTTCGAATCAGAGCCCCTCTTCTCTGTCCCCATGAGGGCCCATGGTTAAAGGTTTACTGGCCCATCGTTGGGTAGAGGAGCAGAGGCCTGGATGTGAAGACCAGGAGAAAGACTCGGACTCCCTGAGATTCTAAAGCCTGTAGTTAAGTTTAGAGGTTATTAGAATTCAGTAAAAGTCTTAGGATAGATACACTAAACTAGGGGAGAGTGATAAAACCAGAAGACTGAGAAAAGAGCTTAAAAAATAATAACCAATAATCAGGCAATGAGCAAAGCAAAGAAAGTGCATCAGGCTTGAAGTGTCAGGAAGGAGTTCCACAAGGGAAAGTGCAATCAGGTATCTCCAGATGGAAGTGCTCCACTTTTCTATGTCTATCCTTTTAAGCTATTGCCTGAAGATTAGAAAGTGTCCAATAATTTTGGTGGCTGGGGTAAGATAAATTGTTGATAAAGTTAGACAAAGCATTTTCAAAGAGTCAGACACACAAATGTGAAAAGTCAGATGCAAAAATGTGAAAAGTAGGTGGGGATTGAAGTGGAGATAGCAAGGATATAGAACCTGAGAGCTCATGTCTGATGATGGGGACCCCCCCCTTTCTGGACAGAGGAGAGTTGTACATTATTATTCTAATCCTCACCTCCTAGATCCCCATTTCTTTTTCTTCATTCATGCAGGAAATACCCTTCTGTTAGCACACTCCTTCTTCACGGGGGTGAAGAAGGCCACAGCTTTAGCTCTGCTAAGCAACGAAACTCTCCTGAGATTCCTGACACCCAAATCATTGAGCCTGGAAATTCAACTGCTTATCATTTAGGATAGTTTTTCCTACAGATGGCTAATTTTATTCCCCGCATGTTGGTTTTTTCCCTAATGTTCTGCTCAGAAGGTAATCTAAATTTCATGCTTAGGGAGTACCTCACTCTTACCATGAACATATGCTCCAAGAGAGAATATTTTCTCTGCTCATTTTTAACTCATAAAAGATGCAGCAGGCTTGAGGGAGAGGAGGAAGAAGAGTATGAGAATTGCATTGCTTGTCAGTCAGTAACCATCCCATCCCCATCCCAGAGAAGTTGCCTGATTCATATGCAACTGAGCAAAATGCCCAAGCTCTGTACCCTCTATCCAGGTTTCAGCTAATGGGGCTGGGGATGGATAGCTTTTCAAAGATGGTTATTTCCAAATCTAAACAGAGACAGTGATTTGCTGGCTCAAAAAGACAAGCTACAATGATCAGATTCCCTACCTCCAAAACTTTCCTGTAAAACTTTGCTTGAATCCTTCCTGTTGCAGGAGCAAGGGCTGGGAGAGCAGTGAAAATAAAGTTAAATACAGGCAGGGAGGGAGAGGAAATCAGAGATGAGAGACCATGTGCCTCTTGAGAGACAGATAGTGAGGTTAACAAGGAGCCTCCTAAGAACTGAAACAGAAAGTCAGAAAACAAGAATAAAGTCAGATCCAAAGACAATTTACTCAAGATCACAATTCATGCTAACAATGCTAACAAATGAGCCATAATTTAGACATGGCTGTTATCCAACACACTCTCTTTCCATGATTCCAACTCAATGCCCTCAGCAAACATTTATTAAGCTCTTACTCTATACCAGACACACAGATAATAAGGCATAATCTTCACTGCCCTCAAACAGTCCTCAGACTGGGAAACAGAAAAGAAACACCTCTGGGCTAAGAATTCACTGGAAAAGGCAGAAGAGGAAAATGAAAAATAGCAGCTAAAGTCACGATTTTGGAGTAGAGACTTTCTGCCCCTTTTTGAAGGCCAGCCTGATTTTCTATCAGCAAACCGAGGGGAGCTTGTACTCAAGTGGCTGAGCACAGGATACATGCAGCTTATTGTGTTTATGAACAGTGGTTCACTACTTCAGACAATATCTAGTCCACTTGACAGACTGGTTGGTTTCTCTCTGCTACAAAGCCATAATCTGAACACTACCTCTTGGTTTTACAAAAAGGAATATGTCAATTTGGCTTGGCTAATTCCTATAAAACTCAAACATATTTTTCTTCAGTGAGAGCCCCAAATCAAGTCACAAGAATAATACACATCACAGCCACCCAGATGAGCATTTGATAAATGGGAGTGATTATCTCAGATAATCCTCAATCAGCACCATGAACTGTCTACGATTATTACTTTTATTTTGAGATGAAAATAAGCTAAGGCTTCGTGATGCCAAGTCACTTGCCAAAGTTAGCAGCCAGAGATCAGAGGTGAGACCCAGTGCTATTTTCCTGGTCTTCATTATTACCCCTTGCAGAAGGCATCACACAGAAGACTTGTTACTCAAGCAAACACATACATTTGGCAATAGCCAGGCAGTCAACAATCTAAGGTATGCATTCACCTATCATCTTCAGAGGAGCCATTGACATTAGGAAGGACAGTTGCAAAGAATCACCTAGAATAGGCTGGATTTAATTAAATAAAAGATAATGGGGGCTCTCCCTCCCAGGAGCACCACCTTGCCTTTTCTCCCCCTGCCACCCCTCCCCCGCCGCCCCTGCATGCCCCAGGCAAGTTACCATTAGGTTCCTCACTCCCAAGGGCCATTTCTTCTAGGAATTACTTAAAAAATAATTTCCTCTTACAAAAAAAAAAAATCTTTGAGTATTCAATTTCTTTTTACCATTAGGACCCCAGATGTCTTCCATACATACACACACACATAGAAATAGGGGTGTGTGTGTGTGTGTGTGTGTGTGTGTGTGTGTGTGTGACATACTGAAACAAATAAATAGAAATCCACAATAATTATTGGAATGGTTGCTGGGAATGACGAGCTGGTCCTCCTTAATTAGCAGTCATTGAACAAGGTAGTATGGCAAGGCTTTCTTTAGCAAACAGAGATGTTGAAAACTTTTAATTAGCAAGAACATCTCACAAGTTGTGGCTTACATCCCCTCCTGCCAGGCGAGGGTCCTGTAAAAGCTGTTTGTGTAGTGATGGAAACACAGAGGGTCATGAAGCAATTCTCCAGTCATTTGGAGGGAAACAGGACAGCCTTTAAAGAATTCATTTAGTGTTGACCAGAGGTAGGGAGAGAGAAAATGCGTAAGCCTTCCATTCACACACCACAGGTTTCCACTGAACAATCACTTTCAAGAAAACTCAACTTGTGTGTCGATGATAATAATAACTATTGAGTTTGAGGTTCTTAGCAGCCGCAGAAGAAAATTCCTGGTGGAGAGAGAACTGCCTGACATCTAAGGCCTGTTTCTGTGACAGGCCATGGTCCTCTAGCCTTGGGGGTGGGGAGGGTCCAGCCTGTTGTGTATATCATTGTCTACACCCCCCTCCCTTCCCCGCCACACACTGCTTTTCATCTTCCAGAAGTCATCTGCTCTGGCTCACTGCTAGAGACTTGAACTGTGACACTCAGCTATTTGGGTTTGGAGATGGTTAGGGGAGCTGATTTTCCTGCTCCTTGAGATGTTATATTGAGGTTGGCATAGCTGTCCTACATATTGTATATCTGTAAAGACACTTTGAGTCACAGGGTTTGGAATGTCTTGTTTTGTGAGCTGACCCCCATGGGATGATGTCTTAGGTTGGGTTTCCTAGAAGCAGACACTGAGGCAGAGATTTGGGGTATGCAATTTATGAAGAGAGGATTCAAAAGAAAAAAAGTATGACATGGGAGGGAGAGTTGAGCAAGGAAGCAGTTTCAGGTTAAGTTTAGTTTGGACTTGATCAAAGGGGGGTCTAGAGCATACATTACATGCAGACTTGTCTCATAAGGTGTGGTGTTGGGGTGTTACTTGCAGGAGAGTAGGGATCGCTCTGGGGCAGGAGCAGCTGGGAGACATTAGCAGCTAGCACACAGATGCTGATGTTGGGTGCACTCAAAGAAATGCAATCAAAGAAATGCAAATACAGGTGTAGGGAGAAGACAGGAAATTGCCTTCATACTCAGCTCACTGTTGTGGCAGCTCCGAGCCTGTATATTAAATTCATTACAGAATGGGTTATTTCATTTGATACATACAATGACTTGATAAGATATGCAAGCCAGACACAATTTCCTTTCAGTACCAACTTCTACTTTATAAAAGTCAAACATATTTTTCTTCATTGTGAGCCCCAAATCAAGTCAGACGAACAACACAAATCAAAGGCATCCAGATGAGCATTCGATACGTAGGAGTGATTGTCTCATACAATCCTCAATCAGCACCATGAAGTACCTATCTTATTACTTGCATTTTAAAGTAAAATGAAAATAAGTCTAAGTGATGTTAAGTCACTTGACAAAGTCACTAGCCAGAGATCACAGGTAAGACCCAGTTCTACTTTTGTGGTCTTCATTATTACACAATGCACATCTTACAGAGCAGGGACTGTGCCCCGATAGACTGAATTGTTAGCCTAAGTAAGCCACATAACATGAGAAGAGTTGGAACTAGAATCTAGGACATCTGCCTTCAAGTTTGGGTCCTTTCTGAGGCATTGCTGTCTCTTGCCACCCTCCTGGTAACACAAGAAAAGGAAGATGATCATGGCAAGTATATGGGCAGCAGAGCAAACATGCTGTAGGAAGCAGGAAAGGGTGAGAAGTATTGAACTGGTCTCATCAGCATGGCTTGTTGAGGGAGTCATGTCTATGCTGCTTTCTCCCCTGGTAATTAAGATTTAGATGAAATGAGGGATGAGAGCTTTCCAGGCTCAGATAGGGCAAGACTAGAATGATCTCAGGTACATCTGTAATATAGCATGTGGGTCATTCTGGGGAGGGGCTAGATTTGTATGTACCAGTGATGTTAAGCTGCATGCATGTGTTGGAAAGACAGTCTTCAATCACTACAGCTTATCTTTCCCTCATCTCCCACACAGACTCCTCTCCATGAGCCCACACCACACCCTTCCCTAGCTTCCAAATTCAGTTGCAATGTCTGATTGTGTTAAATCCTGAATAATCAGTTCTAGACAGTAGAGAGTTGCATAAAATGGCTTTCCACCATTAGATGAAGAGGAATAAAGCCTTTTAAAATCAATATCCATTTTATATGAACTATTGCTAGGATTTTATATTAATTTATTAATTAAAATGGATTAGGAAAGGCCAAAGTATTAAAAAAAATGCCCCTCCCAACCCTGTCCTTGTCTCAAACATCTCTACCCAACAAGTTTCCAAGAGTCTCAAGGGAAAGGACAAAGGAAAACAAATTGCCATCTTCTCATCCCTAAGACCTGGGCCATCATCCCTGATACAGATGCTTTGAGGAACCTGAATGATCCATGTGATTCAACCTAGATATGTATGAAGCCTCTCCACCAATCTTCTCCACTCCTGCAAGCACCAGTGAAATCAAACTGCAAAGGACCACTTTCTCTCCTTCAACGAGAAGTGAAGGTGGGGATATCAGTGGGAAATTGCTTGTTAAAAATAGGCCACTGCGCTTAAAGGACTTGTCCAAGTGAAGGCGTCTAATAATAAAAATAATAGTTTACAAAATGCAGACCAGAAGAACAAACCCAGAGCAGACAACCCAGATTCACTTTAGAGAGCCGAAGGACGGGGACACCTGCTTGGTATGCTTTGATGGGGAAGAAAGAGTTACAAAGGAGCAGAAGGAACTTTGGGGAATGATGCATACTGTGGTAATGGTTTCACATATGCCAGGATTTCTCAAATTGTATACTTTAAGTATGTATAGTTTACTATATGACAATTATACCTCAATAAAGCTATACATGAAAAGTACAAAGAAAAGAAAAGAAATGAATCATGAGGGCTGGCTTGGGATGCTGATGGCTAAGGTGAAGGACTTCTGTATGATGTTGTTTCCCACACAAATATTCTGCTTATCCCCAATTTTATTCTTTTGCCTGTGTCTTTGTTTATCTTACCTTTAGAAATGGGCTGAAATGATGACTCTCCAAAAGGTATATCCACCCAGAATCTAGCAATGTGACAGGTTTGGAAAAAGGATGTTTGCAGATATAATTTAGTTAAGGATCTTCGGATGACATCATCCTAGATTAACTGAATAGATCCTAAATCCAGTGACATGTCTCCTTATAAGAAAGAAGAAAACACACACACACACACACACACACACACACACACACACACACACATAAAGAAGCTATATGAAGATGGAAGTGATGAATCTCCAAGCAAGGCACACCAGAATCATAAGCAGCCACCAGGATCTTGGAGAGAAGCAGGGAACAGATTGCTCCTCAGGGTCTTCCCAGAAAGAACCAAATCTGCCCACGCCTTGAATTTGGACTTCTGGCCCTAGGACTGTAGGAGAGCAATTTTCTATTGTTTTAAATCACCTTGTGTGTGATCATTTGTCATAACATCTGGGACACTAACAACCTGTTAGTGATGCTCCTTGGAGACCCTCTCCATAACAGCAGTGTGGATGGAACCGCCGGGCTGCCCCAGCCCAGGGACCCCAGTGATCAGGGAACAAGCCCACCGACCAGCATTGTAATTTGCATTGAAATGTGGCTGTTCCATGGTCTCCCTGGGCCACAGACCCCACACAGAAGCCTCTGCCCTCAGCTCATGGGGCAGCATCACTGTCAAAAAACATCCCTTTAAACCTGGCTCAACCAGATCTCCAGGCCCCTGGGAAAGATGCTCACATGACTGAGCTGCTCTCCGTTGGCAAAGGTCTTTATCAAACAACACAGAGTGTATTTTTTCAATCATTCCCATATCACACTGCAAAGACAAACCCTGTAGCATGTGTTCGCTGAGAAAGAAAGAAAACAAAACAACGTAAAATGCCATGGCTGGGGACACCCAGGGACTAGCTGGGGCTTTCAGCCTTCATGAATCTTAGCAGTAGCCAGCAAAGAGTAATTCAATCTTTTTCACTTCACAATATATATTCATGTCAGTGGCTTTCAGATAAGAAAAAGACTTCAGTGAAAAATGAAACCTCTGATGAAAAACTGGGAGGATGGTGAATAATATACAAATATTGCTAACCCCTTCCCTCCGTCAGAGAGAACTCACATCCTGCTGCAATCCCATCCCTGTCACTGCCATTCTTTTATAAGGAAAACAATTTGGAAGGAGGAAAGAAAAGAAAGGTTGGTCTTTGGGGCGGGAGGAAAGAGGAGGAGGAGGGAGGAGGCAAGAGGAAGGGCCAGGGGAGGGGAGAGGACAGGAGAAAGGAGAGGAAAATAATTTCAGCATGTTATCATCTAAAGATCCTAGAAGATGCAGGGAAATTGGCACATAGCTGATAATAACCATAATAACAAAGTTAATGACAGGCTGTGGGAAGGACCTAGCTTGGTCTCGGATCTGTTATAATGAAAAGGAGACGTTCAGCTGGAGACATTTAGAAATTTGCCATTTATCCCACAACAGCCCACCAGCCATGTCTGAGGCTGGCCACTTATCTCCTACACTGTCCCAGACCTCATTTTGCCTCTAAAAATTATTGGTATCTTGGCACTTCACTGAGATCCAACAAAAGAACAGGTGTAAACATGCATGGGTTGGTGGGGTTGGTTGAGGGGCTCTCTGTTCTAAATTTGTTTCATTGTTTCCTGCACAAAGGAAGGGAGGCAGTGCTGGGTTGATTGGTTGGAAGAGGGCCCCTGAGGCCCATGAGGCTGAGGGGGGCAAGGAACCCCCTCGGAGGTCTGAGGCTTCCTGTGCTTCTGTCCTACAAGGGCTCTCTCAGGTTCTGCCATACAGGTGTCCTAGCAAAGTGCAGACAGAAGGGGGGGTGTGGGTGGGGGGGGTGCAAAGGGGCTGCTCATTTATGCCAAACCTGTTATATCATTTATATTTATTATATTCTTCATAAGAACAAAAGAGAAAATTGAAGCATGGGGAGGTTAGAGGCTTACCCAACATCACAAAGCTAATAAAGGCAGAAGCTGGCAGTGAGCTCAGATCTATAGCTCTTAAAGCTAAATCCTTATGGCAATATCATGCTTCTACCCCCAAAGGTGCAGGCAATGCCCTAGGTGAGTCTGTGCTGAGAAGTCATCTGAAAGCTAGGAGTGGGAGGGACTTCATTTGTAAAAAGAAAGGTTGCTTGATACCAAGATACACACTTGTTAAAAGCATATACTATACATGGAAAATTGTTTAGCGAGCAGAATATTTTCCAAAATTGGTGGGGTTAGTTTGAACCCGACCACCCAATGTCTCTCATTCAGGCCCATGGCTTCTAGACTTCCAATTCTGAGCCTCTACCCATCACTCTGTATCAGAGAGTTGGGTGGGTGCAAAGGCTCAGGGAAGAAATTTGGACCAAGTTTCCTCCTGCTTAAAATACCTTCCAACACCAGGCAATGCCCACCTCCAGCTAAGTTCTTCACCTCACACTACATGCAGAACCGCCTGCCATGTTTGATAACCACTTAAAACCTTAATTGGTGTTGTTCTGTTCCAATCTTCCGTTAGCAACGGCAAATCACTTATGGATGGATGTTGCCAGCAAAATTGCTACATGAGAAAGTTTGTCTACTTTTGTGAAAGGAATAAGACAAAGGAGTCACAAAAAGCAACATAAAAGCCATTTGCTTTGCCAAGAATCTTGAGTAATGATTTCCTGTATCTTTAATATTCATTGTGAAATAGCTGAGTAATTATAGCTTCTTTTTCCATTTATGAAGACCTATAAACCATCCTCTAGCAGATATTATGCTTCCACAAGTCTCTTTTGAAATTATTGTCCATCTTTGACCTCTGAATGTTCCTATTTTAACTACGTGTAATAATCAGGATTGCAGAACAATCTCATTATGCCTTTTAAAAGTTTATTAAAAAGACTCTAATGAAATGCCGGGAAACTCACTAGCTCTAGAACACCATTGTGGACATTTGATGTGACTTTTACTTTCTTCTTTATTGTTTTAAAGTATGAAGTGAATACATACTTACTATAAAAACTTGGAATATTATAGAAAATATAAACTTATGTGCAGATTGGATGATCAACAATGTTATAAATCCAAATCCCTGATATTTTATTTATTTCACTGTTGTCTTTCTAGCCCATTTCCTGCCATCTCCTCATCCCCATTCGTCCTCCAGTTCTGCCGCTTCCTGCACGCTCACAGCTCTATCACTTTGCCAGAAAGAGAAGAAAAGGAAGATTCCAAATGGGGAAAAAAACAACTGTGAGCAAATTCCAACATTTTGAATGCCTAGTGTAAATGTAATTTCCTTTGATAACTGTTTGTTAAATTTTACCACCACCCTTTCCTCTTGAGGGGTGAAGAATTATCCCTGTCAGTCTCTCTAAATTATCAAAAACACTTTGTTTCCCTAAAAAGTGTTATAGAATATTGAATAAATACTTACAAGAAATGTTCCTTAAATTTTAAGTTCTGCCAGAAAAGGGGCTGCATAGTCATATCTGAAATTCCAGCACCTCACACAGTACCAAGTAGTTAGTTTCTTAGTGCATGCTCAATACATATTGAAAGAATAGTGATTTTACTAACTCCTTGAAGGGTTACTGTAGTGGACATTCCTTCTCTGCCTAGCACCCATTAGGCCTTCAGAACCACTCACTTATTGCCTTGGGTGGTGATGGAGGGATAGCTTTTCTTCTAGTATATTCAGGCTAAGAGGAATAATAAATTCGAATGCCTTCACTTCCACTTCAAAAGCCAGGGCAATACTTATAGGTTTATTCCCCTACATATTTGCCCTACATAGTTTACTTCACTCTTTAGTTTTCCAAGGCTGTTATGACAAGTGTCACAAATCAGGTGGCTTTAGTTTTCTAAGGCTGTTATGACAAGTGTCAACAACAGAAATGTATCATGTCACAATTGTGGAGACTAGAAGTCAGAGATCAAGGTGTCAGCAGCGTTGGTTTCTTCTGAGGCCTCTCTTCTTGACTTATAGATGACCATCTCCTTCCATGTCTACACATGGTCTTGCCTCTATACCTGTCTGTGTCCTAATTTCTTTTTATAAGGACAACAGTCTGATTGGATTAGGACCCATCCTAAGAGCCTTATTCTAACTAAATTACCTTTCAAAGGCCTTATTTCCAAATACAGTCACATTCTGAGGTACTGAAGGTTAGGGCTTGACTATAATAAGTTCAGGGGGATACCATTTAGACTATAAAACTGATGCAGTGAGTATGCGACCTAAACTTTCCCAATTAGGAAATTTACCTGGATTTTTGAATCTTTAGTAAAATGGGGATAAAAGAGACAATTGAAGTTCATTCACTTCAGAGGAGACCCTGTGTACCAGTAAAATGCCACCTGCCAGGGAAACAGTCCCATGCTTCCTGATTCTCATGCCTCCAAAGATGTCTTTCTTCGTGCCTCTTTCCAAGCTGTGTTCTCCAGATTTGAGTTGAGTCCATGGACTCCCACTAGCCTTCCCATAAATTCTTGTTTGTTTGAATTAGCCATGATCAGTGTTTATTTTTATTAACTGATATATTTTAAATATCATTTTAAAAACCATATAGAGCTATGCACACTGACTTTGACAATGTAGGGGTTCACCACTCCAATGAGAGGCACCCCAAGGACTCTAAGGCTGACCGGGGATCTCCATAAACAGCTTTTGTACTCATAGATTTGGACTTTCATCCATAGGTCAGGGTCTAAAAGGAAAAAGAAAACAGTTCAAGGGTAAATGGAACATGGACACATCTTTGACGTCAGGCTCCCTCTGAATTTTTGGTTAGGGTGAGAAGACATCTCGTTTTTTGAGACAGCCCAGTGCCATGCTTTTTTTCCCCAGAGTAATTATTAACAGTGCTCCAACTGTGTCCCAGTTTGGATTTTAATAAAAGATATGGTCACCCAAAGGAAGTATGTTTTGGTCATTGATATGAGCCTAGCAGGGAGGTTTTCAATAAATGTTTTTGAACAAATGAATTCATAAAAGGGATCTTACCTCCTGATCAGATACAGATGCACATTTAATTTATTTTTCTTCTACATGTTGCCACTTGCGAGGTATAAATCATTAAGCCAAGAGGTCTGGGAAGATCACCATATTGCCATGGAGAGCTCCTAGACAAAAAGGAGATGGGTTTGGAGACCTGCCATGTTCCTCTTGGCACCCATGGAAGTGGTGGCGGCCTCTTTAAAACAGATGCTTATCAAGGCAAGGTGTGAAGTCCACCTACTGTTGGAAAGTCTGCCAAGATCTGAGCTCCGCTGGGCTCAGGGCTCTTTCTCCCCTACGCCCCCCATCCCCAATGCTGGTGGAGGCTCCAAGTTGATCAGTAGGCATCCACCATGCAACTAATTAGGAGGCACAAGGCATATCATATCATGATCAGCTCATGATGCGTACTTGCTGCCTGGAGTTGTCTTGCTACCATTATAAATAGATTAGAAATCTGGGAGCATCTGCATTTCCCCCTCACAGAAGAGTATGTGAAACTGACAGGTTGAAATGAGAATATATCAAGTAGAGCTTTGTAATGAACAAAACTCAGCTTTAGTTCTCTAGGCTCATCTCTCTTCTCTTCTTCCCTTGGCTTTCCTCCCTCAGAATGCCCCAGCTGCCAGAAATTCTCTAATTGAACCATAAGATTTTGGAAGGTCAGTGCAAGAAAACCATTCAGGGGCTGCAGGACCGGGTGTGTTATTTATGGAGACAGAGATGTGCTTCCCAGGTGATTTTATCTAGAAACTGAGAAAGGCAGATTAATGACCAGAGAAACAATTCTGTTCTGCCTCTGTTGTATCTGCATAGCCCCCTTTCTCTCCCTGTCCACCATGCCTGTATACAACGTTAAAGGCAGCCCGTTCTTGGAAGAGTGACAGCCATAAGCCTTTGCAAGGGAGAACAAGAACAAAAGACCCTGCAGCATAAGAAGAGCTCTGGGAGAGGCTCCGGGGAGGAGACTAGGGCTTTCTTGGTAGGGAGAGATCCCTGGAGCCCAACAGCCTTCAGCACATGGGGACACTTTGGACACAGACGTTTCAGCTGAGGAAGTGTCTGTCCCTCAGGGACCAGACCGCATACTTTCTCAAGAGCAAATTACCGAAGGCCCCGCTTTAGCTGGTTCATTTGTAATAGCTGCAAACAGCGCCCTTCCCCAGAGACTCAGCTGCAGTGACAGATGGCATGCGTGCCTGTCATGATCTATTTTCCTCTGTCTTTCCTGACATTAGAAAAGAATCTACATCCTGTGCTCATGCTCTGAAGGGGCTCTCTTGAAGCTGTGACCAGAATTGAAGGCAAGAAACATGTCCTTGGTACCTCCGGATCTATAAACGTTCTAGACTTACAAATAGCTGTTTCATCTGAATGTTTCAATGGGTGAAGATGAAGGAACTCGGGTCAATGACCCTCAGAGAGGCTCTGAGGGACCCCAGGACCTGAAACTGCGCACATCATCACAAGAGCATTGTATGAGAAGGAAGAGTAACTAAGAAACAAGTTCTAAATACTAGAGCCCAAACCCATCAAGAAGCAAGGCCAAGGTGTTTCTGTCCCTGTAGCATGGCTACCTCCAGGGTTGCACCGCATTTGGCAATAGTGAACCTGTTTCAGAACCTGAGAGCTTCCAGTCTCATTTTATGAGACATTCTGGCAGCCCTGATTAGAAGCATCCATTCCTTATCCCTTCCAAAAGGTCCAAGGAAAATTAAATCAGTTGTATTAAAAAATACTACACACACACACACACACACACACACACACACTAAAAGCAGCATTGAATTTTGGAATCAAGGTGCTAATAGTAAGTTTTAAGCAAAATTATCTTCCATCTGAAAGGGAGCTGGGGGAGATGGTATGTCTCCGCAGGTAATTCTGAATTCTTTCCCTGGGAGTACAGCCCTAGGTGGGAGACAGTTCAGATCATTTTCACAACTTGAGGCTGGGTTGGGAGGCGCGGAGAGGAAAAGGATCCACCATGTCAAAACTAGAACCCCTCAGATTCTATTCAGTATTAGTCAAGCCCTAGTCACTGTGTGTTTACCCACATTATCTCATTTGATCTGAGATCCAACCCTGTAAGATAGATGCCCTTATTGTCAATTTATAGCTAGGGAAACTGGGCCCTGATTATGGTATTGTACCCCTCTGGGCCTCAGATAATTAAAAGTAATGGATCCAAGTTTTATTGAGACTCTCAATCTCTGATTGAATTGAACTCTGGCCAGGCTCTCTTATTTTAAATGGCATTCGGTGACTGTGCATGGTAACTACTGTAGGTTTCAGGGACATCATGATGCCATGGTGCTTTGAAAGGCCATCGTTGGACTACATCTGGTCTCCTTTGGCAGTATGATTGGAGCAGACAAGAGAATTTGGCTGGATACAACGTGTGTGTCAGGATGACGCCTCCCCATTGCCTATGTTTGCTCTCTGGCTTTCTTCCTCCTGAATAAGGCCAACCCCTCTAAAAGGCGAGCATGACAGCATGTGAAGCTGGGGCCTGGCGGCTGTCTGTTGAGCAGCCTAACTTCAGTTCAAGCCATGGGCCGCTAAACAAGTGTGTCCGCAGGGCACCAGCATACAGAGCTTCTGTAAGCCATCGAATGATAAGCACACTTGGCAAGTTAGAATCTCAACCTTTCTAGACATTATAAACGGGAGCCATATTGGCATATCCACTGGGCTCCCTACTGACGCTCAATGATCTGCAGTTTAATCCGCTTTGCACTTATTAGGGAGCTGTGTGGTGGAAAGAAGACTTGGATTCCAGCTTCAGCTCTGCACTTATTTTCTGTGCAACCTCCGGGAAGTCACGTTCCTCTCTGAGTCTCAGTATATTCTGCTACAGAAGGAGAGGGTTCTCCTACATACTGCCCATCCTGGTCATCGCTCAGCAATCTCTGGAAAGCAAAGCTAGTCAGTGAGGCAGGCCATAAAGTGTATTCCTTTTACAAACCAGGAAACTGTGGTCCAGATGACTTGCTGAAAGTCAGAGATCTCCTAATTCCTGGCTTAATGTTCTTTCCTAGGCCCAATCCATCACCACCTTCTTCGTAGTGTGTATTTATTTCAGATAACTCAATTAAGTCACTCTCTCAGAGTTGCAGCTGTTGCCCAGAAGGAAATGAATACATTTGGAAGCGGTTCTCACTTCTGTCAATTAAGATGCTGTGTATCATGGTAACAGGAGCCAGGGCAGGTGACTTTCCCCAGTTACGCTCCCTGAACTATTTTGTGGCAGAAACAGCAGTCCTTCTCAACCATCAGTGCACATGAGAATCCTTGAGAACCTGCCTATGGTGCTGATAGCTGGGCTCCAGCGTGGAGTGCTTCTGAGGGCTTACTTCTAAGCTCTCTGATTGCCTTAGAGAAGACAATTCTAAAGCAAAGCATGTCCTCACTGCTCATGAGAAACCCAACATAGAAGCAGCTACAAGTCAAGCACACCCTTTGCCATCAGCCTTTGACTGTACAGTACTGAGAAATCTGAGATAACTTGGTGGTGGATACAGTAGCTATATTCTTAGCATGACTCAGCCCGAATGAACCAATTATCTCCTACTATTTTACCACTTTGTCTTTTTGTCCCTTTCAACCTGGTGGAGCAATTTTATCAATCTGACATAAATTTAATATGGAAAAAACTAAGATACCATTGGAAAGTAAAAACTAATACATTTAGAGAATGCACCTTTGATGTGGGACAAGAATATTGGACATTTGCTTTATTTGGGAAGCTCAAGACCATTAAAAAACCCTTAAATATTTGCAGGTACTTTAAGTATGAACCACTAGTGAGACTGAAAAAAAGCCACTGTTACTTCTTTCAGTGGTACCATAAAGTAACTTCTCAATATTTGAGGAAGCATATTTGTTAAAAAGTAAATATAACTAAAGAAAAGTTTTACTAAGAATAACTTTAGCTGAAACCGGTTTGGCTCAGTGGATAGAGCGTCGGCCTGCAGACTGAAGGGTTCCAGGTTCGATTCCGGTCAAGGGTATGTACCTGGGTTGTGGGCACATCCCCAGTAGGAGATGTGCAGGAGGCAGTTGATCGATGTTTCTCTCTCATCAATGTTTCTAATTCTCTATCTCTCTCCCTTCCTCTCTGTAAAAAATCAATAAAAAATATATATATATTTTTAAAATAATAACTTTAAATACATTGCAAATAAAAAAGAGCCTACCTTTGTTCAATCCTATATCTTCAATTTGATTTCAGAACCTATGATTCCAGAATAGCTAGTTAGTATCTAAAATATGGAAGCAAATTATTGACCAAAGCATTCTGGTTTCTTGGGTATCTTTGATCTATGAAAGTTTATCACATATTTTCAACACTATAAATGCTAAAACATCCAACATATAGCCCTTATTCTAGATACTTAGTTCACATTTCCTTATTACCTAATGTGGAGATGAGTCACTCACTTACCCTTCCAAATTCCTACTCAGCTCTGGGCAAGAGATTCATTACTGTTGCGATGCATCAAACAGCATGCTCCTAAATAATAATAAAAAAAAAACACAAAACAAAATAAACAGAAACCAGAAGATATGTCTTACTGACTTCCTCTCCTGTTTTTATTTTTTTCTTCTGAAATCTTCAAGACATGAGTTGATGCTACACCTCTATCATTCACTGGGACCTGAGGTCAGACTCAAAGTCCACATGGATACCCAGACATCTGCTCAGAAATCCTTCCACAAACATTGGAATGGGAAACTTGGATACTGATTCAAATAGTTCATCTAATAAGAGCTCATAGAAAACGAGGGATCATAGAAAGTGATTCAGTAGATTAAACTATTGTTATCAATTTCCCAAGCCCTCTGTCAACTGGAATTATAAAGCCACACCATTTGTCATGTAACTTAGGAGTGCCTTACACCACAGTAGGCAGAGTCTATTTCCCTGGATCATTGATGTTGGCCATGGCCATGTAGTTTTCTTTAGTCAATGAAAAGTAGGTGACAGGTAAATAGAGTGACCATTTTGAGCCAAGATGTTAGAACATAGAGTATTCTGCTGGTCTCACCTGGAATTCTGTAATTCACCATGAAATAAAACATACCCTGGGGAGCTGCTGGTCTCAGAATGATGACAACTCACTGAGCAGACCTGAAGAGACTGAAGCCTGCATCCAAGCTAGCTCAGGAGGCCTCGGTCAGTCTCGACTGAGCTCAGCCAAAGCACAGCCAACCTGAAGACTTGAGAGCAGAGCATAAATATCTGTTCTTATAAGCTACTAGATTTTTTTTTTGCCATATAACATTATTGCAGCAATAGTTGGCTGCTACAATAGATAAAGAAAACTTCCCAAAGAAATCTCAGACAGATATGTAGCTTTGATGTACAAAAATACATTTATTTTCAACAATTTCAAAACCACTGTCTTTTTTATACAGTAGAAATATTCAAATGGAACAATAAAACCAAGAACAGTATATGTACATATACTGTATATATAGATATGACTCATGCATTTGTATTCCAGTGTGTAGTACAAGTATTGCAATTGTCTGCCCCATTTAACCCTTGAAACAAAAAAGCACAATCTTGAGAAATACACCTACTCCTGATCTAAGCTGCAGCCAGTCAGATTTCTGTGAATCACTTTCTCTCAGGGTCTCATAGAGAGAAATGTGAACAACATCCTACAAAAATCAACAGGGAAAAATTCAGCCTTTCCTCCCATATATATATACAGTATATCATTTTCTAAAACAGTGTGCACAGGCTGAGCCTGAAAATAAAATAAAATAAAAATGCTTACAGTGTGGCTTAAAGTGACCCTACTGAAAACAACTGACATGTATACATGTGTGAAAGGGCTGGGGTTCTGGAAAAGAGAATGCTGGCCTTGGAAGCCACTCACTCCAGAGGCAAGAACTATCTTAAGGGAACTGAAGGCAGACATTTGACTTTAAGGAAGGTGTGTATATCTGACAAGCAAATAGCACAGCTTTGCTAGCATCATCTTTGACTAATATCATTAAAGACTAGACCCCTATTTGACCCACTGGATTTGCCTGGACTCATGATTCCACAAATACCACCTCCCTCCCAACCTCTCTAACTCCTCCCATGCCACCAGGCACTCACTGGGCTTCACCTACTGCCCAGAGGACTAACTTTAGCTAAGAACAGCCCAATAATTCCCCATAAACATTATACATTTCTTTGGAATCCAACCAGGAAGCAGAATCGTTGTCATTTTCAGATCCACTGCCTGGCTTCTTTAGAGAAGAGCATTTTCTCAGGCTGATATCCTCAATGTTGTCCTTTTTGGAGGGAACCCTTGTATGCCCATCTGGATCTCAATTTGAAGTCTCTAGTGGGCTTCATCTTGCAACTTCTTCCACGTCACTGATGGAACAATAAGACTCCATGTTCTATGATGTTACTATAGTCCTTCCTTTACCAATTGTCCCAAAGAAGCCCCCCCCACCCCCCTTATATACATAAGTAGAAACCGGCTATGGCATGGACACAGAGATGCAAGAGTTAATTGTGACAGACAACTGGAGAGCATCCAGAACCCAACACATCAACCAGGCCTGGGGGTTGGTCAGCTCTGAGGGTGAGTGCATAAGCCAACACACGCGTCTTTCTTTTTTCTGTTTTCTTTTTTACTAAACATTAAATTATTTCTCAGGAAATAAAAAGCTATTTACACTGTAATTATATACAATAAGCCATTGGTAGCCTCACTATTGACATGCACGAGGCAGGGCCTCTTTCACAAAAGTGTGCACGCTTCTTGCAGTTATGTCCACTCCCCACCAACTAACCTCCTGCACATCTAACTGGGAAATGGTTTACCTTTTAGGGAAGTGTGCTGGTGGGGGGTTTATTGGTGATTTGGAGGGAATGGAGGTTAATGAAAAGCCAACCCAACTTTAACAGTAAAAAGATAGAGACCCACAAGGGAAAAGAGAGTCCTTGCAGAATAAAGCAAGAAGGCTATGGGAAGATACGTACTTTGCCCATAGCACAAACACAGCCATTTATTCTTTTTGATCTCATTTCAATCAGTTAAGAATGTTTTTGCCTCCCAAAGCTAAAACCTGCCTGATATTTATGAAGGGGCCCTTGGTAAACAAAGGGTAAAAAAGACATTTTCATTTTTTTCCATAATAGTAGTAATAATAAAAAATAAAAAGTCAGAAAGATGGTTGACCACGTGGCTTGTTGGTATTAAACACTAGTGCAGTTGGGAATCTCCTTTGTGCTTTCGCTGTTTGCAATGGTGGCAATGCCTCCTGCAGGGAAGAGAAGACAGAGGGAGAGAAGGATGTAAATTTCATCAGGGCAGGAGTCTTTGTTTTATTTCCTGCTAAATACCAAGCCACCTTGAATAGGTGCTTAATATGTATTATTTCACAGGACACCTAGATATTCTATCCTATCAGCTCACTGGTTCATCTCCTCTATATTTAATGTTTGCCACCCCCCACACCAGCACACAAGGTAGAAGCAATACCTTGCCATCTTATACTCTACTAATAACTATAGTGATAGCCAACATGCACTGAACACTTACTATGTGGCAGGCGTTGTGCTAATGATGTAATATCATTCCGTTATCACAACAATCTCAGAAGGTAGGTACTATTATTCCCATGTCACAGATGAGGAACATGAGGCACATAGAGCAAGTAGGATGGTAGACCAAGAAGATTGGCTGAGCGAGAAAATGGACCTGAAACCATCTGATGCCAGAGCCTACATGTGTGATTATTAATTAGGACATATGACGCTTTTGCTCTAAAGAAGAAAACGTCCAACAGTGATGGATAGTTGGTCTCATCTCTTCCTTACTCTTGATCTACTTTTAAGGGGAAAAAAATTGTGCCAATTTCAGATGGGCCGGAGGTGGTGGGAAAATTTTCAAATATGTCTACATCATTGTAGCCAGTTCTAGTAGTATCTGAAGGGCAGGCCCAGTGGGTTGGTTGACCTGGTGTCTAGAAGACAGAGGACACAGCACACATACCTATGACCCGGGTGTCCAGCTCTTTGTCCAGCAGTTCCTCAGGCTCGGTGAATTCACTGAGTGTGATTTTGGGGGCGTTTTCACTTTGGCTCACTGACCCAATCATCTCCTGCTCCTTGTCATGTTGAACTTGAGCATAGATGTTAATCCAGGGGATTTTCCTACATGCACAGGAGCAAAATCACATTATGATCACAGGGCATGTGAAACTGGAAACCCCTGATGATAATCAGGGGGAAGAAGCTATTTAATAAGACAGGCCAATATCAGGAAGAGGGGCTGCTCACTTAGACACTGGGGTCATGAGGCCAAGAGACATAAGGCCAGAGACTCAGATGCCCAGACACCTTCTTCTGTGGTAAAAACCAAGCAGGTGTAAACAGGAGGTCAATGCCGTCCATTGGGTATGCACTAAAAGCCTTAAAACATGAACCCATTTTTATGTGTTTAAAGGAGCTGGACTTTGAGACTCATAAGGTTATATCAGTGTAAAAAGACATTTTTTTCCTAAGGTTGCATCAGTTTAATTGGTCTCCTTTATGAAAAGCTACAAAATAAGGGACATATAGCCATTGCTATTCTATCCAGAACACTATTCATAGGCTAAGTACCTTAAGGACTTCCATAGTCAGTTTCCTCATCTGTTCAATAGGAATAATACTAGCTTCCTTTTATGATTGTAAATAGGATTAAAGGAAAGACTAAAAGAAGCTAATTAACTTCCTTCAAAGACACAGAAGTTGTGGGTTTACAAGGCAGACAGGCTTGTGGTTAGAGGAGCTGGCAGGTTTCAGTGAAAATCTCAAAGAAATCATCTCCTGACCCCATCTATTATCTCCCGACTCACTGTGTTCCAGCTTCTGTAGCCTCCTTTGAATTCCTATAATCCAGTGCTTCTCAAACCATTTGTGATTCTATAGATCTGGAAAGGATGGGCTGAAATTCTGCATTTCTGCCATGCTCCCAGGGGAGGCTGATGCTATTGTTCTGAGACCTAAACTTCAAGTTGTGAAACTCTAATACATCAAACTCATCCCCATCTTGGGAACTTTGAAGCAACTTTTCCCTCTGTCTGCAACACACCTCCTTGTACTCTTCTCATGATACTGTCTTTCAGAACTGGGCCTACATGTCATTACCAAGAGGTCTCTCCTGACCACCTAACCTTTCCTCCTGTAAATGTAATGAGACAGTGTCTATGAAATAAATGAATAGGGTGTTGGTTTAGGGTGATGTAACAGGCAATGTTTGTTGACTTGCTTTCTGTCTTTCTAACTAGACTAAAAACCCAATGTTCACACAGCCTGTGTTTTTACCTTAACTACTATATACTTAACTTAGCACAGTACTTGGCACATGGTTTACATTCAATAAGAATTTGTTGAATAAATAAATAAATGACCTCAAATCCTGGGCTCTTTCTACTTTCATATCATGTTCTCAGACAAAATGATGACATCTAAAAAAAAATAGAATACTACATCTAGAAGAGATCTGTCTACCTCATTAAATGAGGAGGAAATTGGACTGTTGTACAGACATTTCATGAAGCTGATTACTGGCACAGATGTTATCAAAACTTGAGACATCTGACATCCACCCCAATCTAGAACATTCTGTGCCTTTCTAAAGGAGAGTCACTCTGTTGTCCTGGCACCAACCAGTAATATTTTCAAACTTCTACATTCTCCTCCCAACTCCAACCATTAGTGGATATAGAATGTAGGGATACTTAATAAGGCATTTCTATATCTATTTAAGAAGGAAAGATCCAAAAGATAAGCTTAAAACATGGGTAGTTTCTACCTTTTCTTTACATTCAGTTTTCATGTCCTTAATGGTTGCTTTCCATAATTAAGGAAAATGTCCTCCTGACTCATACTGGTCTGAACCAGTTAAACATAATTTACAAGAACCATGACTGAACAGATTATGTGAGGCAGCGAACCTCAGGCTCTCTAAATGTGTCCAATTAAAAACTCATGCTGGCCCCTACTTTCTCATCTAAATAGAAATGCAGCCTAGTGACTCAGATTTCCTTTAATCATAAAAGTACATATTACTCATGAACATTGGGATCAACTGTAATATTTATTAGGTGCTGGGGGCAGAAAAACCATTTCAGATCATACAAGCCTATATAACTTCACCCTCACCCTTTCCTGCTCTCCGAATGATATCTGTGAGAATTTGAATAAATTTGCCCTAAGAAAGTTTGCCCACTTTATTTCAGTCTCTAAAAACAGATTTTTTCCCAACATTTTTAATAGATGGTTGGAAGGAAATGAATTTTGTTATTATTTTCAACATTTAAAAATTGTTAAATTAGTTTTCATTTCTTAACACAGCCACTTGTAGGCATGTTCAGAACCTAAGTCGAAACTGAACTCAACAAAGAAACATGGGAAGTAGGTTTAGAAGCATCTCTTGGGCTACCCATTCATATACATTTTAATAAGAGCAATAAGATGGATCAGCCCAAGTGATCTCTAAAAAACTTCAGTTTTTATTTGTTTGCTTCAACTATGATAAGTGTTAGGAGCACCTGGGAGACAATTTAGAGAAAGTGAAGTAGGCTTCAGATATGATGAAAGCCTTACTGAAAAAAAAGTACTGAAATAAATATAAAAGCACGAAAGTGTTGTTGTATAATCAGAAAAAATAAGAATCTATATTGTGGAAAGGAGGTCTTCGTAGGCAGAGTTTTCAGGAAATAAAAGTCATTTCATAATGATTTTTAATTATACTGCTTAAAATGTCAGGTAATATCAGTTCTATACAAGAATTAGATCAAATGTGAGAGACAGGTTGATATTTACTCAGAGGAAGCTTGGGGCTCATGGTAACTCTATTCTCCTTCCCCTGTTAAGGGAAAACTTGGGATCTTGAGATAGTGATTCAGTGCCCTGGCGCACAGAAGTCACTCAATGGATGTTTGTTGAATGAATGCATGGTTTAATGAGTTTGTGCTGGGGGTTAAAGGGAGAAAGTTTTGGGTCTGAAAACTCAGCATGGGATCTGGAAACAAAAACAGAATTGCCCTTTCCGTACACTGTGTTATCCAAGTGTTGACTAAGCAGGTGTAGCTATTTAAATTTAAATTAACTAAAGTTAAATAAAATTTAAAATTCAGTTCGTCGATGATATTAGTGATGACTGTGACAGTACAGATTATGGAGCATGATCATCGTTGTAGAAAGTTCTTTGGGACAATAATTCAAGAAGCAAAGGAGACTCTAGAACTCAGGGGTAAGAACCTGACCCTCCATAAGAGCCATCACTGGAGTCCAAGATGATACGGAGGAAAGGAAACCCAAGAAATAAAAGAAGATCCAACAAGACCTCCACCAAAGACTTGAACATTGGGAGGAAAACTTTTAGAAAAGGTGGCTAAAAAAAAATAAAAAATAAAAAAATAAATAACTGCTGATTGGTAACTCTTAGCTGATTCTGCTATTTATCCAGTTTGTCTGGTGTTTGTTAAATGTAGCCTTGGCTGCATGATTCACTGTAAGGGGCATAGAAAGGGTTGGTTGCTATCTGAGGACTATAAAGGGAATAATGCAGAGATGGCACTACCTGGCATAGATCCGAGTATTGAAGTGTACGCATTTAGAGATGCCTACATTAATGAGTTGGCTGTCTAGTTTAGCAGCATTTATAAGAGAACGGAAAACTTTCTAAGTCATAGGATAAGTCTTGCTTTAATTTGGAGATATCTGACACAAGTACTTCTCTGCAGGACTTCTATTGGCCCTTGGCCTCAGCTATGATGGGGTTCTAGGGGCCAGAAGAACAAATGAAGCATAGTTGATCTTCAAGACCCAGCAACCACCAGGCTTCCACACAACCAAATCCTTGGATGAACGAAAGTGTGCTTTGCATGTCACTGGAGTACATCCATAAATGGGCATTGTCCTGACTAGACTGTTTCTATGTTGAATCTTTGCTCTCTCTACTTGCAGTATTAAAGAGGTTTCCCCATTTTCAAAGAGAACATGCAGGCGGGCTGACACATCTTCCCTCAAGTGGACATGAACTCATACTGTTCTACAAATTGAGTAGTAAGGGGACTCTCACTCTGCCTTTCTAGTGGTGTTGAAGGATTCCTACTGTTTTGGCTAATGCTGAGATGGATATTGAGTAAAACTGATATTGTAAAGCCTGAGATATACATGAGAGGAGTGCTGAAGGGTGCTGGGGAGCCCTAGCTGGTTTGGCTCAGTGGATAGAGCATCAGCCTGAGGACCGAAGGGTCTGGGTTCAATTCTGATCAAGGGCACATGCCCGGATCGTGGGCTTGATCCCCAGTGGGGGGCGGGGGAGTGTGCAGGAGGCAGCCAATCAGTGATTCTCTCTGATCATTGATGTTTCTATCTCTCTCTCCCTCTCCCCAGAATATATATTCTGGGGAAGGAGTAGACTGAAGCACCTTTAACACTGATTTCTTCCAAAATCTAAAATCATTGTGTTCAGTACCTGGAAACACTCACAGGACTAAGTATGCTTTCAAACCTCATCTGATGATATTCCTATGAAGTACATTTCCATACCAGTGATATTTTTATGAGCCTATTATATGCCAGTTTGTGACACAGAAGGCACCTTTGGAAGGCATGTTCCTTTTTATCTATAATAATAATAACGTAGATTTGTTGATTATTTAATATGTGCTTGGTATAGATATTTACATTTGAACTATATGGCAAGCCTATAAAGTATTATACACTTTTTTATAGATGAAAAAAACTAAAATAGCTTAGAGAGAAAATCTAATTGTCCCAGGTTACAAATAGCAAAAGTTAAAATTGGGTCTGTCTTATTTCAGAGCTCACACTCTTAACTAGTCCACCTCTTGGTAGAAATATTACGTTATCTAAATAATGGTAAAGAATTATTGATTTTAATTTCATGTTTTTAATAAATATCCTATTATATCACTCCTCTTGTGGCCTTCAAATATAATTTCTGAATACATGTATAGTTAGTTTTTGTTTATTTTTTTATCAATTTCCCTTTAGACACAGGAAAGGAGTGATGGGGATATTTTGAGGTTAAATATTTTCAGCAGCCAATTTAAATAGAAATACTGTACAGCTATTGCACAAACTAAGAAAATGTGTGTGTGTGTGTGTGCTCTTGTACTTATGCATACAAGATTTTAGCTGAATTTTCTCTATCCACCCTGAATGATTGTTAACTTGTAGAAAAAGATATCCTGTATATTTGAGGCCTTATTTTAGAAATTTTAGGTGAGGTTTGAAAACTCCTTACACTTCTTTTGAAGAAAATAAATTGATTACAGAAACTACCCCTCCATTCCCTAACTCAATATAGTTATAAATTAGATAGAGTTCAGATTTTTAAACTTATTCCCTGACCCTCAACCATTCCCACTTTTCCCCATTCCCCAAAAGAGCTTCAAGGAGAATTAATATCACATAGTTGGGATGAGTTTAGGAATGTTAGTTATAGGAAGAATCAACTCCCATGAATCTAGCCCCAAGAGTAAAATTGATAGTAGCACATACCTTTTAAACTTGTAGATCAGAAACACAGCCAGACCAACAAACACCACCGACAAGAGCATGAGCATGGCTGAGCTGCTGCGCCCAGCACTGGAGTCCACCAACGGAGCTAGGAGGGAAGAACATGCTCACTTGGAAGCTATTAGCTGAAAAGCAAGTACCCCTTGGAGCAGGGGTCCTCAAACTACAGCCCGCGGGCCACATGCTAATACAAATATTGTATTTGTTCCCGTTTTTTTTTTTTTACATCAAAATAAGATATCGGCAGTGTGCATAGGAATTTGTTCATAGTTTTTTTAAAAAACTATAATCCGGCCCTCCAACGGTCTGAGGGACAGTGAACTGGCCCCCTGTTTAAAAAGTTTGAGGACCCCTGCCTTGGAGAAAGTAGGCCAGCTGGGTTCCATCTGTATATCGTCTCCGGTTGCCCTGTACGCTGTCTGGGCACAGGATCCCCAGTTTCAATGACAAACTGTATCCCCCATCACAGCCTCTTCAGGAAAGTAAACGCCTCTGCTCTTCTGGGAGAGATTTGGTGCTCTCGGTAGAAACTGAGCAATGTGTGTTCAGTTAAGGGGAGTAGAAGGAGGATGTGAAAGTCTTTCTCTTAGCCCGAGTGTCCGTTAACACGATTACAATTGGCTCATTGGGAACTTTGGGTTAAACACTGCTGCAATATTTCAGTCTCTTTCACACTGCTCTGGTGAAACATTGCTGGATGAGCACATCTGGAATCTCCACATCTGAAAACTCTTACAGCAAAAAGGGACATTTAGCAACTAGGCTCTCTCAGAGATCCAGCAGTGGATGCCCAAATGCCTTCTTTTATTACTTTTACAAATCAACCAACTAGAGTTGATCGCCATTTCAACCTTAACTTCTACATTGTAAATAGAAGGGAGTTTTAAAGTAATTTCATCTGGCCTCCCAATGAACATTCATAGAATCCAAAAATCCCAGAAACTGAGAGAGTTTGAGGACTGCCTAATATAAACCTGACTGTTTCAAATTTTTAAAAAATTCAAGGCCCAAAGAAATTGTAGGTTTTCTCCAAGATCATCCAGGGATTCAATAGTAAGGTCACTTCTAAGAAAGTCTTCTTGCCACCTCAACAGAAAGCCTTGAGAAAGATGTAATTAATTTTTCTTAATCCTCACCGCACAAAAGAGCCCTGCCATAAAGCCATTTTCCAGGAAGTTATGGAGAAGTATTTGCTGACTGTCTCCTCCCTCTTCTCTCCAGGAGAACAGATCACCATACCCACTTCCCCCTGAATCCCAACAGGCACTCACCTAACGTCAGCTGTGTGACATACACAATGACTTGAACCCCTGGCTTCAGTTCAAACTGGACCAAGTTTTGGTTTAGAGCATTAAACAACATCTCCACGATCTAGGGGGAAAAAAAGAGAGAGGCTTCATGGGGAGGCATGACATGTGACAATGCTCCCTCATGAAGGAAGAAACCAGGGTCCATAGGCAGGAAAATGACCATGATCAATCAGTGGACAGGCTATTGGGACATCTTTATCAATTTGGGTCTCCAGAAGCCCTGTGAAGCCAAAACAATAGTTGGTATCATTTGCTTAGACTGGAGAGGACAGTGAGACAGAAAGCTGTATCCAAAGTCTCCTAGCAGATTCAAGTTGATAATAGACATTGATGTTTCATTCAACTCCTAGTTCAGTGTTCTTTTATTCATGCCTTTTAACTTACCATAGAAAAACCTGTGGTGGGGTCCAATGAAAGAAAGTCAACCCATCAGTAGTTCTTTAATCTGATCAAGCAATACCCACAGGGTAGAGAGGTCCCTACCAGGATTAAAGCAGACACATATACCCCAGCCCATTCCTCTGCATTGTTTTCTCCCTTAGAGACAATGGGAGGCAAACATCAAAGCAGAAGCTGCCTCCTTTTTATGGGATAATTTTTCCTCTTTACTTCTCCCCAGCAAGTCTCAGAACACATAACATCGATTTAACCACTCTGTAATTCCCACATGGAAGCACAGGCAGACTTAGGCTGCTGTCCCTAACACTTATCTCGCTGTACGCGCCTTAATACCACAGCTGCTATTCGTCACTGTAATTACCTATTTATCTAAATGGATGGATATTGTAGCTTCCAAATATAATTCACACATGCCACTTGCTATTTCAGAATAAAGAGGTCTTGTAAAAGTGATGTATGCATAAGCTGAATTTATTTTTGGCCAAGTTAACTGTGCAACCCTGAAATGCAAGGATCAATTTCATTTCCCAGAGAAATGACTGCATTGACATCTATGATGCTTGAGAAGGACTGTGGATAGATGCAGGGACGGAGTCATGGCCAGGTGAGTAGCAGAAGGACATGGGAGATGTTTATACAATGATTACCTCATCTGGGAGCAAATGTGTTTGATTCATGCCGATTTTTAGCAGCCTCATTCTCCCTTATTTTCACCTTTGACTTGGCATCTGGGGAGGCAGGGAAGGGTGAAGCAGAGTACAGACACCAAGACACCCATGGAGCAGGAGTGAGAGGGAGAAGCACAGGACTGGCCAACTCCTTTATTTCCTGGTCCGTGTGCAGATCACAGGAACTATATGCCCCTTTGGTAAGGACAGTAAATCGCAATCTCATTGGGAAATGCAGCTTCCTTAGTCAAAGCTAGCTGAGGCAATCCGTCTCTCTCCAAAGAAACATGTTCAAAGCAGTTGCTGTCCCCTACGGAAGCAGAACTTAGATGACCAGGATTTTGAAAGACAAGAAATAGAGAAACTCAAATTCCTCTCTTTCTTACCCACATCCCTCTCCTCTGGGACAAGTCATTGGGTGGGAGATATTTAGCAAGTTGAAGGACTGGTGACTGTTGGAAGGAATGATGCTGATTGCTCTAGTCCATGTGTATCTATGTTGATTTGGGGTTAGGCTGATTACTCTTCAAAGCTCTGAGTACTGGCAAAATAGTGACAGACTGATGGGTCAATGGGAGAGACCCTGTCTCCCTTTTTGGCTGAAATGAACTTTGGGCCCTCTTAGCATGTGAGGTACAGGCAAGTGTTCTAGCCAAGTTTGCGTTCACTTACTTGTTCTAGGTCCTCTTCATTGCCTTTCCGCCTCTCCGTCAAGTTCTTTGGGGGGAGGATAAAGAGCTCTGCTGAAGTTGGGAGGCCAGGGAACACAGCAACCAGGATCTGGTCTTCCGGGACACTGGTTACCTGCAAGCATGTGGAGACCGAAGAGTGAGGTCCCAGCCTTCCCCAAGTCAATAATAAGGAGCAGAATATGCACAGATATGTCTTATATATGTGCAGTTTTTGAAAAAAAAATTAATCCTGACCTGAGGATATGTTTTTATTGATATTTAAAGAGAGAAGATGGGAGAGAAAGAGAGAGGAAGAGAAACATTGGTGCATGAGAGAAACATTGATCGGTTGCCTACCATTCATGCTCCGAATGGAAATTGAACCCAAAACCTAGATATGTACCCTGACCTGGAAACAAACCCCCAATCTTTTGGTGTATGGAATGAAGCTCCAACCAACTGTGAAACATAGCCAGAACTATAAGATATATATATATATATATATATTTTTTTTTAGAAAAACAGGGTTTTGAACTGTGGGAGTTCCTTTTATATATAGATTTTAAAAAATACCTGTACCATTTTGATC
>NW_006285779.1:552676-553553 GCF_000327345.1 Myotis davidii
TTTTGGGACACCCTTTCATTTGAAAAATGCCCGACAGAGTAGAAACTCAATAAATAGTTGCTGGATTGAACCGAATTGGAGGGGTTAGTTGTTTCCCATTTGATTAGCACCAGAACTTGGGGTAGAGATTGGAGTTAACACTCAGAAATGTGACAACAAAGAGTGAGAGGGTCAACCTGAGGAGAAGTAATAAGCAGCAGTCAGAGGCTGAAAATATCCACCAAGAAGAGAGGCATCCCCTTGGGACCTGAGTGGGCTTTGCCAGAGGCCTCATGTCTTGCTGGAAGGTGTGACCCGAGTAGCTGGAGGCCTAGGTATCGAAGGATATGGAGCAAGAAAGTCTTATCCTAACCAGTCAGAGGAAGCCACTCTCCAGGGACTGGACTGAGGACAACATGCAGAGATTCAACCAGTGGAGTGAAGTGGCTGAGCCTGTGCGTGCCATGGCTACTGTGACTCTTTGCCCTAGGGAACTATGGTCTTGGGGAGCATCAGTCAGGTAGGGACCCTGGAGGGACCTTGGAGCTATGTGTCTAAGGTCAGTTAACCTCATCCAAACAGACATATGAGTGATTTGTTTTGTGATATTTAAGACTGAGGGATCAGCTGGCATGGCTTTTATTATTTACTAGAGGCCTAGTGCACAAAATTTGAGCACTCGGGGTGGGGGATGGGGTCCCTTAGCCTGGTCTGCGCCCTCTCACAGTCTGGGAGCCCTAGGGGGATGTTTGACTGACGGCTTAGGCCCGCTCCTTCCAGGAGCAGTCCTAAGCCATTGGTGGACATCCTTAGCACTGCTGCAGAGGTGGGAGAGGTTCCCGCTACCACCGTTGAACTCACCAGCTGCAAACCTGGCTCAGGGCTTCTGGATGAGCAG
>NW_006285779.1:571505-574081 GCF_000327345.1 Myotis davidii
ATCCACAATCTTTTGGTGTATGGAATGAAGCTCCAACCAACTGTGAAACATAGCCAGAACTATAAGATATATATATATATATATATATATTTTTTTAAATGCAGCACTTCATCCCAGGTTCCAATAGACTCCAACCTTTCTTTCCCTGGTCCCCTAGAAGTGCTTAGTTTCACTACCTCTTCTGCTCTGACTTACAGTTTTACTGAAGCTAAAATACTATCATAAGTGATTTTGAAAGTATTGTTTGCTAGGAACATTTGCAAAAGCTCCCCCCATATTTTGTTTTTCTGCACTTAGAGAGTTCTGGCTAAAACACGAACAGACTGGCTGCAAATGAGAAATAAGAAGTTATAAACAAACATGGGAAATGCAAATGAAAGAAAAAAGCGAAGCAGCACTAGTTTTCACTTACTAAAGCGGGATTTTTTATTAACTTAAACTAGCTAATATTGGTGAGGCTTCAATTAAGAGGTCCCCTCATTTGCTGCTGGCAGCACTAAAAATTGATACATATTGTGCCAATTTGGTTTTCAAAAGACTTACTTGGAGGCCATAAAAATTTCATACCCTTCATTCAGTTACTGTAACTTGGGGTGTTTGTCCTACAGAAATGATCTCAAATATAGGAAAAAGGGGGCATATGAAGAAAGAAACACTCATAACTTTAGTATAGCAAATAAGTAGAAAAAAAGCGCAAACATTTGAAAAAATTTAAGGAAATAAATGATATCGTCAACCTGTTAGTGTTACTCTACCATTAAGATGATAATTAGTACCGAGCCAACATGGAGAAACACTTATGCTAGCTGCATTCTAATCTATTTCCTTCTATTTCTTTGGTTACAACTCTATAAAAATAAAAATGTATAGGAATTAAAAAGCAAAACAAGACACTAAATGTTATGTTAAGATGCTGAAATGATGAGTTAATTTTTCTATTTCTTGAGTGTTTGGGAAAAGGATTATGTTGCTTTATGATACAAGCTTAAAAGTAAGCTTCCGTCTGAAAGCAATTTCTTGAAGAAAACAAAACTCCAAGTTTTCCCCCTGTAGAGAGGATTGACTATTCTCTCCTAAATGTCTTTTATCCAGAACAATACTTCTTCTAGTGCCAATCTAAATATGATAATATAGTTTTTGTTTTGATGGAAATACCCACCTCCTCCCCTGACTAGCTCTGCAGGAAGTGATCTGCATCTCAGCCTCTGGTCCTAACCCTTTCCAGAACACCATCCCACCCCACCGCTGGGACTCAGTTCATGTCCACGGTGACAGATGAGTGCATCCACCTGTATGGTCTTTTCTCTGGTCACTTCATATTGTATATTTGCCAAGACATTCCCGGGGTGTTTTGTGGACACCCCATTCATTTGAAAAATGCCCGACAGAGTAGAAACTCAATAAATAGTTGCTGGATTGAACCGAATTGGAGGGGTTAGTTGTTTCCCATTTGATTAGCACCAGAACTTGGGGTAGAGATTGGAGTTAACACTCAGAAATGTGACAACAAAGAGTGAGAGGGTCAACCTGAGGAGAAGTAATAAGCAGCAGTCAGAGGCTGAAAATATCCACCAAGAAGAGAGGCATCCCCTTGGGACCTGAGTGGGCTTTGCCAGAGGCCTCATGTCTTGCTGGAAGGTGTGACCCGAGTAGCTGGAGGCCTAGGTATCGAAGGATATGGAGCAAGAAAGTCTTATCCTAACCAGTCAGAGGAAGCCACTCTCCAGGGACTGGACTGAGGACAACATGCAGAGATTCAACCAGTGGAGTGAAGTGGCTGAGCCTGTGCGTGCCATGGCTACTGTGACTCTTTGCCCTAGGGAACTATGGTCTTGGGGAGCATCAGTCAGGTAGGGACCCTGGAGGGACCTTGGAGCTATGTGTCTAAGGTCAGTTAACCTCATCCAAACAGACATATGAGTGATTTGTTTTGTGATATTTAAGACTGAGGGATCAGCTGGCATGGCTTTTATTATTTACTAGAGGCCTAGTGCACAAAATTTGAGCACTCGGGGTGGGGGATGGGGTCCCTTAGCCTGGTCTGCGCCCTCTCACAGTCTGGGAGCCCTAGGGGGATGTTTGACTGACGGCTTAGGCCCGCTCCTTCCAGGAGCAGTCCTAAGCCATTGGTGGACATCCTTAGCACTGCTGCAGAGGTGGGAGAGGTTCCCGCTACCACCGTTGAACTCACCAGCTGCAAACCTGGCTCAGGGCTTCTGGCTGAGCCGCGCTCACCCTGTGGGAGCACACTGACCACCAGGGGGCAGCTCCTGCATTGAGCACCTGCCCCCTGATGGTCAGTGCACGTCACAGCAACCGGTTGTTCTGCCATTTGGTTAATTTGCATATTAGCCTTTCATTATATAGGATTAGGATTATTATTATAATTACCAAGTTATGGACTTAAAAGCTTGTATGTTTTTAATAAATACAGTCATACAAAATACAACAAAATTCTGGAAGTTGCAATCACAGTCATCCAGGAACAGCCTAATTTTCATCCCTTTCTATGAACAATCTCTTTGTAAAAAGATTTGAGGTGAAGTTCATTCTCTGAACAATTCCCTGCAGGAATG
>NW_006285779.1:574108-596632 GCF_000327345.1 Myotis davidii
TTGTTCTCTTTTACTTACTTGTCTTTCTTTCTGTGAGCTCCTTCACCTTATCTGTCCCTGGAGCTTTCTCCTCTGTCTTGGGAGGTATCAACATCCATGCCTGCCCTGCCCCCACTCCTCCTATGAGGAGGGGGTGGGGGATTAAGGACTTCCAGAGCCTCAGCTCCCACATCTCTACCTCAAGCTATACTTCTGCTTGATCTTAAGATCCATATTTTCAGCTCTCCTGGTTATCTTAACCCAATTGTTTTTCATGTCCTCCAAACTTGTATGGAAGATCAAATAATTATTGTTCCCCCAGTATGCTTCTCCTTTATAGTCCCCACCTTGATTAATGGCAAGGCCATCTCTTACCTACCCTTCTAACCAAAAAGAGTCTCCCTCCTCCTTCTCATCCACACTACACATTATTGGCCACCAATTCTATTGTTTAATGTCCCAAATAAATGTTGAATCTTTCCTCTTCAGGATTTTATTATCTCTGACTAGGATAACTGTGGTAGTCTTATAACTGCTCATCTTTTGTGAAATATTTCCCCCACTCTATTCACTTCCTACCTTAGCAGCCCATCCTCTGTATTGCTACCAGATATATATTTGAAATATAATTCTATAGTCAGGATTTCTCATTAAAATAAAAAAAAACACATTTTACACTTGCCAGTACCTATGAGAGGCACTTCAAACTCCTTCTAGCTTCTCAGACTCTTCACAAACTGACTTAACCATCCTAGCTCAACATTAGCCACACTAAACCTAAAGATTGGCTACACTACTCGCCCATTTTCAAATGCACTGTGCTCTTTTAGTAGTCCACGGCTTCGCACATGCTGTTCATTCTTCCTTAAAGATAGCATCCATTGTTAACTACTACTTATCCTTTAAAACAGTCCAGGTATATTCTCCAAAGACCATTCTCATAGTCCATAAGTATTTATTGAATCACCAATATGTGCTAAGCCTGCACTTTTCTGAATAAAGTGAATCTCACTTCTCTCCATGCTCTTTGATATGCTGGTATGCCCCTACCATAGAATTAGTTGCATGTTACAACTGACCATGTTTTATTCATTTAATTCTAGTACTTAGCTCTGAGCAAAGGGTTCATAAAACCCTTTCAATATTCTCTAAGGCAAATCTAACTTCGGTTAACTCTATACAATCTACTGGCATGCTCTATTTCCTGGCCTGTAGCGTTCTAATGGTTAACAGTGGTCTTGGAGTCCAAGTGTTTGATTAAGAAAACCCCTCTGCAGGGGTTGGGGGTGGGGTGGGGGGAAGAAGCCAGCCAAGTGAATGATAGTAGTGTAGACTCAATGAGTGGTCCTCATTATTTCATAAAAAGGATCAAGCTCTTATATTAGAAAAAACTTGGGATAAATATGGGGCCAATCTCCATCTTCAAGCATCTCTCTCTCTCTCTCTGAGCTTCAGGTTCATTCCCTCGGCCCGGTCAGGGTGGGTGCAGGAGGCAACCAATGGATGTGTCTCTCTCACATCGATGTTTCTCTCTCTCTCTCTCTCTCTCTCTCTCCCCCTCCCTCCCTCTCTTCCCTTCTACCCCACCCATCATCCCTCCATTATTCCTTATCCCCTTCCATTTTTCCCTCTCTTTCTTTTTAGAGAAAATCTTAATCAAACTATAAAATGGGAGGTTTTAACCCAGGAAAATGTGTTGTGGAGGAAACCATCTGGCTCTTTATTCATAAAGATTCCAGAAAATATAAAGTCAACTTACTTTAACCAGAGCTCTCTTGATGACATTGCCAATATCTTGTCTCCACTCTGGAATGTCAGGGTTGTGGAAATCCAGGTTAGGAGAGAATGATAACAGCTGGGATTGGAAGTATTCTGCAAGGAGAGAGAGTGTGTGAGTGAGTGAGACCAAGAGAGGGTGTGATAGGTGGGAAGACTCCACAATCACCATGCTATAGAGAAACCATCTGCTCTTTCATGTAGCCTCAACTATACTAGTAATTTCTTCGTTCCAGCCTGTTTCTTGGTCTTTTAAAAAGTGTGGGATTTGATGACTGGAAGTAGATTTGCGCTCCCACCATATTTTTCTTAGTTCCTAAGATCTTAAGCCCTTCTTGTAAAAGAATATTACCTGAAATGAAACATAAGTATAAAAACCCAGGAGAAGACTTTTGCTACTGTAGGTGGTATCATGCAGAGCCAGCAAGAAAGCGTTAAGTTGGGCTTAATGAGGAGAGAATATTGTGCTCTTCTTTCATTTCCTTTGTCCATCCTGCTAGCACTGCCTCCAGGGGCTAGAAAGTAAGTTGATACCCTGGATCTAGGGTGTAGGTAATGTTCAACTACTTTACCTGGTTGGTGGGTACAAGGCTTTGTTCACTTTGTGATAATTCATAAAGCTAAGACAATTATGATGCATACTTTCCTATATTATATTTACACTTAAATACAAAGTTTTAATTTAAGAAATCGTCTTGGTGCCCCGGGAGAGAGTGTGAGCATTGAGTTTGGAAGAGATATAAGAAAGGCCAGAGGAGCTAGTACAACTTTCTAGAAAAACCTTGAATTAGTGACTATTTTTAGGGGCTTAAGGGAGGTTGTGTGGGATTGTGCTAAAAGCACAATTTTACTTAAAATAAATTTAAAAATGAAGAATGGTTCCCCAGGATTGAGAACTGGATTGTAGCTTCATTTATCACTCTTCTACCTTCCTTCAACCTTACATTCTCAGCCTTATGTTCCGTCTTTGCAGCCAATGATGTTAGAATCTCTACCAATAAAACAACAATAACACATAGGTTGTATGAAGCTCATCTCAGGGACCATAAGATGACACCTCCCATTTTGAAATCACTGGCCCTGATCTTCACAAAGAGTGGGTGCTGCATGTGTATTGTAGATACCTCAATAGGACCCCAGATCTAGATGGTTTCCTGATAGCTTTTCCAGTTAGGTTTCATTTCAACTTCTGGTAAATCTCTCTCTAATGAGACCATTAGGTTTTGATGCACACACATCCCAGAAGACAACAGATGCCTGTCTGTGCCCTGCATTTATTTAGGAACAAGGTAGGAAAAAAGTTTGGACGCCCCTTGATGACATACATCACTTTCCCATGGCCTGGTGAATTTCCAAAGCAGTCAGCAATTGTCACTAGGGTGGATTGGCTGGGTAGAAAGAGGCATCACAATGACTATTTGCAGGGCTTACCATGAACTGCGATGTCTTTTGTGTCCTGGATGAGGGCGTTCCCGGCAGCCACCTGAACAGTGATGGTGTTGGTTCCCTCTGCAAGGAACGTGAAGGAAATGCTGCTGTCCAAGGTGATGAGGGGCTAAAAGGAACAGAAAGACCATTTTAATCCTCTGTGGGATATGAGATTCCCTCCATCCTGTAAATCTCAGATGGTCACACATCTGCATAGCATTCACATATCCCAGGGGATCCTAACTTAAGAATGGAAAAAAGAAGATTACACAGCTTCCCCAAACTGTGATTATACCTTATATCCAGTATCCAAGAAGAGTATTTATAAAGTCTAAATGCACTATAGTCCTGAGAGATGGAGCTACAACTGGACACTCTGGATTTTGCATGTCATTCTATTCCTTCCCCTGGGGCAAAGGAAAAGTGACTTCTGTAACCTATTCCTATTGTCTCTGGAAATAGGAGATCATTCCTCTCCTCCAATATTCCATGTCACTTGTATCTTCATCCTGTTTTCCATGAACTCTAGACTATTCAGAGAAGTGATTGCATTTTAATAACTTCTGTATCACCCGCCCTTGGCACACCATCTTCCATATAGCAGAATGTATCTGTAAGTTGGATGCCAAGGCATACTACTAGCTTTTTATTTTATTACATCTGTGCTTTTCACTGCAAGCCACTTCAATATTTTTAATAGGCAGAAAACATATCCACATATATGTCTGTGACCATTTTTAAAGTCCTTTTGTTCTTTTTCTGTTTTATCTTCCTTCTCACAACAGATGGGGATTTGCCTAGGATAAAAAGAGAAACAGAATAACATTTTCCCCTTGCGAATTCAGATCTTGATAAAATCAGATGCTTATTGGAGAGAAGAGAATAAAGATCTTGAGATTAAAGAGTCGCTATTCAGTGGCCACGCTGAGGTCCACGCCCTGTCAAGTCCTCCGGTGTGAGCAAGGTAAGAAACAGGAGGAGGCTTCTCCAAGGCAGCTCAAAAGAGATATGACAAGCTGAGGTGAGCAGACTCCCTCTCCTCTCTGTTCCAGGACGACACTGGGATAGAGGATAATAATGTTGGGGGTGCAGGGAGCTGCCCTTGAAGGGGGTGGTTGTCTGCCAGTGCTCACACGGCAACCCCATGCGTCTTAACTGAACATGGCTTGGATCTCTGGGCCAGGACCTACAGTGGCTCGGAGATGCAGCTTTCAGGAATCCCTACTGCAAGACTGGGATTCCTTCCTAGCTCAGAATTTTCAGCTGGGCCTCTAAAATAATCATTTGATTTCTTCTGCTTTAAAATTCCATAGATCCATTTTATGACCAGGATGATAGCTAGAGTTTGGCAGGATTAAAGATGTTGCTCTAAATTTTTGACACTCTCTCTTTTTTATTTGCTGAATGAAAGGGAGAAGTTGAATATGGAAAGGGATATATTCTCCCCTTTAACTAAGAGTAAAGCCTAGAGTTCAAGCATTCTTCCCCATGCATATGGCTCTATGATGATACACACCAGGGGGTGGCCTTATGAATTAAACAACAACTTAGTACAAGTAGATTCTGTGAAGTGCTTCTTCTTCAATGGGATAATAGTGGCTGTTTAGTGTCCTGTGTTGCAAATGAAGCTGAAGTCAAGTTGGGCTTAGCATAGCAATGGTGGCAGAATAAGGGAAAAACAGGTCGCCTGTCCCATTAAAAAGAACAGAGATAGTAAACTCTGGCTGGTTTAATGAATGACCTTGGGTGAAGTTTCTTCCCATTCTGGTCCTTAGTTTTTATCTGTTCAATGAAGGGCTTGGTTTAGAAAAGCTGTGAGGACTCATTCAGCATCAAAATGGCTTTAGACCCACTTTCTACTTCCTACTGGTCAACTCATTGGGTTTTATTTGCCTGAGTACCTTCAACTGCTTCATCACCTTAGAAAAAGTTCAGTTGTACAAGAAATTGCAATAAGTATTTCTAAAGTACTAGTACTCTTTTACATTTTATCACTTAGAAATCTCACTCTTGGAAATTTAATCAAGATAGAAAATACAATAGGATGGTAAAAGTCTGGGGTGGGATGGGAATGGGGTGGAAGTGGGCAATGGGGGAAAAAGGGGGACATATGTAATATTCTCAACAATAAAGATAAAAAAGGTAAAAGAAAATATGTCAAGAAAGAAACAAAATGTTCATAGCAGTACATTCATAACAGCCAGAAACTAAAAACAGCCTAGGAGAATTTATCAGTAGAAAAATAAATAAAGAAGCCAAAGTAAAGAACAAGTTTTGATGTACATAATAATATGCATGAATCTCAAAACCATAAGAAGTGAAAGAAACCATATACAGGGGTGAGCAAAGGTAAATTACAGCTGTTCATCTATAAAATATAGAACATAAGGATAAATAATAAAAGAAGAATGAATGCTGTGCTTTGCATACTGTCAAAAAATTAACCTATTTTTGCCCACCCCTATTATAAAATAATTCATATTCAAGGAATCATTTATATGAAGTTCTAGAACTGGAAAATCTAATCTCTGATAAAACAACAACAACAACAACAACAACGAACAGTGGTAGTTCTGGGCACTGGGAGTGGGAGTTGAAACATGAGAGAGCTTTTGGGAGTGATAGAAATACTTCATATCTTGATAGAAGTTTGGATTAAAGGTAATGCCTTTGTCAGAGCTCAGGAAGTATATACTTCAAATGTATGCATTTAATTATTGGTACATTTTATACCTCTATGGGGAGGGGGTAAATGAACATTGAATTATTGTCAATGACTTGCAAGCTAAAGCATTTAGGACAAAGTATATACGTGTATGCAGTTAACTTTGAGATGGATCAAAAATTAATATTAATTAATAGATGGATAGAGAGATGGACAGATCAATAGACATATGATAAAACAAGCATAGTAAATGCTAATGGTAGACTACAGGTGGTGGGTATATGGATGTTCACTATAAAATTATTTCGACTTCAGTGTATATCTGAAGATTTCAATAATGAAACATTGGGAAAGAAACAAAAAAGAATAATCAATGCGTTTTCATTTTTCTTGATTCCATGGATTACTCTCTCTGACCAGGACTATATTACATTGCCCTTCCATTTTGGTGACTTCCCTCAGCGATCTCTCATCTCTTCCCATCTCTCCCACCAGGATATTTTTCTCCCGTAAAAGTTGGGTCTTTAGGGAGCCATCGCTACCTCCATGCTATCTCCTTCAGCTCTCAGTGGTCTGCATGGCCCCCTCTCTTGTCTCTGCACACTCCTCTTATCTTAGACCCAAGTATTTGGTATGCCATCCATATCTGAGGGGACTGAAATCCCTTTTACCCCAGCAGATTTGATCTTTCCCCCATATAGTTGCTTCCCTAGGAGATCCAGGGGCCGAGCAAAGACACAGGGCAGCAGGACAAGGAAATGTCATCTGAAGTAGGAAGGAGAATGGCATCCCACCATCCCACAGGGCCCTGTACCATAGCAAAGAGACTGTGCTAAAGGCAGCACACAGTGTGGCAGGCCATAGGCTCCTGTGCTGGGGAAATGGCAGGAGCTCATTTAGTTTTCCAAATTGCTTTTGTTTTCCATCAGCTGTTATGGTATCATGGCTGCTTTCACCTTCCTTGAAAAGCTGGAACACTCTACAGGATCCTTGAGCTCCTTGTGGGCCTCTGATAGCTAGTGCCCAATGTTAAATTAAATCAAGTATTTAAGGTTCATTTACAAAATCTATTAGGCAAGCAGATGCGTTTATTAAGCCAGACCTCTGTTAATCCCAGCAAATCGGCCTTTTCAGAGCCTCACAAATCCAACAGGCGGCCAGAAGGCGATTGACTTCTCTATCTCTGTACTTTGTCCAAGCTGCAGGGCCAGCCCACTGCGAGGCTGCTTAGAATAATACCTCACGTCCTGCCTAGACTGCGGGCTACATCCCTGCCCACAGAGAATCCCTCATGCGAGACAGGTCCCCTATGACCTACTGGGCCCAGCAAGAAATCAACATGCAATGATTGAACCTATCAGCGAGAGATGTGGGACTGAGTGACTACTTGGTTACAAGATTTCCACTGGACCAATGAAACAGGGAACTTCAGGGAAATCTTTGGATGCAGCCTATACCAGTTTTCCAGACACACTCAGACTTAGTGACTAAGTCAAGTTAATATTAAATATTATGTGATTGCCACAATTTAAATGTATACCTTGATGAAAACGGCCATCCAAAATTGAACAGACTATGCAATAAATATACTTAAAGCCTTCAGTTGATTACATAGTAATGTGCAAAAAAAAGTGCTTATTATAAAAAGTGTAAAAGGCAGAATATGTAATTTGGGTATACTATGATGAGGATTATGTAAAATATCTAAAATACACACAAAAACAGAGAGAAATAAGGCAAAATCATATGTGTAGAATATTATCTGTGACTATGGTGTTAATGTGAAAATTTATTTTGGGGGGAAAAAGTCCACACACACACACACACACACACACACACACACACATACACACACATACAGAGGCTCAAAACTCAAAAGTATCTCAGTGTCTAAAGTTTCACTGTCCATGAACCTGATTCTAGCTTCCATTATTCTATCCTAAATTTGAGTCTCTATGACAAAATAAAAAGCATTCATTTATGTTATTGAAAGCCACGTTTTATCTAGCCTTCCCATCTTTCATTTCATTCTCTGGTTTCTGTATACATGTATCCTGTGTGTTGTCTGAATCTGTCTACACAGAACACAACCATGCCCAAAGCCTTTACATGCAAATCTCTGTCCCTCCTCAGTTCTGCCTCAGTTCTGCTGCTCCTGTAATGCCCGCTTAGGACAAACTTCACACAGGACTCATTCCATAACCAGCAAACTCTGTGTCCATCACCTCCTAGGTTGCTGGACTGGGCGAGGAATATTACATCTTTAGTATAGTGCCTTATCTGTAGTATCTAATTACCTTACAGTATTTTTAATATCTATTACCTTAGAGTACCTGTTCTTGGATGTGAACCTCATAGCCTCAACTACAGATTATATTTCTTAGAGGCAACGATTGGAATCTATACTGCCTTACATTCCTCAAAACATGTAACACAAAATAAAGGCTCTTGAAAAAGAGCCATAGAGCTACTGATTCAATTCCACATCTCCCGCTGATAGGTTCATATATGAGCCCATATTAGGATTTCTGGAATGCTTGCTTTCTTCTATTTCCTTATATCCCATGTTTGCCCACCAATCATTGCATGTGTGTTCATCCTGCTTTCTGTGTGGAATGTAATTTCCTGGAAGGTGGAGGCAATGCTATGTGGGTTCTTTTATTCCTAAGGGAACCAAACACAGGGCTAGATATAAAGGAATGGCTATTATCTGATTATTATTGAGTGGTGATTTAATTCAACCTGTTTAATTCACCTAGCCACAACACACACACACATATGAAACTGCCTTCCCAAAGTATTAGCCTATTTTCTCTGTAAAATGGGATTACTCTTTTATCAGAGATGTTCCAATAAATAAAATAGTATGTATAAAAGGACTAATACAAAGCAGTACTAGGAATAAAGACTTAAAATTAGGATTAGCTCCTTTGAAAGATCAGTTTGCTAGTCACAGGGGATGAAATAGCTCTAAAATCAGAGCACTCACCACGACACCAAAGGCACTCATCATTTGTTAGCCAAAGATGGTGCTCATTGGATTAATTATTGGATACTGGGGCCACCTTGATGTGTTTATCGCATGGTCCTAGGAAAAGCACTGAAAATGTAACTCTTTCAAATGGACTGCATAGCCATTCTTGGAGGTGAGAGGGAAATGATTTCAAAACTACTCTATTCTAATGCCTCTTATGTATTAGCATTCTCTTGATTCTTTGGGAACAAAAAATAAACTAGTAAGACCTTGGAGATCTTGGTATTTGGGCAGCACTTCATGCTCACATTTATAGATGAATAATTCCTAACCAAAGAAATGCCTCACATAATCATACATTTAAAAAACTATAATGTCTTTCTGTAATTGAACAATGTCCCTCATAAGATGGCATTATATCGATTAGATAGCTAGATACTTCAAATAGTAACCCGATGTTCATGGATTACATATTAGTATCCTCACTTTAGAGAAAACAAACAGTGAGACAGGTGATTTGTTCAAGCTAACAAAGATAATCGTTAGAGAAATTGAAACTAGGCTCTCCAATCCCTTTGTCCACTTTTCTGTTTATTTATCAAATATGTATTAGACACTGTCTGGTATCTCAGGTATTAGAATCAGCACTTGAAGAAAAAAATGGTAGAGAAATACTGTGTGTTTGCTTCCTTGTGGGCTGCTGAGTAAATCGCTGTGTTGATATTGACCAAGAATTGCACCCCTCACACACAGCAGTGTCTCAGTAAAAATCATCAGTAAATGAGCAGTAACAGAAAAATAAATTCCCTGGTTTGACAGCCAAAACCTCACATCATCACAGGAGAAATGAACTTAAAATTCTTCTCACTCTCACTTTCTTTGCCCAAATGATGTTTTATTTTTCCTTCACCCTGCATGACTACTGGCTTTTGAGGTAGGACTGTAGGGTCTATAACCTCTATGGAATGGAGTGATGCAGCTAAAGCATCCTGTGGCTAGGGGAAGGGGCGGTATGTGGTAGGTGGGAGTTAGGAGACCAGGGTTTTAGGTCTGACTCTACAATCAACCAGCTGTTTGACCCTGGAGTGCTCATCTCACACAGAGAGCTGCACTTCTCTATTGCACTAAGCAGGGATCTTCTAAAATAACCTCCCTACCCACTGCCTGGTGAGTAATAATCCCAGAAATGCACAACATCAGTAGCCTAGGCTAAGAGATGGACCTATGAAAATACAGCACAAATAATGCAAAGAGAAAAGGGGCCCTTGGTCCATGGATCTAGTTCTATCTTTTATAAAATCATTCTAATTCTCAGTTTTTAAGACAAACTAAAAAGCATCCATTTAGTGAATACTTAGTGTGTGCCAGGGTGACACACATTTTCTTACTAAGTTTGCACAACAATCAAAATGGCGCAGGTATTATTATTTCCAATGTGCAGTTGAGTGAATTAGCTTGGAGGTCAACTATCTCGACCAAACTCGCATAGCCAGCATGTAGCAGTGCTGGATCCTAACCCAGGGCCCTCTGACTCCTGTCAGGTAGGGGCTGAAATTCTCCTTGGCCATCCTGAAACAAGCAAACAAAAACACCATTGCCCCATTCATGTTGGAATCACTACACCAGCAAATGAATAAGTATTAGCCCTTTTCTTAGATATTCAGCATTTCCAAGTCTGATAGAATAGCTTTTTAAAAGTATTTAAAAACCAAAGGTAGAGACCTAAGATGAGCAATGCCAATCACATCAAAAAAAGGAAAATGCAGACAGAAACATGAGCAGAGAAGAACATCAAGCCCCTAAATTGAGGGACCCTCAGCCTAATTGCTCCCAGATTCTGTTATACAAGTGTGGTGCTTTTTTATGTCACTACTACGAGCGATTGGGAGCAGGGAGTATCTGCAAAGTCCCCTTTAGTGCCTTTCTTTGTGACCTGGCGCCATCAGTGCCATGCCTAAGAAGAACCCGGGCCTTCGAGAACACCTAGAAGGTCTTCATAAGGATTCTTGCATACACTGCCCCATTTGCTGTTCATAGCCTTACATGTAAATATCTAATTCACATTTTTTCAAATGGGATTACTTGATCTCAGAGATATCATATCGCTAGAGGAAAGGCCAGGGTTAAAACACATGGAGCAAAGGAAGGTTTAGAAATATTGATCACAGGAGCAAGAACAATCAGATTTATGTAGTTTCTCAAAGTACTCTTTCTTCCTTAGGGTTATTTGAACTTTCCTTGCTATAATGAACTCGAGAGTAATGTCATGTTCAATTATGCGGACTCACAGCTGCAGACAGTACATCCTCGTGCCCACATCCCCAGTGTCCCTGACATCAACCCCGAAGCCGGAGCCAGGAGCACTCAGTACAGATCGCATCAGACACAAGGCAGAAAGGGCCGAACCTTCGTGCTATTGCCAAACCACCAGAAGTAGGTGAGGGTCCCCAGCTGGCTGGGCCACACGACTGCACTGATGTTGACATCCTTATTTCTTATGGCGACAAATGGGACGCGGAGGTGAACATGCTCCACGGGACCTAAAGGAACAAGGACAACCATGTCAGTGTTTAAATTCCTGAAATAAACAGACAAACGTTATCATACTCTCAGAGTTTTATTCTTAACCATTATTACCTTGACCTATAAGAAAACAAGGTTCACAAACTCACACATGTTGAGGTGTGTGTGTGTGTGTGTGTGTGTGTGTGTGTGTGTGTGTGTGTTTGAAATGAAGAACTGCCTCTAATAGGAAAATCAAATCAGGCTTAGGTTGTTTGAGTGACATTTGAACTTAATTTACATCTGATGAGCCAAACCACAAATGCTTATGAAACTCCAATCCAAGGACAAAACTAGTTTACTAGACAATGAACCAGTAGATAGGGAGAAAAACAGCAGTCAGTTTCATCTCTGACCATTAGCCTGTATAGTGATTCAGGGTCAATGCATTGTAAAGAGGGCTCTTCCATTATCCTCAATTGTTAATCCGTTTCATCTCTTCAACCAGGAGCCATTGTGCCTGTTACCTGAAATACTCAGCGGGTGTCACTCAGAAGCCCACCAGGCTGTTTAACAAAATGGAAAAAGCCCCTCTCCCTAAACTGAAGGAGAAACAAATGCCAGGCTCCCAAATAATAAGAAGAAAAAGCTGTTTGCAAAAAGTTGACCAAACATTTTTTTTTCCCCTCAGAAAAATGAGATAAGCAGAATCAAGTTCTAAGAGAACATACAGGAACACACTCTGTGCATAATAAATGAGCATTTTAATTAAATTCATTTCCTCCCCAAAATGAGCAGAAAATGTTAATGTAAAATGTTTATATGCTAGTGTTGCATCTGTGGGGTAGATATGCTATTTAACTGTCTTTGGGATTTTCTCCTCCACCTTCACCCCTTACTCTCTCTCTCCCTCCCTTCTTACCTTCCTTTCTTCCTTTTCTTTTTGTTCTCTTTCCTTTCCTTTCTTCCTTCCTCCGCCTTTCCCTTCCTTATATCCTTCCTACTTACTCAAATACAATTAAAATCTTCCAATTATCTGTTCACACTAAGGGCACCTTTTCCCAGTTTCCACTGCCATAGTTTGATTGGTGAAAATGACTAAAGGTCACAACTGCAGCAAGGACATCTGTAGCCTGGGGACCTTAGTGTTTCCCAGAGGTGGGACACTTTTCCGGCCACCTAGCCTTCGCTATTGGAAACAGTCCAGTTTAAACGGAAAAAAAATGACATGAAAACAGATGGATGCTTCCTGTTTCTGCTCTGGTTCAAATGTAGCTATGTGATTAGTGCATCTGTATAGAGTTTTGTCCTACGTAGAACATTACTTGGTCCTGAAAATAAGAAACAATATTTGCCCTGCCTTCCTTATAGAAATAAGAATATATGAAGGCGATGTGGCTGTTAAAGTACCATGTAGTAGAGTATAGTTTGGCACTATTCCTATGCCCACCACCATGACCACCGTGGCATCCCTGTTTCTGGGAATCTTTGGGTAGACTTCCTTCTGAAGACACAGGGAAGTCTTCTGGGTCTCATTGGGCACATTCTGTGTTGTAGGTAAATTGACATTGGGGGAGAAGGTGTTTGGACATGGACCAATGTTTGGGTGATAAGAACAACCAGGTCTATTTGCCATTGTCCAGCGTCCAGTGGTCGCCAACCTTTCAGACCTCACAGACCACCAGTTAGTGACCACTGGTCCAGACTATACCCTCCTGAACAGTCAACAAGTTTTCAAGAATCTCTGTATCTACACCCTGAACATACTCTGCCTACAGCTCTCTGACCTGACCCCAGATATATGGCACATCAAGATTTCTTCCAGCAAATAATTTGAACCTTGTCATTTCAGATACACCTTTGGCTAAAGATTTAATTATTTTCAATAAGGAAGTCTGTTCAATTATATTTTATGGTTTGATTGTCAATGAGAATGAAATACACATTGTCTGATAAAACACTGGCTACTTTCACTGCTGTATAGACTCATTTTTAGGAGTTTACCTGATTTATCTCTTTCTGTTGTTTGCATTTTACTGATAAATGGGGAAGAGAAGGAGGCAGTGGGAAGAGTCCCTGGGCAGCTCATGTCCAAGGAGGGAAGTGAGAGATCTGTTTCTTACATTAACTCCTCTGTCTTTCTCCATGCCCAGATGCAAACCTCTTATCCTTCCCCTTGACCCTCAATCCCCATGTCCTCAAGGGAGAATGGCCTGGAGCCCTTTCCCCTGGCCAGCTCATGGGAACCCTGGGCTATTTCACAGTTAAGGGATAAGGCCACTATGATTTGTACCCTGACATATTCTTGTCAGCCTGCGGTCACTCAGGGGTCAAGGCTTACGTGGCCAGGAGACTTTGATGCCTAAGGAGACAAAAGGAGATCTTCTCCCTAATCTCACACAAACACAACAGGGATGAGGCTCCCATGAATTATACCACCATCAAATATGGTCCCATTTATTCCAGCCTCACATTTAAGTAAATATAATATCAAGTAACAACAACAGGTAGTAGCTATTTAGTGCAAAGAGCCTGAATCAGAAGCTTCACGCTTCAACCTAGAGACAGACCACAGAGCAGGGAGAAGAGAGCTGAAGGGATTCGGGAGAGAGCATGCCACACACCTAAAACAGTCACTGTCAAACAGGGCTCTTTTGGATAAAAATCTAATAATCTGTGCGAGATTGGTTATTATGGGCAGCTAACAACTACTTTTGTTAGCTAATGGCCCAAGGTGAGGCGAACGGCAGTTTCCACTATAATAACTGTCTGGTAAATGCAGCCATGATTGATTTGGAGGGAATTATGAGCACGATAAAAGTTTCAAGGAACATTTCCTCCTTCATGCACATAACCCACAGTATAAACCTGTTCCTTGATGTTGTGTTTTTGTTTTGTTTTTTTGCCACTAAGACACACCAGTCTTGCCCCCTGCAGTCAAGGCCCATTCTTGCCACAATTAGGAACATGGGTGGGGCAGGTCCTTGGATTAAAGTAATTTTTTTTCTTTGTCTTCATTTTTAAATGCAGAGAAGTGTTGGGAAGAAAGTGAATAAGAACTTAGTGCAGTTGACTCTTGAACAACATGGTTTTGAACTATATGGGTCCATTTACAAATTTTATTGAATTTATTGGGGTGAAATTGATAATAAAATTATATAGGTTTCAGGTGTTCAATTCTATAATACATCATCTGTATATTGTATTGTATGTTCACCACTCTAAGTCAAGTCTCCTTCCATCACCATTTATTCCCCCTTTACTCTCTTTTATTTTCTCCACCTCCTTTCCCTCTGGTAATCACCGTACTGTTGTCTGTCTCTATGAGGGTTTTTTTTTCCCATTTGCTTAATCCCTTCATCTTTGTCACCCAGTGCCCCATAATATGTCTTCCCTATGATGGCTGTTAGTCTGTTCTCTGTATCTATGAGTCTAGAAAAAAGAAGTTGAAGAAGATACAAATAAGTGGAAGCATGTACTCTGTTCAGAGATGGGAAGAATTTAGAATTGCCCATACTACGCAAAGCAATCTATAGATTCAACACTTCCTATAATGATACCAATGGTATAATTCACAAACCTAGAACAAATATTCACTACGCAAAGCAATCTATAGATTCAAGACTTCCTATAATGATATCAATGGTATAATTCACAAACCTAGAACAAATATTCAAAAAAATGTATATGGGACCACACAAGACCCTGAGCAGCTACAGCAATCTTGAGAAAGAACAAAAAAGTTGGAGGAACCACACTACCTGATATCAAACTATACTACAAGGCCATAGTAATCAAAACATCACGGTACTTGCATAAAAATAGGCATATAGATCGATGGAACAGAATGGAGAGGCCAGAAATAAATCCACACCTTTATAGTCAATTAATATTTGACAAGGGAGGCAAGAGCATACAATGGGGTAAAGATAGTCTATTCAATAATTGTTGTTGGGAAAATTGGACAGATACATCCAAAAAAGAGGAAATCAGACCACCTTCTTATATGATACACAAGAATAAACTCAAAATGGATTAAAGACATGTGTACAGACCCATTCATACATAAATTTTTAATAAATATATACAATACTGAAAAATGCATTTTCCTTATGATTTCCTTAATAACATTTTCTTTCCTCTTACTTTTTATTGTAAGAATGCAGTATATAGTACCTATAACATATAAACTATGTGTCAATCAATTGGTTATGTTATCATAAGGCTTCTGGTCTGGTCAACATTAGGTTATTAGTAGTTAAGATTTGGGGGAGTCAAAAGTTATACATGGATTTTTGACTGCACAGTGGGTTGCAATATTAATCCCTGTGTTTTTCCAACGTCAAATCTAATTACTATCACAGGTTACATTTATCATGTGCCAACCTGGGTGCTAAGTAGCACTTTGCACACTGTGCAGACATGTGTGAACAGCCCTGAAATTGCCATCTTTCAAAAGATCTGTGTGTAAGACTGGTCCTTGACTAGCATCTGGGAACTTGGACCTGGGGGTGTTTCCCGTCAACAGTTAACTGATAAGAGTGTCTAGACTGTTTTGCCAACAATATGGTTGGTTCTGAACACCTGCTTTCCTCTGGGGGTCTCGACTTTTGGTATATGCTAGGCAAAGAATGCCTATTTGATCAGAACCCAATAAAAATCATGGGCACTGAGTCTCCAATGAGCTTCTCTGGTAGACAGCCCTTCACACACATTGCTACAACTCATTGCTAGAGGAACTGAGCATGTCCTGTGTGACTTCACGGGGAGAGGACTCTTGGAAACCTGTGTCTTGTTTCCGCCAGACTCTGTTCTATGAGCCTTTTCTCTTTGATGATCTTGTTTTGTCTCCTTTCACTGTAATAAATCATAGTCACGAGTATGACTAGAAGCTGAGGCTGTGAATCCTCTATGGAATTGGCAAACCTGGGGGTGGTCTTGGGGATCCCTGACACACATATAATCCAATTTTATTTTACAGCCTCTCTATAATTTAAGTATTAAAGATGAGGAATCAGAGGTTTGTAAAGACCAAGACAGTTGACTGATATTAGACATTTAACAAAGGGATATAATAAGAAATCAAATGTAGGTTCTCTTGCTCTGAACCCTGGGCTCATGAACACACTGTGCACCACCCGCCTGAGTTTCTGACCTTGTGCTTTGCTTCTGATTATAGTTGGTGTGGTGTGGTTATCACCACTTGGGCCATTGATGGCCCATTCCTAGCAGATCCCCCTTCCACCACCACCACCCCTCCCCCGCCAAATGTAAATTCTGTAAGGGCAGGGCCATATCTGTATTGTTGCCTCCCCAGTTCCTACCAGAGTGCCTTGCAAAGATTAAGAACTCAATATTTATTGAATAAATTAGTGAATGGATGTTTAATTTGTGTTTTCTATTTACTATTAAAAGGGCCCTGTGAAACAAGGCACCAGTTAGAATTAAGCCATTTTAAATTGGAGTTCAGCCAGCCCTGGCTAGATAGCTCATCTGGTCAGAGCGTTGTCCCAACACACCAAGGTTGCAGGTTCGATTTCTGGCCAGGGCACATATAGCAAGCAAGCAATGAATGCATAAATTAGCAGAACAACAAATTGATGTCTCTCTCTCTCTCTCTCTCTCTCTCTCTCTCTCTCTCTCTCTTTCTCTCTCTCTCTCTCTCTCAACTCTCTCAAATCAATAAATAAAAACTTTAAAAAACTGGGAGTTCAGAAGACTAAGAGATGAAATAATTTATCTCATGGCCGTGTAGCCTGGCATCTTTAGGAATATAACTGAACTACAATCCAGGTCTCCTCCTCCTCCCACGCACTTCCCCCATTACTGTTGGTCCCTGTTCTGCTATTGTGATTAGAATGTTCAAAGACCTGATAGCTTGCTGTTTGCCAGGGACCTCTTAAGTACAGTTTGTTTATATAGTGGCACTTATGTCATCACTGAGTTGTTGCTAGGAAAGGTGCTCCTTGTATTCACTTAGACTCTTATAAAACATGTCATTTTCACCATATGCAGCATATTACTCCAAAAACACCGTGAGGAGTATAAGTAAAAACCACAGATGTCCTTAGACCCATGAGAAGCACTGATAGAGACTTATGAAACCAGTACCAGCCCCATAACATTTCCTCGACCCAACATTCTAAAATCATAATATTTGTTTCAGTTTACATGAGTCAAGTTGCAAGATAGCAAATACACAAAATGCATCCAGTACAAACAAAATATTCAGAACTCAGCTGTTGCATTGGTTTGGGCCAAGCAACAGCCAATAGCAGTAAAGTACATTCTTGGACAGCAAAAACATGTTGGAGAGCTCTTAGAATGCTTTGCAACAGGAATGAACTTCCAGTGGCCTTAGATGTAAGCATTAAGGTCTTCTGCGTGTTCAGTTCTACATTCAAAAAATCTAAACGTGTGTTTTCTGAACCATTCTTTGGTTCTTCCAACACAGATCACAAAAGGAAGGAGCTTTCTCCTCAAAGTGCGTCTGCATGTGCACACTTACATCAGAACAAAGTGGAGCTGAAAAGGAGGGGCCAGTTGGTAAATACACTATCCAAACTTTCTAAATAATCTACTTCAGTGTTAGGAAACTCTGAAACACAGATGAGCACACGTCGCAATCATTTGACTCAGGCCATCATTTAGGGTAGTAGTCACACCAGATCCTGTCTCAGCTCTGAATCCCAGAAGTTTGGAAATTGTCAACGGAGGAAAACAAGAGAGGGGTGAGGGCTCATGCTACTTACAAACCACGTGCAGGAAGAGGACAGCTGTATCCGAGCCCAGGTTGTTCTCTGCATAGGCCGTCACCTGGAAGATCCCTGCGCTCTTGTACACATGCTTGATGCCATCCTCAATGGGGCTGAAGTTAGCATAGGACACTGCAATCCCATCCCCAAAGTCAAGCTGGATGTTCGTCCTTTGGAGATCGCCCTGCGAGAAGGAACAGCAATTGGCTTGAGCTCAATCACATGGTCCAGCTTGACTTAATCTCGGATGCTTTGCCTATGTCTTCATCATCACCTCTGAAAATCTACAGTCTCCTCCAGGGGGGCCGAAACACTGTGAACACGATCAACAGACTCCTATCTGAGATCCACTGGGCACTGTGGGCAGGCGCCATGGACCTGTTCTCGTATATGCCCGAGCTCGGTCAGGCTGGGTTAGTGTGACACTGGCAATAATAGAGAAGAGACTCTAGGCAACTCTGGCTACCTCACACATGGTTTAATGATTCTTTTCCTGTGGCACAGTAATACCAATAGCAATAAGAATAACAGCTAACAGTTTCTTTTCCATTCCAAACATTTAATTTCCTCACAACTCCATATTGTAGAAAGTACTACTGTCACCATTTTACAAATGGATTGCAGCTGGTAGTGGTAGAGCCAGGTTTTAAACCAGGCAGTCTGGTATCAATGCTAACGTTCTCAACCACCATGCTATCATCATAATTGTTCATATTTTTAGTAATTATTATTATGGTCTGAGCATTATGCTAATCATTTAGCACATATTATATAATACCACCTTCAAAATAACTCTATGAGGTAAGATGATTTATTTCCATTCTGTATATTAGCACTGCACACTGGCCAAGATTACATCTGTGCTCTGTTGACCTTGGATGTCCCTACACCTAACGAAGCCCCCTCTTCCCTGAAGCACTTTCTGGCCCTACTAGCTCACAGGTACCTCTGCCTGTGAAAAGGACAAGAGTCTTCTGGGTGCTGTCTGGTAATTGATACCAATGGTTCAGGTGAGTGGATCTTTGCCACCCCAAGTCCCAAAACCAATGCTTAGCTTCTTAAGGCTCAATGCTAAACCCCATCCTTCCTTTCCCTTCCTCTCCATATTAGACCAACATTCTGGATAAATGCAATTGAGTCTGACCACAAAACAAGAATAATATATGAAAAAGAACCGGATCTCTTTTCATAGACAAAGATGGTTGATGGGATGGAAAGAGAAATGCATCATTTCAGAATTATGAGCCAATCGTTCCACCCAGTGAGTGTGCATCCATCATATTTTCGCTTTCTGTCTCTTCCCCCATAGCAACTCAGATGTGAGTAAAATATTGATAGGTGCTCCCTTGCCCCACATACAATGTCAACTACCTTTGAGTTTATGAATATAAATTAAAGTGGAAATGAACTGGATGCAATTCAAATGGATAAGATCGTGGCTCTTCACATCCATTCAAGAGAAGGTTTTATAGCTCTGGTCCTGGAAACTCCCTCGTGAAAATGTGATAATGACCTCCTCTGAATCTGTAAGTTTTTTAATGCTAGCACCCAGTGTGGGTGACAGCTGAAAAGTCTGTCAGCCAGGATAAAGAAACTTCACCATCCTGTCCAGTGTGGGCCTGACTTTGAAGGTTTCTAAAGTATTCACACTTCTGGAAAAACACACATAAAAGTCCTGACCTGCTTTGGTCTCTTTCCAAGATCTCAAGAGCACAGAGCAATTTGCATACAAATTTAGAGGGCTTTGTAAATCAGGCAAGCCTTCTCACCCCCACCATCTCAGCGAGGAGTGCCTGAAAACCAACCTGGTTTGAGAAGAGATGAAATAGCTCATATAGGGAGCAAGAAGCAGGGAGCAGAGCTATTTCCATCCTGGAATGAATGAACTTAGTCGGATTTTACTGCCCAGCTTACAGGAGACACTAAAAATGAACTAATGGAGCAGCTGGTTGATGGAAAAGCAACCAATATGAAATTTTTCATAAAGGTAAGTTGAAAGGATTTCAATAATCTGCCACTACCCTCACACTCATACTGTGGAGTCCCTTTGAAAGCCCCATGGGTTTTTTAGTTAGGGGGTAAAGGGTTACAATGAAGTAAAAGAGGCTCCTGAAGGCAACGGATAAAATTTGAATTTCCTTCTTCTGACAAAGTTTATAGTATATGGTCTTATGGTGATAAACATTCCTTCAGCAAAGCAGAGCCTAAAGAGGAACCTCAGAGAATATGTCCAGCTCTGCACCGAGAGACAAGCAGCAAGACCGCAGGCTGAGTCCCTGTGGCTGGAGGAAGGGAAGGAGGTCTCTAAACACCCAAGCCCTCTTTTGGTCCTTCTATCTTCTCCCAGAAATCTTAGCTTCTCAGCATTCACTTGCTTTCTTTTTAAAAAAACATCATGTGAAAGAGACACATTGATTGGTTGCCTCCTGAAGGTGCCCCCGACTTGAGCCGGTATTGAACCTGCAACCCAGGTATGTGCCCTTGATCTGAATCAAACCAGAGACCATTTGGTTCAAGGGATGATACTCTAACCACTGAGCAAACTGGCCAGGGCTGCATTGACTTTCATACAGGGCCCTGAATACAGGATTTATTTTTTCTCTTCCCTTTCAGAGAACAGGGAATGGTCTGCTTGTGAGTTATGACCTCAGAGACCCTGGCCAGCACCTACCTCCTCCATGAGGATGATGAAGGTCGCATTGTGCCCCTGCTCTGCCACCAGGCGTCCATCAGTCGTCACGACATGGAGGCCCCGAGGGGCTTTTCCAGGGCACACCTGGGCCTTGGCGGTGTACTTCTCCCTTAGCCCATCTGTGCAGTTGTTGGACACAATCCGCCGGTACCTGAGGAGCATTGGCAATTGTCAGTGGTGTGGTTTGTGTTGTAAGTGTGTGTGTTAGAAGGCGTGGGAGAGAGCAAGACAGACATTGTGCACAGCTCCTCCTCAAAACGGAGTCTCAAGGAAGACAGCCATTTAGGAAGCTAAATAAATGCTGAGGAGCCACTATCCCTCCATCTCAGGAAGAGTAGCTCTTTAAACATTATTATCGATCCTACCTGGTGAGCCACAGATCAGATCAGTGTCTAAAGCAGCCAAGAAAAATCAATGTCTGACTCATACACAAGACAGGAGGAGGCAGACCCATTGGATTATAGAAGCAGGAAGATCAGGTGCTGATCTCTGTGAGGGAGAGACTTGTTTCTACTTCCCTGAGGCCACCCCCAGTTTCCCCTGTACCAGGAAGCAGCTAGAAGATGAGACTTCTGCCTCTGATTAATCAGGAAGCTTCTTCCTGTCTCCCCTTTACCACCAGGGCATCATTCCATCGCTTAACAACGAACAGTCCTTACTCTGGAGCCACTGGTATATTTTATGGGATATTTTCTCTTTGTTAATATTTCATTTCTTACCACAAATACCAGATGAGAAGCACAAATTTGAAACTCCTATTCAGCCCAATCAAGGTAAAATGATTTCAGAGAAGAAGTGAGCATGGGAAGACCTCCCACAAGGACTGTGACCTTCTAGGACAAGGACGAGTTTGTGCATAGTGATGCCATGTCATCTCTCTTGACTACAGACCCCAGCACCTAAAGTCAAGCTGAGAGTGTGCCCAGAGTCCTGACCTACATGATGGATTGTTTCTAGGTACATATTCAGCCCAATCAAGGTAAAATGATTTCAGAGAAGAAGTGAGCATGGGAAGACCTCCCACAAGGACTGTGACCTTCTAAGACAAGGACGAGTTTGTGCATAGTGATGCCATGCCATCTCTCTTGACTACAGATCCCAGCACCTGAAGTCAAGCTATGTGCCCAGAGCCCTGACCTACATGATGGATTGTTTCTAGGTACATCACTCTCTACAAATTGCATTAAAGCAACATTCTGGGAAAACCACATAAAATAAATGGACCATGACTATCATCATAATCATCATCATCATCATCACCACCATCACCATCACCATCACCATCACATTATGTCTTCTTTCATCCTGGATATCAGGAGTAACTAATCAATCCATCCATATTGCCTTCTTCTAGTGGCTTTGAAAGCAGATGAAAACAAACTCTTCTGTATGATATTGGTCCTCCATTATACCTGATACTAGTGGCCTGGTGCACAAAATTCGTGTGGTGAGGGGGGAAGGGGGCTGTCCCTCAGCCAGGCCTGCACCCGCTCCAAACTGGGACCCCTCAGGGGATGTCCAACCAATCCAGGACCCCTGGCTCCTAACCACTCATCTGACTGCCTGCCTCTAACCACTCTCCCTTGCTGGCCTGATCACCCCTAACCGCTCACCTGCCTGCCTGCCTGATTGCCCCTAACCACTCTCCCCTGCTGGCCTGATCGCCCCTAACTACTCTCCTCTGCTGATCTGATCACCCCTAACTGCTCTGCCTTGGCCCCCACCACCGTGGCTTTGTCTGGAAGACGTCTAA
>NW_006285779.1:597320-598090 GCF_000327345.1 Myotis davidii
AAGTCGTGCATGGGAGGGGGATCCCTCAGTCCGGCCTGCAACCTCTCCAATCCTGGACCCCTTGGGGGATGTCCGACTGCTTGTTTAGGCCCGATCCCACAGTCAGACATCCCGCTCGCAATCCAGGACTGCTGGCTCCTAACCACTCACCTGCCTGCCTGCCTGATTGCCCCTAACTACTCTGCCTGCTGGCCTGCTTGCTCCCAACTGCCCTCCCCTCCTGGCCTGATTGCCCCTAACCGCCTCTGCCTTGGCCCCGCCACCATGGCTTTCCTGGAAGGATGTCTGGAAGGTCTCTGGGAAGGTCTCCTGGTCTAAGTAGCATATTACCCTTTAATTAGTATAGATTTCTCCCTCCCCACCAATTGCTGAACTCCTAGCCATACTTTCCATCCAGAGATCTCATGAAGATGTTGGGCAAATGGTGTATGTAGTTATTATCTCAGATTGAATCACAATATTTCTAAGCCTAATCAAAATAATAGCTATGGTCTGTCAAATGGCAAAAGGTATTGTGTAGGATCGGGCCTAAATCAGCAGTTGGACATCTCTCTTGCAATCTGGAACCGCTGGCTCCTAACTGTTCACCTGCCTGCCTGCCTGATCGTCTCTAACCACTCTGCATGCTGGCCTACTTGCCCCCAATTTTCCACCCCACTGCCCTTCTTGCCCCCAACTGCTGCCCCGTTGCTGGCCTGCTCACCCCCAACGGCCCCACACACCCACCGACCTGATCACTTCCAACTGCCCCCAACTGCCCGCCTGCTGGC
>NW_006285779.1:598229-610594 GCF_000327345.1 Myotis davidii
CCAGGACATTGGCCCCTAACCGCTTACCTGCCTGCCTGCCTAGTCGCCCCTAACCCCTCTGCCTACCTACCTGATGCCCCTAACTGTTCCCCTGCCTGCCTGATCGCCCCTAACCGCCTCTGCCTTGGCCCCGCCACCATGGCTTTGTCTGGAAGGATGTCTGGAAGGTCTCTGGGAAGGTCTCCTGGTCTAAGTAGCATATTACCCTTTAATTAGTATAGATTTCTCCCTCCCCACCAATTGCTGAACTCCTAGCCATATTTTCCATCCAGAGATCTCCTGAAGATGTTGGGCAAATGGCGTATGTAGTTATTGTCTCAGATTGGATCACAATATTTCTAAGCCTAATCAAAACAATAGCTATGGTCTGTCAAATGGCAAAAGGTATTGAAACTGGGTAATCAGAAATCTCTTCTGATGTTCCCAAAAACCTACTCTCAGCTAAAGGTCTCCTCAGGCTTCCCAGGAAACCATATACACAAACTATCTACATTCCATCCTGCTTCAACAGTGATGCTCCCTTTCATCCCAACTTAGAGAAACACAAAAACAGTGAGTGGAATTCATTTGATTGTTTTACTTACCCAGTGCTGTTAAGGTAGCTTTGACCAAGGCTGCAGTCCTTTGATGGAGATGCTGGATTGTACCAGAAAGCTGGAACACACTGGCTCTCTCCGTGTCTCTCATAGCCATAGTCACTGTCCGCAAAATGAATATTGCATAGTGGTGTAGATGCAAAAATGTTTGAAACACACACACAAATAGATATGCATCCCTATGTGCACCTAAAACTCTGTAACAAGTTCTTTCAAATACTCCTAGTGAGGGCAAATATTCATACTTAGAGAATACATTTTTAGATTTAGAAATAACCATAGGTATTCTTCTTCCAAAATTTATTTTATTTTCTTTTTCCCTGCCAATTCTCTCTCAAGCACATATATACGTTTGCATTCTGATATATCCATTCAAAATTTTCCCAACTACATGTAACATAGGTTCCCTCTTGTCCTAAACAATAACAACAACAGAAAAACTATGTAGTTTTTGACATGTTTTCATAAAAGCCTAGCCATAACAACACCAAGAAAGATCCCTGGGCAGTGTGGCTCAGTTGGTTCGGTGTCCTCCCACACACCTAAGTTGCAGGTTTGATTCCAGGTCAGGGCACATGCCTGGGTTGTGGGTTCCATCCCTGGAGCAGAACATCAGGGAGACAGTTGGTCGATGTATTGCTCTCATATCCATGTTTCTCTGCCTCTCTCTCTCTCTCCCTTCCTCTCCCAAAAAACAAACACACATCAAAAAAACAAAGAAAGTCAAGTATGATTCCCTTCTCTTTTCCTTCCCATTTGAAAATGAGAAAGTGAATGGAGAGGAGGGCCCTCTCTGAAATTTAAATATTTCCTTACTTCTTAGAGTTTCATAAGCTCCCAGACAAGCAGTTGTCAGGATAGAAACAGAACAAAGTGTTATTGCTTGCAAACAACGAGAGGTCTTTGAGGGTGACTTTATTTTGCAAGAAAATTCATGCTTCTGAGTTAAGCATCCGAGGATTTCCTCAAACCCACACATTGATTAGAACAACCTGGACATTTGACTATTGACTCCATGAGTGTTAATAATACATAAAATAGCAAGAGAAATCATTCTCTCTGGACCCACTCCTTTCTTCTTCTGCTCCCATATTCTTTGATCCAAGATTTAATTAAAATCCAATGAAATTACAGGCCAATCATCTATATGTGTAACTGGGATAGAAATGAAAGGGAGATAGGGATAAAAATTTAATTCTACATTCTTTATCACTCAATATGTTCCCTGTTCTCTGGAAGACGTACAACAATCCCTCTCCTTAAGGGGTTTCCAGTCTTTTGAAGATAGGCATATAACCTGCCTCAAATCCAATGAAAGAACAGAATAACAAGTATGAAGTAGAACACAGTGTAATACAGGATAAAGCAGTATAGTTAAGAAGTAACAACTGATTCATGACATTATATGAATTATCTCCCCAGTTTGATACCACCCTACCTTCTTACCACCTTCCTCCACAACAAACTCCATCTGACCCTCAAGCCAACTTTTCAACCCTCTTTGTCTTTGTGTGTATTATGCCCTGGTCTTGAAGTACTCTACTATTTCCTGTGTTTGACACTTTCCTACAGATCCCTCCTCAATATGTAAGGCAGATGAGACCATCCATGATTCCCATTCAAAACTTCTGTGGTCATAGCATGTTGGAAACATTGAGGCCATAAAAGAGCAGAGACCTCAGTTGGTTTTGGTTGCCAGTGTTGGTCTAAAACATTGAAGGTGTTGAATAATATTTACTGGTGAATGGATACTTCAGTTACATTGAAAAAGGATTGCACTAAATTATACCATTGCATTTGGACTCTGCAGGGAGAGTGTGAACTCATTGTTAATTTTCCAGTGTGTACCACAGAGAGCATCCCAAGTGCTCAACAGATGCCTGTGGCGTGAGCATGAGCTAGAGTCCTTCCAAATCACTATGTGGAAAGATAGAACTCAAGACCAGCCTGGGAGTTGACTCAGAGGAACTCAGTGTTGCACCAGCTTATAATAGTTCCTGAGAGCCAGCTTAAAATTTCAGGACTTTTCCAAGCTATTTAATGGCTAGTAATCAGTCATTATTAAAAATTAAATAATAAAAAATTATTTAAATGTTATATTTAAAAAGCAATAATAAAAATAATAAACTCTCCATTACCTTACTGCATTGTACTATTATATAATATATAGCATATTAAATATTATATATTATTTACGCTCTTGAAGTTATTTACATCTGAGTATTTATATACTAGAAATACTATGTAATGCTACACATCTCTCCCGAAGTCTGCAGTCACTGACATCATGTTGGTGGCTTGAAACTGGCCATGGTGGGAATATTCACTACAATCAGCAAAGGCTACTAATCAGGGATCCTTTCTTTATTTGTTCCCAAAGAGCTGGTGGTTAAATATTTACCAGCATACCCTGGACATCTGATTTCTAAGCATTGTTTATCTGTAGAAACATTTAGATTGCCGTGTGTTTGCATCCCTTCTAGAAAATTCCACCATTGCTTTATGAAACGAATCTGTTGAATGTCCTGCTAACCTTAAGAAGTTTAGTAATTTTGGAAGCAATGGTGCTCTCCTAAGCAGCTTTGGGAGGGAGAGAAATGCCTTAATGCGCTTTGCTGAATGCGACCATCTTTAGCAGTTCTGTTCAGCTCTGTGACCTGTTAGCCATAGAGTAATTAAAAAGAGGGCATCAGGCATGTTTCTTTACCCCAAAGAGAAAAAGAACCTCATTAATATTTAATAACATTAATGGAAACATCACTGGCTGCCCCCAAACTGTGGACTTCTTCATTAACTTCTGCTAAATGTATATTAAAATCTCTTATACTGCCCCACCTCCATCCCAGCTCTGGAGTTCACATAATTTAGACAAACAAGCAGTTTCAGCGGCGGCTCCAGCTTCCTGGGGAAAAGGTGTTTTTCTGTTGAATTGTGAAGTCTGGAGTGAATGTGCTGGAAAGTTTGATTAGCCTCAGGGAAGTATGCTGCTACAGCTTCTGCAAACACACAAGCAGCTTCCTTCAAGAAATGTCACCTCTGTGTCTTTAGAGGGTTTAGAACTTCTTTAAAAGTTTAGGGGGGAACGTGTCCATTTCTAGGAACCTGTATGTCCAAATCTCATCCAGAGATCCAGGGCGGAGCCATAGACAGTCTAAAGAAGAAATGACAGCTTCAGAAACCAAAAGGCCTCTGGATGTCAGAACAGAAAGGGACACTTGTATTCCCTGGGTCCAATCCCCTCCATTGGTAGATTAGGAAGGAGGAGTAAAGAGAGGAGAAATGATTTGTTAGGGATTGTACATAACTGACAATGGCAGATGGAGATGATAATCGACTCTTGACCCCTGGTTCAGCATTAGTACAATCCCAAGGGGCACCCACTGCATCATCAGTAAAGGGCTCCTTGGTTCTCAGGAATTACATAGTCAGTCTCTTGGAGCCAGCCAAGAAGTCAACTGCTGGCCCAGCTCAGGGCTGTGCTACTCTCACCATGCACAGCCCCTCCTAGTCTCACAGAACCCCCAAGTTCTCAATTCTCCCATTTGGCACTTGAGATTCCAAAATCAGTGTCCCACAGGTGCTTCTGTCTTATTTTAGGAGACAGCACAGCATGTGGCTTTGGGATCAAGCAGAGAGAGGTTTTCTGGTAGGCGCAGAGTGAACAGTCAACAAACAGAAACAACCTCAACAAAACAATGGAATAATAACATCATTATCATTTAGCTAAGGCATGAACCTAAATATAGCCATAAAGATAATTACATGCAGATCAGTTCAGAAACTGCTTGCAAAAAACGACAATCATGCCTCACATATTTCTGCTAATTCAACCCCATGCTCTCATCTGCCCTTATTCCTCTAGTCATCAAGAACACATGCATATACCTCATTTCCCTAAAGTGCTGCCCATTTTTCTTGTACTTTCTCAGCAGGCAGTCTCCACAGCTCCATCACCACCTCCTGCAGGAAACCTTCCATCATTATTCCAGTCCTCAGTGAACTCTCTATTCTGACCTATTCTAACACTTTCTGCGATAATGGAACTGCTTTATATCTATGGTAGCCATGGCCACATGTCACAATGGAGCACTTGAAATATGGCTAGTGCAAGTGGAGAACTGAATGTTTACTTTAACTTTAATATGAATAACCACATGTGACTAGTGGCTATTCTATTGGGCAACACTGATCTGGGCCATAAAATTCAGCACCTAACTATGCTGTTTATTATTTGCTGTTATGCCTTCTTTGAGTTCAACAACTCTGGTTTATACATTTTATTTATTTTTTTTACTTTTCAATCATGTCTTATCTATAGAAAATATGCTTGATTATACTCTCTATGCAGAACACTAAAGGTTGAAAGGATTGCAGACATATCTGATTTATATGCTGACACACCTCAAATCTCTTCTGCTCTATCTTCTATATTAGCATTTGATAAACTAGCTCTGTGGATCTGGAACCTACTGAACAGGATAGACACTAAAACATACTAAGACGTAGGACTCTGGAATCATAACATTATTATTTTTAGTAAGTTACTTAACCTCTCTGTGTCTCCATTTCTTCATCAGTAAAATACCTGTAATAGCCAATTCTCATTCCAGCAGTTGGGTGAGATCAACATAATCCACCTACAGAACTTGGTACATAGTAGGTGCTCAGCAAGAGTTATTGCTGAGTAAACAGTTGGCTGAGTGGTTTCTCATTGAACAAGAGTATTTGGGTCTCCGAGAGGGCAATTCATCCCTAAGAGCTGGCCCTTTATGTTACTTTTCTGACTACTTGCGGGTCTCTGACAAATTTAAGTCTTAGGATTTGTTCCTGGCCCCTCACCGGTGCCAGGGTGGAGGTGGCTCTCTATGGTAAACATGAGGCTGGGAGATTTACAAGGCTATTAAGTAGAAACATTATTATTCATGCAAAATTCATACACGAATAAAACATGCTCTGGATGGAGGCTGAAAGTCAATGGTAGCCCACAAATAAACACTTCTGAGACTCTTTAAAACCTTCTCTCTTTGAGCAGAGGAGGGATGCAGGTGGATAATGCCCTGCCTCTGTGAATTTAGGCTGCACTCTAACTTTTCTACCAAAACCAAGATATCTGATCATCCTGCCCAATCTCCACCCTCAGACCCTATCTGATTAAAGTAGGTTATACCCTCTCCCTGCTCTCTCTTAAGACCTGAAAGTTGCTTGAACCAATTGAATGGCTAAGACCTGATTTGGCTCAGGGAAACAACTAGGTTGAATACGCATGATTGTTGCTTATACTAACTGAGCTAGGAGTCTCAGATTCCTTAGTTAATAAAAATTCCTGGTAGGAAGGACCATTGGGAAGGTGACAAGGCTATGAAATTGTTGTTATAAACTACTTTCCAGCATAAACATAGAAAAACTATATTTGATGGAAAAACTATATTTTTAACTGATAACTATGCTCATTGAAATTGACTTAAAAACAAAAGGACAATTTTAAACACAGTTCCATTGTCCAAAAAATCACTATAAAAAACAGCAATTTCAGAAATCTGTCTATTCCATACTAAAAAAAAACAGCACAAAAATACTTTTTAGGCTATGCAATTCTTTTGCTATTTTTCTCCGAGTCTGACTAGTCACTTGTCATCCAGTCTTGTGTGTCTGCTTCTCCTAACTCACACTGGTTCTTCTATCTTCTTTTTAACATGAGGTATGATGGGCTATAGAAAGACAAACATAGAATACCTTACCTATCCCCCACCCCCAAATTCTATAAAGTCTTCTTGAATACCATAAACCTATTACAATTCTAGTACCAGTGATCAAATATACTTCATTCATAACTGTTTTAGAGTTACTGGAACATTCTACGTTGAACCTCATCAACAGCAGTTAACCTAGGTCATTTGAAGATGAGTTTTAATTTTAGAATAATGAAACTTGGGGATCCTATTTATTCTGAAACAAGAAATCCAAGATAATTCAGAATAATTCAGAATAATTCAGAATAAATCTAAAATAATTCAGACTTGCTAGATTTCTTGAGAAATAGCATGATGTAGAAGAGAGAGCATGGGATTTAGTTGGATTTTCATCTGAACCCAGCTCTTTATCTCCTAGTTACAAGACCTTGGTCAAGTAACTTACATTCCAGATATTCATTTTCTTCATAAAATGTCATAGTAATGATGCTGACATTACAGGGTGTTGGATCCAAGCGGCCCCTCTAACCAGTGAAAACATGAGAATCACAGAACACCTTGTAAGGATGCCCCTACCCCTGGCCACCTGCTACTTTACTTACAGATGCATTCTGGGAATAGTTCCAAAGAAGGGTTCAAAACTATTTTAAGCTATGCCACCAATATTGGAATAAATGGGTAACACTCAAAGGTACAAATTTGAAGATAGTGATTATTTGAATGTATAAGCTCTGGCTTACTTGTTAAAAATATGATGGGACCACTTAACCCTGGGGTATAATATTAACAATGGCAGCAGCAACAGATACCATATGGATGCCTACACCATTAGGATAAATGTCTTTTCCACATTAATGATGTATATTAATTCATTTATTTCTCCCTAGGATCCAATGAGATCCATGTTCTGTACTTGTACTTTACAGCTGAGGAGGTGAAATCAAAGAGATTAAGATATTTTTTCCTAAGGTCAAAAACTATAAATATCAGAGTTGTGATTTTTTTTTCAGAATAGTAAATGTTAATGGGATTGCTGAAGGGAAAAATATTTATGTTACAATTCTTATTCTTTCTCAATTGTGAGTTTTGCCAACGATGAGTGAGGGACTAATGCAACTCACAGACACAGGTGAAAATGGAGAATTACATATGCAAAGACAGTGAGGCTGCATACAGTGAGCCTGCAGAAGGACATAAAGAAGCCTGATTCTCATATTGTGAATATTTAGGTTGACATCAATATGACATGTGCAATAATTCTGAGTGACTTACTGTATACATTGCTATGACTATTTTTGCTGAATTGTAATTAATAATTGAAAATCATTCTTCCCAAGTTTGAAAATATATTTTGTTTCCAAAGGATCAAACTTTCCACAGATAAAACATTGCCATTCAAATTGAAATTCCATTTAGCACAACCCATTTGAGTGATTCTCACTAAAGTCAAGCTTTCTTTTTCTCCTATTTATTAAATGTATTGGAGTGACATTGGTTAATCAAATTATGTCAGTTTCAGATGTATAAATCTATAATACATCATCTATATATTGTATCGGGGTTCACCATCCCAAGTCAAGTCTCCTTCCATCACCATTTATTCCCCTTTAAGCTTTCCAATGCGTAAGTTCAGGAATGAAGAGAAGGTAGGAAGCAGTCAAAGTCATCTGTCTGGCTTACCAGTTACAGTCATAGTTATACTTAAAAATAACTATGGCTTCCAGTACAAATTACTGTTAAGAAACAGGTTGGATGAAATAGGGATGAAGCTGCTGGCTGTGCAGGGGCAGCCATTGTGTGCCCAATTGAATTTATGTCTGTTATTTAACACCAGAAAAGCTCCAATGCAATTGTCATTATCTTGCCCCTTCCATGTATACAGACTCGAACCTGAGCCCTTAGCTTTGTCTTTTAATATGGGATGGCTTAATAAAACATCTAAACTGAACTTTAGCTTTTGACTGTAATGTGAAGGAAGAATTCATCCAGCTGGGATCAGAGTAATAGTTGCCCATTCCCAGAAATGGGAAGATTTGACTCTCCTAAAATGAGCAACATTCAGAAACATGGTCCTATTATTTATTGCTTGTATCACCTAGGCACTGAGGGTGCAACAATGAAGAAAATCTAAAACTCCTACACTCATGGCACTTACATTCTAGTGGGGAAGATAGGCAATAATAAAGCCATCACAGAGCATGATCACTCCAAATGGCAATTAATACTAAAAAGACAATAATCATGCTGAGAGAGCAGTGCCCAGGTGTAGGTAAGATCACATGGCTTCAAAAGGCATTTCTGAGGAGATGATAATTTTACTGAGACATGAGTGACCCGAAGATACCAACCATGTTGAAATTTGGAAGAAATCCTTGCACATGCTATTTTTTTCTGGTAGAAATAAGCCTGGATTAATTCAGGTACAAGAGATAGTAGTGTGACTACAAAACAGTAAACAAGGGAAGAAGAGTAAAAAATTAAGGCACAATGATAATAGCGGGCCAAATTACATGCAACGAAGCAAGCCAAGGAAAAACATTGGATTATATTTTAAGGGTGAAGGGAAGCTGTTCTCAGCACAGGAGTGATAAGACCTGATTTTGTTTTTTTAAAGTATAATATGGTTGCTTCGAGGAGGATAGAGTTTAGGGTGCATGGGTGAAACTAGAGAAGGAATTAGTAGACTGAAGAATTCACTCAGCAGAAGACATGGGGTAAAGGTGCTTTGAGTTAGAAGGTATTTTGGAAGTAGAGGCTTGCAAGGACTTGCAGATGTTTGGGTGAGAGAAAGGGGCAAAATCAAGCTCTCCTGGGATTTTGACTTACGTAACTGAATGGACGTCTGTGTGTTTTATTGAGGCTGGAATAACTGGACTGGGGTGGAGATTCAAGATGAATTGAAAAACTGCTTCCAACAGTGATAGTTCAGGAAGAGCTTTGGCCACAAATAAATTTAAGGGGAGATGGATGTTGAGCAGATGGATGAACACAAATGTTCCCATGCTGGAGGAGAGGGAGGCCCGAGCTGAAGGTAAATACTTGGAAATTCATGAGTCTAATAGGTTAGGTTTCACAGTGTCCTTTGTGGTTGTCAGTGGAGGGAGGAAAGATAGAAATGATGATGAGAGTTCAAATGGAAGAGTGCAATTTCAGCAAACTTGTCTGAAGGTTACTGTCCAAGGCGGTAGCTCTCTGCACTCTATCAGTGCCCAGCCCAGCCTCTCTGGCACTTTCCAATGCAGCTACTCCCTGAAGATGAGAAGTCCCCTTGGACACGCTTCTCTGTGAAAATGCCTCCTTGTGTCCCTCTTCCAGGGATGCAAACTTCCCATCTGGCCCAGGAACTGCCGTAGGTGGGCCTACAAGCCAGTAGTTCCTCCCCTAACTCATCTTCTTTCTCTCCCCCGAAACAAGTAAAAATCTTGTTGAAAATGGCATTGAGAGGCCAAGGGACTCACCACTCAAAGTCCCAGTCGGCACAGACACAGGGTTCTGAGACCACCGTCCCCGAGGAGTCTCGGCCCAGGGCACACTGAGCTCCTGGCTTGCGTTTCTTGAATATTTTCCTTTCTCCCATGACACAAGGTTCCCCCTTAGACAGAAAGTCCACAGTGAGAAAGGCAGAAACACACAAAGATGAAGTAAAACAGCTTCTCAACAGGAAGCATTAGGCTTTTCGTTCTATTTTCAGCTCATTCCCAGTAACAGTTTGGGAGTTTCAAGGATAAAAGGGCTGCTCTTTTACTATCATACAGAAGGAAAACTATGCAAGGCTGGCCTATCACTATCCCTCCTCCCAACTTAGCCAGTGATGTTTACTCTATCCTGTTTCTCCTCCATCTCCATAGGGAATTCCAAGACTCCCACCATCTTCACAGACACCCCAGTTGCCCAAATGGTTTCAGCAGAAACTCTAGTGGAAAGGATTCCACTTCTGGCATATTTCTCACATCATCTTCAGAGTAAAACTGAAGATCCCTCTCTATGATAAACAACCCTGCCTAAGTCTTTATTCCTAGGCAAGGGCAAAAGGAACAGGAGAAGTTTGTGCAAATTACAAGGATCCAATGGTTCCAAAGAACACAGATGCCTGATTATGCTGTGTATCAATAAACATCTGCTATTGGTAGAGAGACTCTCACTCACACCCCTCACCCTTTCTTAGTGGTCCTGTTCTTGATGCTCTTGGGCCCTTACTCCAAGCTAGCCTGAGAAATGCTCCTCCCTTCAATAGGGAGGTATAATGATTGAACCTCGCTATTGGTAGAGAGACTCTCACTCCCACCCCTCACCCTTTCATAGTGGTCCTGTCCCTGATGCTCTTGAGCCCTTACTCCAAGCTAGCCTGAGAAATGCTCCCTTCAATAGGGAGGTATAATGATTGAACCTATGGAGGGTCAGTCTCCTACCTGTCTGAGCTTATTTCTCTATGGGTAGAGCTAAAAACCCAGGTTATCACTGATCCCTATCACAGTGGTCCCAGGTTGCAAAATTGTTCTCCAAAGAACACAGATGCCTGATTATGCTGTGTATCAATAAACATCCGCTATTGGTAGAGAGACTCTCACTCCCACCCCTCACCCTTTCATAGTGGTCCTGTCCCTGATGCTCTTGAGCCCTTACTCCAAGCTAGCCTGAGAAATGCTCCCTTCAATAGGGAGGTATAATGATTGAACCTATGGAGGGTCAGTCTCCTCTGAGCTTATTTTTCTATGGGTAGAGCTAAAAACCCAGGTTATCACTGATCCCTATCACAGTGGTCCCAGGGTGCAAAATTGTCCCCAATACCATCTAACTCTACTGAACCTGGATATATGGGCTTCACCCCTTCCCCTAAATCCACCATTCTCCTCAGAGGCCCCACTTCAATAGAAAGGACCAGATAGGAATAACAGGGCTCTTAGTAGCTCTTCTTCCTTGTGCTGTACCTGATTGAGCAGGTGCCAGGTCTGGTAGTCTTCCTTGGTGCAGCGCCGGCTGAAGATAGATTTGTAGTCCACTTTCACCAACTGCCACTCAGAGCGAAGGCTGAAGTGGCCAAAAACTCTGTGTTTAGGGGAGGGATGGGAAAGACAAGCAGAGAAAGCCTTGAAGTCAGTCACAAATGCACAAAGACTGGGGGATAGAAGACTGAATTGCACCCTGGCCTTCACTTGTTCTTTCAAAGTATGTTCTTTGAAGACCATCGAGTAGAAGTCTACTGTATACACAACACCAGTGAAATACATACACAGTGGGTTTAAAAAACCAATCATTTTTAATTGGAAATGATTTAAAAGCACTTAATCTATGCTTTATAGTAAATAATTAAAATATAGAAAAGTACAGAGAAGGAAAAATTCAAAGTCCAAAATTCTCCACCAAAATAGAACTGTTGGTCATATTTTGACATTCAGCCTTGTATGTCTTTAATTCCAAGCAATGGTATTTTTTTTACTGATGTCCACTGACAAGGACTGTTTCCTCATCTGTAAAGTAGATTGTGTATGTTGGAGTGGGAGGTGGGTTAGCTAATCAAAAGTATGACCTTGCCAATTCCAAAATTTCAACTGGGTATAAGGATATTTATTTGAAATTCCCATTGCTTAAATTATATGAATACCATCCTCCTCCTCCCTTCCTTGAAAAATCACAGGAGTCTCATAAAAGAAACTCATATTTATGTATAGTAAAATAGCACACCATATGAGTAGATAATCCACACTGACCTTTTCAAAGCTCAGCAGTTGATAGCCCTATAAATATGAATAATCAATCGTTTCTAGAAAAATAGATTGATCATCCATACTCCACTCAGGTGGTATATCTTGTAATTACAATGCAAGACATCCATCACAGTGATGTAAAGGGGAGACCAATATGCCAGGAACTTAAATCAACTGAAATCTTTCAAGGAATTGGATGACTTCCATTTCATTAAGACTTACTCATGCTCCCAGCCCTGGATTTGTATCTCCCCAAGTTCAGGTATTCTGATAGTGACACTGAGAGACTAACTCTCCTCAAGGGATATGTCCTTCTGCCCCCTGAAACACAAGGATGCTTTGGGAGGGGTAGGAGCTGATTAAGATTGTAAAAT
>NW_006285779.1:610621-621227 GCF_000327345.1 Myotis davidii
TTGCTGTTTATCAAACAACTTAAAATACACTTTAAGAAATGATTTATAATGATCTAATGGTTCAATATTAAGTAAACATTTTAGAGCTTTGTCTAAAATAAAATTAAACAGACTTTGAGGGGGAGACTGAAGGTCTCTCCTTTAGTAAAACTGTATGGTCTTTGTATGAGTCTTAGCTTAGCCCTGGGAAGTGGAAGCCATGGGGCTAAATATCCTGGGTTGTGTGGCCCATATTTTGTGAAGTAGAGTGAACTTAATTTAAGTATCTTCCCTGGTTCTCTCAGTTCTCTTAGATTCTTGTTATATTCAGTGGTCTTCTAATAATCCAATACATCCATGTCAAGTCTCAACTAAGGTATTTTCACCTTATTAGCTCTCACTCCTTTCATGGAGAGATCATGAGTCAGTCCATTTTAAATTTTAACAAAACAGTTAACTCATCAAAAGTGTATACTTATTTGAAGAGAGGAGCGTTAAGCTGAAAGCTCATTGGGGAAAAGGAAAAAAAAAAAAAACAAGAGTGGGAGGAGACTTTGATGAATGTCTCTTCCCTCTCTATCCAGTCGATCTATTCCTGACATATTCAAATGCCACCTCCCCTGTAAGTCATCCCTGATTGGAGGACTCTGAGTAGCAGGTTATCAGTGATGCTAAACATCCTGCCTACTCCAAATAGTTTACAGTTATTTCATGGATCATAAACTACATCATGTCAGATTAATTCCAGCCCTTTCTATGAAAGGATTTCTAGACAGACAGAAGAGGGAAATATGAGGCATATGATTTACCTATCAGCAAGGCACCTGCCATGGTCTGCCACAGCACTCTTGAAAAAAAGATGAAAAAATATGAGCCAGGTGCTAGTAAAATTATGTGGCTGAACAGTGCCTAATTAAGGCATTAAAATCAACCACGAAGGAGGGTGTGAGTAGTCAGCTGCAAGGTTATGCTGTCTGCTCCTTCTTGTTCTTCATTTTTATTAATGACTTGAAGACATGAAAATAATGGTCATCGTTGGAAATCACATTTTCGGATGACACAAAGCTGGAAGAAACAGTCAGTACACTTGATGGCAGAATCAGGACCCAAAAAGCTCTTGACAGAATGAGAGACAGGCTGAATTTAATAGCATGTGACACAACAGGATGAAATGTCAAGTTTTCCCTTTGTCAACTACATAAGTATTATATAGATGAAATGGGGCTCGGTGAAACTCAGCTTAAATAATAATAGTGATGATAATAATAACAACAACAATAATAATGAAAGCTTAAGAGTTTTCATGTGTAATGACATTAATATAAGTACACACTTCAGAGAGACCAAAATATTTAAGGTGATCTGAGAATGCATTAATTAATACAAAATTATGTATATTATCTAGAGCAAAAGTGGAAATATCCTGGTCTATGCTACATTACACTAGATCACAGAGAAAATTTGTAGTTAGTTTTGGATGTCATCATTCAAGAATGATATAAACTATGTACCTCAATGTGCAGTACACGTATAAGCTTTGGTGATAATAGTGGAATTTGAATCTCTTGAAATATTAAGTAAAATATGTGTTCATTGGCGTATGTGTTTATATGTAGAGAAAGTACATATATTTTATCAGATTTTCAAAGGGGTTCACAGTTCCCAATGTTTAAGAACCACTGAAAAGGAGAGTGATCAAGATTGTGTACTGAAATGAATAGTGGCTCCCTAAGAGATCTGACCTGTAACCTTTAATGAGACCTTATTGGAAAAAGGTCTTTGATTTACATGTTAAAGATCTCCAGTTGAACTTATCCTGGATTATCAGGATTAGCCTGAAGTCCAATATGACCCAGCAACCCCTCTTCTGGGTATCTAACCAAAAAACTTGAAAACATTTATTTTTAAATATATATATATCTTTATGTTCATTGCAGCATTATGCACTGTGGCTGAGACATGAAAACAAAGTGTCCCTCAACAACTAATTGGATAAAGAAGACGAGGTACATATATAATATGCAATACTGCTCAGTATGAGAAAAGATGAAATACTGTCATTTGTCATAACTTAGATGGATCTTGAGAATATTATGCTGAGCAAAATAAGTCAGATTGGAAAAAGTCAAGGGCCATGTGATTTCACTCACATATAAAACTGAAAGCAATAAATGAACAAACAAAACTCATAGACATGAATAACAGTATCGTGATTATCAGAGGGAAAGGGAGGTAGGAAAGAATCAGTAAAGGGCAAAGGGGATCAAATATATGGTGAAGGAAGTAAAACTGACATTGAATAGTGAACACACAGCATGATATACAGATGATATATTATAGATTGTATACTTGAAACCTTATACTCTCATAATCTTATTAGCCAATGTCACCCCAATACATTTTATTAAAAATAAAAAAATACAAAGAAGAGATACATGGAGAGAGGAGAAGGCCATGTTCAGACAAAGGCAAAGATTAGATTTCTGAGGCCACAAGTCAAGAAACAGCTGTAGCCAACAGGAAATGGAATAGCATAGAACAAGTTATGCAGTGAGTGAGTGCAGTCCTGCTGCCAATTTAACCTTGGGCTCTGGCCTCCGGAATTGTGAGAGAATATATTGCCATTCTTTTATCCACACAATTTATGGAAATTTGTTACAGCAATCTCAAGAAATTAATACCGATGGCTATATAATTTGAGACCACTTTTAATCTATGAATTTATTATCTATCTATCTATCTATCTATCTATCTATCTATCTATCTATCTAGAAGTGATGTAAAAGCTATGGCTGGTTTACCTGGAGATAACTTAGGAAGGGGCAGGAGAGAGAGTCCAATAAGTAGCATTCTAGGGAGATCTCTTGAGTATTAAAAAATAACAAAACATGAAAAGGTAAAAGTTTAAAAAATATGAGAGATCTTTCTAATAGATAAAGTTAGTCCACAGAGGAAAGGAATGCTCAAGCATTAGTAAGCTTAGAACTTCAAGTTCAGGCTTAACCACTTCCCAGGGCTCTTGTTGCAGAGAATATACTAGTAAGCATCCTTCAGGCACATAGCCTAATTGACCCTGAGCCTCTAAGGATGTTCATGATCTGTTTATGACCTCAGAGTGCTCATTTCAGGAATGAACACAGAAATCGGTCCCCAGTCAGGACTTGTAGACTAATTCAGGTTCTTCTCTTCTGTAATCTTGGCAGGTGCATTATTTTTATCTATATTTCTTTGGCTTCTATCCCAGATTTTCTTACATTGTGCATCCCAGGTCCTTCCCCAAACTATAAATTGATACATTAATATTTTCACTTAGGAGTGTGCTAATCTCCTTGCCGTGTGGTCTCCGCAACATGCCAGATGCAAAATGTTAAACATTTATGTTAGGTCTATCAGTTTAGTTCATTTTCTCATTGGATCCAACTAAGATCAATGGGATAAAAAGCCTTAGCAACTTTCAGACATTAATGTACTTCCCCTGTTTCCATCCATTATTAGTTCTAGGAAGAAAAGGTTTATTATGGGGCCCCTCCTGTGGGGCATAAGCGACTCTGACATGGGGTCTCTCTTTTGCATAGATCTGGCTTCCTTAACTCTGCTCAATCCTGCCTCTATCCATTTCTCTCCCGATTAGAGGTCATGGAAACTGAGAAAATGACAGAAACATAGCAAACTAAGGAGGAGATAAAAAAAGGACTAATTTAAAGTCAACCATTTTTCATTCCTTTTCATAACTACCCTTAGAACAGAAATTAAAATCCATGCCAGGGTCTGTGGAAGTGAGCACTCGGCAAAGAAATTGGGGTGACGCCCTAACCGATTTGGCTCAGTGGATAGAGCATCAGCCTGTGGACTCAAGGGTCCCAGGTTCGATTCCAGTCAAGGGCATGTACCTTGGTTGCGGGCACATCCCCAGTAGGGGGTGTGCAGGAGGCAGCTGATGGATGTTTCTCTCTAATCAATGTTTCTAACTCTCTCTCCCTCTCCCTTCCTCTCTGTAAAAAAAATCAATAAAATATATTTTTTAAAAAAGAAATTAGGGTGACCATCATAGGAACCCTTGTCCATCACTTTGGGGTGATAAACATTGACAAGGTCCACTTAATTCTAGATTAGAAAAAGAGAAATCCCAGACATTCTCTAATTAAAAATAAGGAAAATAAATGTCCCATATAAAAGTTTCTCATCCTATGAAAATGTTCTTCTAAAGCTAGTGGAACTCACCCCACTTATAATACCTTTGGGGGGATGACTCATACATCAACTGAATATGAAAACCCAAGAAATGGGCAGGGCAGAGGGACCAAAGACATGGGAAATCTCTAATAGGATAATGTGATTCCCAAGTTAGGTGCTATTTCTTTCAGAAAGTCTTCTGTGACTGTTCTGACAACACTGAGCTCTATTTCCTCAGAAGCTCAAATGCTCCTTTTATCTCTAGCCCAGAGGTTCCCCACTGTCTGCATGAGAGTCACCTAAAACAGTGGTCAGCAAAATACCACGTGTGGGCGTGCACGTATAGTGTGATTGAAACTTCGTGGCCCATGCGCAGAAGTCAGTATTTTGTGGAAGAGCCACACTCAAGGGGCCAAAGAGACCCATGTGGCTTGCGAGCCGCAGTTTGCCCACCACTGACCTAGAAGGTTTGTGAAACAGGTTTTCTCATCCCTCAGATTTTCAGAATAGTATTTTATGTGCCTGGTTATTCATAATTCTAAGTCCCCAGGTAATGCTGATATCTCTGGTGCCAGGACTACCCTTTGGGAAATACTGCTCTAGACAACTTATTGATAATTTCTTTATTTTTAAATATTTTTATTGATTTTTTAGAGAGAAAGGAATGGAGGAGAGAGAGAGAGAGAGAGAGAGAGAGAGAGAGAGAGAGAGAGAGAGATGAGAAACAGATTGGCTGCCTCATGCACTCCCCCTACTGGGGATTGAGCACACAACCCAGGCATATGCCCTGATCAGGAATCAAACTGGTGACTTATTGGTGCATGGGATGATACTCAATCCACTGAATCACACCTGCTGGGCGGTGATTTCTTAATGTTTTTGTTTCGTTAGTCAAATTTTTGTCAACCAATTAGAAAGCTCTTAAGGCTGAGAAGGATCCTTGTATTTCTTTGTACTCCCTAGAGCCTTTCAACAGTAGTTGCTTGACCAAAAGTGGTTAATTGATTATTGATCATTGATGGAACAAGGCAATTCTTAGCATAGCCAAATTCACTTTCATCCATAGTCCCATTACTTTGCAGTTACCAAAAAAAAATAATAATACAATTTTGAATTCTTCCTTCAGAAATACATTCCTGGTCCCTCTTCATATCTCAAAGTGTAAGTATACAAGTAGGCAGAAGTAGATTTACAGTTGTGAGTACAAGGAACACAGTTTATTTTTACATTATTATTAATTAATTAATGTATTATGTAAACCTACTTTTGCCCACCCCTGTATTTTTTTATCCTTACCCAAGGATATGTTTTTTAAATTGATTTTGGAAAGAGACAGAGAAAGAGAAACATCAATGTAAGAGAAACATCGATATGAGAGAGAAGCATCAATTGATTGTCTCCTGTACATGCTCCAACTGGGGATCAAATCTGCAACCATTGGGTCTACAAGTTGACATTCTAACCAACTGAGCCACCAGGCTGGGGTCCACCCTGTAATTTTGTCAACATAATCAAAACTGTATAATGTGAAAATATGTTAGTGAAAATCTTGAGAATCTCAATGGACAACAAATGTTCATTACCATCACCATCATTCTTATTACTGGAAACTTCAGGACTTAACCCAAGGCTCTGCTCAGCTAGGGCTTTCAATAAGTTTGGTTTCAAATTCTTTTTGCAACATACTAACTTCAAACTCAGGGGTTTCTTTGTTGCACACGCTAGCATGCCTGTGTGTGTGTGTGTGTGTGTGTGTGTGTGTGTGTGTGACATCTAGAAGGGTGGAGAAAGTACATACCTCATACAGAAATAGAGATGAGTGTTTATAAAAAGGTAGCCTACCCTTTAGTGTTCCTGAAGAAGTTTCTCCCAGTCACATGACAAAACAAATGAATTCTCTAAGCCATTTCTCACTATAATGATTTTTAGGAAAAAAATCAATTAAAATTTGTTACTTCTGGTTTTTCTTTTTACCTTGCAACCTAGATTTTTTTCAAGAGATATTTGTGCTCTACTGAAGATTCATCTTCTTGCACTCTATAAACCTAAGAGACTCTCTTTCTCTCTTTTAACTCCTCTGGTGCTAGTGTGAATCTGGCCACAGAGTATCATCCTAGACCCGTGGCCGGCAAACTGCAGCTCGCGAGCCACATGTGGCTCTTTGGCCCCTTGAGTGTGGCTCTTCCTAAGCCTTAGGAGTACCCTAATTAAGTTAATAACAATGTACCTACCTATATAGTTTAAGTTTAAAAAAATTGGCTCTCAAAAGAAATTTCAATCACTGTACTGTTGATATTTGGCTTGGTTGACTAATGAGTTTGCCAACCACTGTTCTAGACCCATGTGCTATTGTTTAACTTTTAACATATAGAGGGTCTGGGCATGCTAGCAAGAGTGCTAGGCAAGGATATAGACTTATATTTTTCTATGCCTCATCTGCCACTAAATTAGCAATTGACCTTGAGCAAATGACTTCATCTTTCAAGCTTCCTTACAGAAGATGATTTTTATCCATGTCATATATACTCAACAGATGGGATGCAGAAATAGTCTAGACAAAACACAGCCCTTTCAAGACAATTTCCAAGAATATATTTTCTTTCAATCCCTGTGTCAACCTCCAGGTGTACAAGCTATCTATCTCCCGGTGACCCTCTGCAGAAAGGATTTATCTAGAGTCATTCATCTTTGTCTCCACTGGAACTTCTTTCATATAACAGATGCTCAATAAGTAGTTCTGGGTTGATTAATGGATGGAATTAATCTATCAAATCATTCACTTCTTCCAAAATTGGGGTAATAGCTTTATCTGCCCTTATTTCTGGGCCAAAGAACATGGCTGTGTTGTGTGTCCTTTGGGGTTCAGAAGGACAAAAACAATGTCAGGGAGAAAATAGCAGCATCTTCACTTTTCCTGGTTATCTTGGACTGTGCTAGGCTTTCCACAAATAACTGTGATTTGCTGGGACCCTAAACAACACAGCTTCCCTAGTCCACCATCCAGGCCTCAGTTAGCCTTGTGGGGAGGGGAGTGATTAATTTGAGGGAGGAAGCTGGTTTGTAAAAATAAAAGATTTCATTAGAATTCCACACACACAGAGGGTTACCTACTCATTAATTAACTGATTTCAAAAGGGATCTTAGTATATAATTGCTATAATTTAGGTGGAAACAATGCCACACTAAATGTAATTATAGGAGTAGGCTCTGTAAAGATGTTTTTCTCTTTACCAGAGAGCAATTCTGGGTCAGCTGATTCTCTTCTGCATAGTAATCTCGCTCTTTTTTCCATCTGTAATTACACCAACTTTTATCAAATAGGTATCAAAGCTGAGAGAAGTTTCAAGGAGAGAGTGGTTGACCACATCTTCAGAGAGGAAAAGGAGAGGATTCATTACCAGGAAGCCACTAGAAATGGGCAAAAGAAGATAAAACAGTGCCTAGACAGTACGACAAGGAGGGCTTCACTGCAGACTGACTTGTGTGGGAGCATCTGAATGAACTCAACTAGGAAAATGTTGTATTGTCATGGACCTGCCTCAGGACCTATCTCTTCCCCATACTATCCTCCATGATGATGAAGGTTATATAAAAGCCTTCTAAATAAAGCTTGCTAATAGTATTCAAATCCAAAATCATTCTACTTTTCAACTGCTTGTTCTATTAGTTTTCCCCTGAGTTCTTTTTAAAATATTCCCATGAAAGTCTAGTTCTCTAGACTTTAAAGGTTATCAGAATATCTCCCTAAGATAATGCAAATCTTCCATTTTCTCCTTGTGTTTTGTTTATGGGGTTTTGAATTATGTAACCACAACACTATACGTTTTGAGGTAATTCTATCTTCTTCATTTATTCTTCTTAATGTCAATTTTTAAATGCTAACTTCTCTGTTATGCCCTCCGTGATCATTTTTCCTCCTCAGTTCTTTTCCTTCCTCCCTGACTCTATTGGATCAGATGAATTATCAGAATAACATAGACGATGAAGAATCCTGGTCCCTGGAGAAATGATCTTGCTCCCCACACCCCATCCCCAGGGACAGCTTAGCTGTTCTCATTGCACCCATATATATACTAGGATGATGGAGTCTAAGCTGGGCTTTCCTGGTGGCCAGCAAGCTGGAGGGCAAGCACAGCCCTTCAATTTATGAATGAGGGAGAACCCCTGTGAGTGTCAGGGAAGAAAATGAATTCTCCCATTGGTCCAGGTATTGCCTCCATATTGGCATGTAGATAAATGTGCCCCAAATCAAATGCTCTGCAATCACTCGCTCCGACCACATGCAATCTCCTTCATTGACACACCGGATTTATTTCTCATTCCTCTAAGTAAACAGTTAAATCTGCTGTGGGTTCCGGTGAGTCACACACCATCTTCTACGCCACCTCAATCCAGGGCTCAGAATTAGCCATTGCTAGGAAACGGCATGTCTCAACTCAATCCTTTCCCTCAGCCTCAATTCCTTTCACGGGCTGCATGTCATTAATTTGAGAGCAAATTATTAGAAACCCGGAAAACAGTCTGTAATGCCTGCAGATTTATGATGAAGTCATTCCACGAAAGGTCACGGGCAACCTTGCTATAATTAAATATTTCATTAATTTTTAAAATACACAATAACTTATAAATGCAGCATAAGTGAACCAGATGACCTTGAAGAAATTAGTTAGAGCACTGCTTCATCAGAAGCCACTACCTAGCAATTTTCTTAATTTTTCTTCTATGAGTGGGACTTGTGTCCATTTTCCATTCTTGTCTGGATTGGGTTCCAGCAGCCTTTTTATTTGCAGTGAGTTAGTATGAATTCACTCGGAGCATTAGGTAGCACTGGAAGGGATGGTGGGTAAGCAAGACTCTCCTTTCCTTTAGGTGACAACCTCAAAAGTGTGTAAGTGTGACCCATACAGAAACCCTCTGGGACGCAGCCCCTCTATTTCATTAACTGGGTGATACATTTTTTTTCGTGTGTACATTTTGATAAATGGTTTCTCTTTTCTCATTATAAAAAATGCATTCTCATTACAAAAATTTTGAAAACTTTAAAAATCTATACATGAGAAAATTGAAAACCCCCTGGAGGTAACCACTTACAATATTCTGTGATATTCCCTTCCATTCATTGAAAGTGCTATTCTTTTTCAGACAAGGCAAGCAACTATCTGAAGCTACATCTGGGGTTCGAATCTTTGGAACTTAGAGAAACCCAGAGGTTTATGGGCATATGCCTGGGTTGCGGGCTTGATCCCCCAGTAGGGGATGTGCAGAAGGCAGCCCATTAATGATTCTCTCTCATCACTGATGTTTTTATCTCTCTCTTCCTCTCCTTCCTCTCTGAAATCAATAAAAATACATTTTTAAAAAAGCCTCAGAATTGGATTGTTGAACAGATGCCATGCACACTAGAACTGAAATGAGCCTCATACAAAACTGATATTCCTCCTATAAGGTGAGGAAGAGGCTTTATAACATAAACATCCCATCAGCAGAGATCTGGTTGGTGCCGGAGTCCAGCTCCTAGAACACTGAGGACCGTGCCTACCTTGTAGCGGACACTCAATACATACTGTTGAATAAAGACAGAATAATGTTTTTGAGAGGAGGAACTTGAAACAGGTGGACCCCGAGTCCTTTTTAAAACATTCCTTTGAAAGTCCCGTTCTCTCAGAAAGGCTTCCCACGCCTCCTCTTCCCTCTTCCTTCCATAAGCCCTCCTTTCTGTTCCCACGGAAGAAGCTGCTGAGGACAGATGTTAATTCAAAGGTTAGCCATCAGCGGCCAGCAACCGTAGGTCTCCAGAAATCCAGGCCACATTCCGGGCCACTGGTATGCATCCATGCCGTCCGATTGTTTTCCCATTAGGGCACAGAGGGCTTAGTGGTAAAGGAGGTCAGCAGCTAGAGGGGAACTGCATTGAGCGAAAGTGAGACATGAGCTAGACCTTAACAGAAAGAGGCAGGGGATCAATAGCAAGGAATTCGGCAAGCAGAGCCAGTGTTAGTTACATGATATGATCGGTAAGATGGTGGAATGAGGCAGGGAGGAAAAGGCATCGGAGAAGAGGAGAGGGGACAGAAACGCGTTGGAACGGAACAGGAAAGAGAAAGAAAGCTGACTTTCAAAAATTAAATAAATCACCCTACGCCCAAACAACTTTGATTCTTTTCTCCAAACTTCATAAGCTCTGCGAACAGGTTTGAAAGCTTCAATAACAGAAGGTTGGAAACTGTGGTCTGTGAACCTGTGAGAGAGGGTGATAAGGAGACCCTAAGAGATAGAAACAAGAGGGTGAAATGGATATTCAGGGTGGCATTTTGGAGAGGAGGAAATCAATGCAAAGAGCTGTGAGAGAGGAGCCACAAGAGGTACACCTGGTTTCCCTATGTCATTAAATTGCTCAGTCTCCTACTTGGTGTCAAATCCCGAACCGAGAGCTAAACACATCAGAAAAATGCTT
>NW_006285779.1:621293-628264 GCF_000327345.1 Myotis davidii
GGGTTTGAAAGCTTCAATAACAGAAGGTTAGAAACTGTGGTCTGTGAACCTGTGAGAGATGAGTTGGGTGATAAGGAGACCCTAAGAGATAGAAACAAGAGGGTGAAATGGATATTCAGGGTGGCATTTTGGAGAGGAGGAAATCAATGAAAAGAGCTGTGAGAGAGGAGCCACAAGAGGAACACCTGGTTTTCCTATGTCATTAAATTGCTCAGTCTCCTACTTGGTGTCAAATCCCGAACCGAGAGCTAAACACATCAGAAAAATGTTTGTGTAAAATGCATCCCTTTCCCTTAAATAGTTGCAGTCCAGTCCAACAGCATCACTCACTCAGCATGTGTCTGCTGAGCACCGTTATGCACAGGCTCACATTCAGTGCTGCGGGGGATGAGGGATTAAGACAGTTGCACTTCGTGAATCCTTACAGACTAAAACAGACCTCACGCTCTAACTGCAAAGATGACCAATATGCAAAACAATTAGTAAACTCCAAAAGAAAGGTGACAATGCAATTCTCCATGGCCCAGCAATTCCACTTGTAGGTATGTAGCTCAGAGAACTTTTGCAATGTTACATGTATTTCTATGAATAGATATGCATGAAATGTATCCACGCATGTAATAGAGGAATATACATCGAATTCATGGCACCCATTGATTTATGTCAGATGTAAGGATAAAAGGTCTAAAAATGGGCAGTACCCTGAGGACCACCTCTACCTGGGATCCCCTGCTCATTTCCCCTAAAAATCTGAAACCCAAGTGACAGCATGCTAATATTTATTCATCCCAGGTAGTTGGTACAAAGGTGCTTGTGACATTATTCTTTGTACTTAACTGTATTTTTAAAACCTTCAAGAACTTTAAGAAATGCAATACAGATAGAAAAGCGTGGATGTAGAATTTATATTAAGCATCACACATTCAAAATCTTACAGGAGCCAAGAGGACAACTTAAATGGACAATGAGTGAGCTGAAGCAACGGGGCAGATGCATGCACATCGAGAAAGAGATGAGGCAAGAAACAGCACGTCCAATCGCAAGTGGTCAGCTACCATGCAGCTCTATCAGGCTGGTGGATGATGGGCATTTGTTGGCTCAATGTTGGCAGATGTTTCTGACTTTGCAAAGTTTGCCTCAATATTTAACAAAAAAGCAAACCAAATTAAACATAGCTGTGAGCCAAACCCTGAGGCATAAGATAAGAATTCAATAAAAGTAAATGAGGAGGAGCTGGATGAATAGTGGAGGGCTCCTGAAAGAGGTGACACTTGTCTATGGGTTCTGCATCAGATATGAGAACACTTTTAAGCCATTCCAAATGATCTGTCTTTCCAATACTTCATACAAGGATGCAAGTGGAGAAGTAGTTTATGGGTAGGGGAAGTTTGTAGAAACTGTCAAAAATTTCAATGATATTTGTAACATGTTCACAATGGATGAAGCTCCAGGTGCACTGTTGTTCAGCGTCTGCAAATTACAGCCCATGGTACCGATCTGTCTGCTACCTGTTTTGAATGGCCTAAAAGCGAACAATGGTTTTTGCATTTTAAATGCGGGGTGGATGGAGGATGGGAGAAAGCAAACAACATTTCATGACATGTGAAAATGGTGAGTAATTTAAATTTCAGCGTCTACAAGTTGATGCCCACTCATTATGTATAGCCTATTGCAGCGCTCACACTACATTGCAAGAGTCAGGAGGTGCTACAAAGACACTGTGGCAAGAAAAATTAAAAGAGCTGTAAGCCCATTTCTTAATCATCAGGATACGGAGGCTACAAACATGTCTACTATCCCTGGATGGAGACTATGGAACTTAATTCCCACACCCGGGTGAGGAAACGTGAGTTCAGACAGAGGGTAAGTGAAGCACCTCAGGTCACATGCACAGCTAAGTGGCAATCTGAACGCTTTTCCTGAAGCATCAACCTCCAAAACTCACGTCCTAAACCACCCTCTATCCTCACTCAGCAACCCATTGGTCAAAATAAGCCTTTTCCCCCCAGGTTACTGCCAGCCTGCAGTACTTCCCAGTGTCATCCAAAAGCCCCTATGCAGGCACACAGCCGGCTTCTGTGTTCCTGGGCACACATGACAGTGGGCCTCTGAGTGGATGGCAAGTCTGATGACACCCTGAGGGATGTGAATCCAGCAGCCAACCCGGGAGGTAACAACTTGGGAGTTCCACTGGATTTGCCGATTTCTCGAATCACTTACTTTGGGCAAAGGCAAGCCAGGCTCTTCCAGCAAACAACAGAGAATGGGAAAACAGATCAATGGAAGCGGCACTGGTTCATTTCCAATGACTTTATTGAATGCAGTTACTGGAGGCTAAACAATGCATTTAAGCTCCGGGCTGGGGCTCCACGTTGTGCTGAGCCTGCCTTCAAAAGCATGTTCCCTGCTAAGCATGTGGCCACGGGTTTTTAGGTGGAAAGAAGGTTTTTGCTATTTCTTTTTCCCTTTAAACCTCTGCAGCTTTGGGGTTTGCAGAATTTCCTAGGCAAAAGGTTCTCTCTCCCCCTTCACTTTGTCTAGTTCTGCTGGTGGAACAACGGATCAGAGATATAAGCCAGTGAGAGTGGATTTATTCAGGGAGTTAGCAAAGCAATCAACCCTAGACAGTCTTCTGAAAGCATCCCTAGTGCTTCCCACATCACACTCTCCCCTGTGCAGACCAGGCAGCATCCCGCTGCTCACATTTGCTGACATAGTTCCCCCTCCTAGAATTCCCCTCTCTCCTTCCTCCCCACAGAGCCAAGAAGTCTTTGTACTGCTCTGTCTTCAATCACTTCTTAGATATCCCATGACAACTGTCTTCAATTTGGGCCATTTAATTGTCCTATAATTCTTTCACATTTGTCATCTCTCTCCAAACGTTGGTTTGTATGGGTTGCTGTGACGTGGTGTCTAGCAGCACCATGAACACTCATCATACTTAGTGAGTACTAACTGCCTGCCCCTCTTCCCACATACGTGGCCCTTAAGGGACTGAAGAAACCTTGGAGAATTCTAGTACCTTTCCTTAAATTTCAGCTCTGAGCCTGAAGTTTGAAATTCACATCCCTTGCTCTCAGTGTGCCTCTCACAGAGCAGGCCTGCTTAGCACTGACTTCTCCGGGCCTTGGTGTTCTCATTAGCCCGATGATGATCATCTGACCCACATGGCAGGGTGTTGGGAGATTTCAGTGAAATCAACTTTGAGAAAGTGCCCAACCAGACGCCTGGCCAAAGGCAGGTGCTGCACAGACACAAGTGAGCTGCTGCTCGCTCCTGGGAAGCAGGGTCTCTGCCCTTTCTTCCAGCAAAGCTGTGCTTTTCCTTTGGGGGATTTCTTGTTTTCTGGGAGGCGGCTATGTTGCCCCTGGTCTCTGTGAAAGATCAGCTAAAACAGCCAGCTGCTTCAAACATTACATATCAAGAAAGAATTTCAGCCCTGACTGGTTTGGCTCAGTGGATAGAGCGTCGGCCTGCGGACTCAAGGGTCCCAGGTTCGATTCTGGTCAAGGGCATGTACCTTGGTTGCGGGCACATACCCAGTAGGGAGTGTGCAGGAGGCAACTGATCGATGTTTCTCTCATGGATGTTTCTAACTATCCTTCTCCCTTCCTCTCTGTAAATATCAATAAAATATATTTTTAAAAAAGAAAGAATTTCAAATGTAGCTTTGAGCATGCAGGAAATCTGTTTCCCCATCTGATTCCACAAGTGAGCCCAGCAACACAAGCTTTCCTTCAAGTGCTAATCTGGGGGCAAACCTTCCAAGAGGTAGTGGACCCAAGAAGCTCAGGGCTCTAATAGCAACAGGCATCTCATCAGCTGGAGGGTCCCTGCTTACAATGGCAATAGGCCCTCTGGCTTGTCAATCAACCAGCCCTATCCTCCACAGTAAGAAATAAGAATGGTCACATTTCACTGTGCATTAGGCTAGACTAGATGGTTCCTGTCAAGGTTACCAGGGAAATGTTGAAATAATAACATTTGAAAAGACAGCAAGAAAAGGAGCAATGAAAGTAAGCAAACCCCAAGCCTGCAAGCTGCGAACTGTTTCTCCCACACAGATTCCCCTGCCGAGCTGCAGTGTTAGATTTCATACCCCTGAGCAGGGGCCTTCAGGAGGACTGGAAGCTGCAGGAAGTCAGAAATCATTCCCAGGAGGGTCCTCATTCTCTGGCCGCCCTTTGTGCCCACATGCCTTTCCACCCGCTGCTTTCACACCCACTTCACACACCTCTGCACACAGCCTCCAGCCCCCATAACTTGCAACTACTGGATTCTGACCACAGCCCTTCAGGATCTCTAGAAATCTATAAGCAACATCCTAAAATGCGAAAGCCATGGGCCAGAGAAGCCACACCAATCAAAACACTAAAATTATTAAGGGCCATACCTTGCACCAGTTAACTCATCATTCACTCATTCATTCATTTATTCATTCAATACATATAGACTGTTAAATCCCCAGTGTTAGCACAAAACTGATAAACACATGGCATTCAAAGAACAAGATACCCGAAGGTTCTTTTACATAGGGACTTAAAGTCATGTGTGTGTGTGTGTGTGTGTGTGTGGCCATCCATGCATACATATGTGTGTTTGTGGGTCTATATTAAGGGTGGATAAAGGTGGAGGGGGACCATACTAAATAAACAATGCCATTTTTCCTAATATTTATTGTCTAAAATGTTATCAAGGCAGACATTTATAGGGCTAGGAAAGCATATGGCATGGGGATCAAAACTCATCCAGTGGGTTAAAGGAAGGAGTGTTAGAAAAAAAAAAGATACTTAAAATAGGACTTGAAAGATATTTAGAAGTTTGGTTGTACACGTGGGGAGGACAAGCACTTTCCATGCAGATCCACAAGCAAAGGCCCTGGGGCAGGAAGCCACCAGTGGAGCAAGGAATGCAAGTCAGAAATGAGATCCTAGACATGGGCCAGTGTGGCTATGGGGTTAGGCCATTCAGCAAGTTTAGATTTTATCCTAAAGGAATTGGAAATAATTCACAAGTTTTTAGAATAAGAGTGGTGTTACCATATTTTCAATTTGGAGAATGTCAGTCTGGATGCAGGTTAAATTCTTAAAATAAACTAAATCCCTTCATAATCTCAACTCTTTATACCCAATCATGATCTTTTGTGGTTCCTTCCTTTGTATGTGTTCTGTCCTTTGCCTTGAAATAATTTATTCTCTCCAAAAATAATTACTGACATCCTGTTATGTGCCAAACCTCCTGTTAGGTATCCAGGTGACAGTACTCAACAAACTGTCAAAAATTTGTGCTTTCTTCAAGCTTACATTACCTTTAGTCAGTTTTCCACTGGTGAACTACTATTAAAACTTTCAGACCAACTCATTGTCACCTTTTGTATGTGAGAAGTCTTCATTTGCCTCTATTCACTCCCTGGTTATATAACTAGGGTTTCTTGATGATTAAAGTATCTCCCCACTCCCCACAACACATTGGCTTGAGAGGTCCATAAAAGTAGAGAGAATGGTATTTCCCTCTTTTTTATCCCTCAAAAGAACCTAAAACATATTAGGATCTTATTAAATGTTTTTGAGTAAATAAAGTGTGTATTAGGGCTCTCCAGAGAAACAGAATTAGTAGGATATGTGTGTGTGTGTGTGTGTGTGTGTGTGTAGTTCCAAGATCTTTAGGGTGAGTGGGCAAGCTAACCACCCAGGAGAGCAGTGGTGGAGTCCCAGTCTGCAGGCGGGCAGGCTTGAGACCCAGGAAGAGCACGTGTTTCCGTTGGCGTCCAAAGGCAAGAAAAAAACATGTTCCAGTGTGAAAGCACCAGGCAGAAGGAAGTCTCTTTTGCTCAATGAAGGAACAGGATTTTGTTCTAGTCGAGCCTTCACCTGATTGGATGAGGCCCACCCACATTAGGGAGAGCAATCTGCTTTACTTAGTTTATTCATTTACATGGCAATCATATCCAAAACCACCTTCACAGAAACACCCAGAATAATCTTTGGACCAAATGTTTAGGCACACCATGGCCCAGTCCAGTTTACACATAAAAACCATTTAAAACCCATGTAAATGCTCCAAATGAAGTTAACAAGATAGGTCAGTAAAACTTTTTTTTTGCTCCTTGACTACAGCTAAGCTAGGATTAGCAGAGAAGGGAAGGATATAGAAGGATAGCCTACATCAGTAATAAGGTTTTGGTGAAATTGCAAGGTTAAGCATTTTGTCCCCAAATGGTTTCCCTGTCCTCATAGTTCCTAAGAAATATATAAAAGTGTTTTGAACTCCTGCTCCCATTCTTGCCATTGTCATTACATGAGGAAACAGCACTGGTCAGCCCTACCTAGTGGGCCACTTGATTTTAAAATCCTTTCAAATCTAGGACAGAAGCAGAAATTGCCTCTTGACAATCTTTTAAGAGCTCACCCTCTGGCTATGTGAAGAGCCCTGGAAAAACTTGTGTCATTTTCACACTAGAAAAATGTTGAATTTAATAAAAAGTCAAAAACAGGGAGCCTGAATTATTTATACTTGGGTAGATGACTGCTGCCAAACTCATCTTCATTTCATGAAAGGACAAATCCTCTCCTATCTTATAAGAAAATTATGCACTATTCTAGCTCCTTTTCTACCTACTAGCATTTAAAATATTGCAATAAGCAAGGCAGAAGTGGGGGCAGAAACTCGGCCATACCCTTATGGAGTTTTAGTGGGAGGAAAGGGAAATAGAAGTGCTATCTAGTCTTTTCAGTAAATGGTTTGGCCCTGAGGTCAATCTCTCTCACATCCATGTGACCAGTTAAACTCTATCTGAATCTGAGGGAAAAATTATTAACATTAAAGATTGGATGAACAGAGTTTAAACTGTGGCCTTAACTTTGTTAGGGAGTGCCAGGTCATGTACAAATTAGAATCCATGTGTTATTGTTCAAAGTGATGCCCAAGAGGAGCGTGCAATGAGTTCAATAGGCCTCCTAGAAGAGAATGTA
>NW_006285779.1:628299-662552 GCF_000327345.1 Myotis davidii
GAAGCCCAAATGAAAGGAAGACCAGCATGTCTCTCTGGTACAGACACAGGGAATGCCTGGCTGTAGGACCATGTACATCTACATTGCCCAAGATGCTGGGACAATTAAGATTTGGATATGGTGAGCAGTTACATCTGCCTTGATAAATTGAAGCAGGCTGTACAAGCTTCCGGGATGTATATACCTTGCCTTACAGAATGTAGAGCTCGATACTTAAACTCTTTGATGTCCACATCAAACAAAGTCCTAGAAAAGATGAAGGTTTTCTTTTTATATCTAGTGATTAAGTGAAGGATGGGAAATAATTTTGAAGTGTCAGCTCATGGTCAGAGATCCTTCTGAAAAAAAATGGTGGTTTTCCTAATATTCCATCCACTTCCTGGAATTCACAAGAACAATGTCTAATCCCTTGGCAGAGTATTCTGAGTAACATGAGATTTTTATATCATATTTATTTAATGTATATATATGCAAACTCCAAGAGGACAGGAGTTTCTTTTTTTGTTGTTGTTCATCTAAAACAGTATCTGGCATATAGTAGGTATTTCTCGTTTTGTTTATTTTTACAGTATAACTTTACAAAGATCTTTTCTAGGACCCTAGATCCATAGGTCCTTGGGACTTCTATCTTATCTCTGTTGCCTCTCTCTCTCTCTCTCTCTCTCTTTCCATATATATATACAGATAGATATAGATATGTGTATATACATGTCTGTACACACACACTTGCATATATAACCACTATACTGATTCATTTGTATTTTAGAAAAAAATTATATTATGTTACTGCCTTAGAATATCTAGAACTCAACTCATACTTATGTTACATATTGTTGTGTATTCATCAAATGATGTAGCTTCAGACTCTAAGCATTAATACTCTTTACGGTTTGTACAGATAAACTCACATCCAATATTGTTAACTCTTAGTAAAGTGATTTGACAGTTTAGTCATAGAGTCTGCTGGTTATTATAGGAGTTCAGGTGGTGGTACCAGCTGGTGTAGGACCACCATAACTATTCTCCCATACCTTCTATGTACATACATGCACACAAACACACACAGGCAGCCAACTTTTTAGGGATTTAAATTTGATATACTTTTAGAAAAAAAATCATTATTATTTTCTTTAATATTCAGAAAGTAATTCGTGGCTTTTTACAACTTTCAGATCTATATCCCACCATCTATTCACATTGTAAAGGAATGTAGACAAATTTTGACAACAAATTAAAGTGGAACAAAAACAACTGTAAGCATGTGTATGAGTGAGTGTGTGAGTGTGCGTGAGTGTGAAAGTAACAGACTGTAGGAGTTTCTCTTAAAATATTCTATGTTTTCAGTGTGTTGGCTGTTTTGCTTCCTCTTGTCCCTGTCACTAGTATCTTACTGGAATGTTTTGGAAAGAGAAACACATGTAAAGACATAAGATTTCTGTTTGTTTGGGTTTTGGATGAATGGAAAACTGTTACAAGACTATTTTATTTTATTTTTTTAAATATATTTTATTGATTTTTCACAGAGAGGAAGGGAGAGAGATAGAGAGTTAGAAACATCGATGAGAGAGAAACATCGATCAGCTGCCTCCTACACGCCCCCCACTGGGGATGTGCCTGCAACCCAGGTACATGCCCTTGACCGGAATCGAACCTGGGACCCCTCAGACCGCAGGCCGACGCTCTATCCACTGAGCCAAGCCGGTTTCGGCTACAAGAATATTTTAAATTCTAGAAATCTTAACATTTCAATGAGTACCCTAGCTTCTTTTCTCTGGTCTGTTGATCATAAATATTTATGTACAAGCATAAACATTTCCATTTTCCAGATGAGGAAACTTCAGCCCAGAGATTGAAATGTTTTGGTATAGGGTTCCCTGGGAAAAACCATGTCCTTGGTGGGTTACAGTAGAACCCAGGCCTCTGGGTTCCTTTAGACCAGTGGTTCTCAACATTCCTAATGCCGCGACCCTTTAATACAGTTCCTCATGTTGTGGTGACCCCCAACCATTAAATTATTTTCGTTGCTACTTCATAACTGTAATTTTGCTACTGTTATGAATTGTAATGTAAATATCTGATATGCAGGATGTATTTTCATTGTTACAAATGAACATAATTAAAGCATAGTGATTAATCACAAAAACAATATGTGATTATATATGTGTTTTCCGATGGTCTTAGGCAACCTGTGAAAAAGGGTCGTTCGACCCCCAAAGGGGCCGTGACCCATAGGTTGAGAACCGCTGAGTTAGACCAAAAGCAAAAGAAGTACTCACGTCATGATCTGGGTCTCCACTCCAGCCTCCACCAGAGCCCCGTCGACAAAGAGAGGAACCGGAGTGAAACCATACTTGTCCCAGGAGTGGCCCTCATCAAAACTCACCCTGGGTCAGAAACAAATACATGAAAGAGACAGCTGAAAATAAAATCACACTCTTCTGCAACAATTTTTCAGGTTATTAAATTCTCCCCCGCATCTTGCTGTCTGGCAGTTTGGATTATCAATAGGAAGTAATCTTCAACATCTCTCCATATTATTATGAGATTTGATCAAAACTGCATTTCCTGGCCCAGTCAGAGACAACACCAGGGCTGCAGAAATTTTTCAACATATTAGAATAGAAACCACAACCTAAGCAAGGGAGATTAGTGCATGGAGTGTCACGTTTCAAGTACTCAGAATAGAACCCGAAGTTCAATTTACTGCACAATCAATTCAGCCCTTGGAGTTTTTGATACAGATAAATTGAGTAGTGCCGAGTATACCCAAATGGGAGGGGGAGGTGTATGTCTTTCAGATCATACCTTAAAAAAAGCAATTTCCTATTTGTTCAGAATGGATGTTAGGATCATTTCCCTTCCCTGATGCCATTTTAAGGGGCTTTTATAGATGAGTATTGAGTGTCTGAGATGTTCTGGGCAGCACTGTGTCATCTTTCCTCCAATGGTAAGAGGAAGGTCTGGCCCTTTGTGAATACCACATCAGAAACTCTTTAAGGAATGCTGCTAAGGACTTAAGCAATTCTGATTACTTGTTTCCTTCCCTTTCTTAGAATTATCAAGTAACTGCCTGTTCTGACTTAACCAGAGGACATAGTCCAAAGACCATCTCCTCTGGAAAGCTTTTCCTGACACCCTTCATTCTCTGTGATCCGTCTGTTCTTTAAAACACGTTATTTTTTTAAAGCATAATTTATTGATTTTTAGAGAGAGAGGAAGGGAGAGGGAGAAAGAGAGGAACACTGATGTCAGAGTGTAACATCAACTGGCTTCCCCCTGCAGGCCCCCTATTGGGGATCCAGCCCATAACCCTGGCATGTACCCTTGACCGGGAATCCAACCAGCAATCTCCTGGTGCACAGGATGACACCCAACCAACTGAGCCACACCAGCCAGGGCTTGGCCAGGTGAATTTTTAATTATTCTCTGACTCCACAACATAGGATTCTTTGAGTTCAGTTGTACAGACTATTTTCCTATAAGACCTACGCCTTCTTCTATCGTAGCCCTGATTGATGGCTTCTTTATTTATCTTGAATCTCTCATTCAACATTATAATCTTGGGAGTTCAGAGGGGTCATGCATGTCATGTTCACTGAATGACCCCTTAACTCCAGCTACATATCTTTATTACAGTGCCCCTTTCCTGATATTACATATATATTATCAAAAACAATGTCTGACTTCCCCACCGAACCAGGAGATCTTTGAGGTCAAAGACCATGCCATTCATTTTTGCATTCTTAGTACTTAGCAGAAAAAAATGGCACGGGTTATTACATAAAGGTTAAATGAGTACATGAATTAAAAAACATAAGGAATTATTGAGATCACTCTTCTAATCCACCCAAGCATTTTTTCAAGCATTGACTTATACAGGCATCGGTGAATTGGATGTGGGAGCCTCTCCCCATGGCTAGTCAACCTATTCAGTCTGCTCTCTATTTACTTCTTTGATTCTCGCAGCCTCTCCATCTCTTTCTCTGCCTCACTGTCATCCTCTCCTCCCCAATATATTGATTAAAAAGAATTAGAAGGTCAATCTCCTGACCCATTAGAATAATTAGCCTCTCAGACAAATTTTGTAATTATGGTGTACTTAGGTCTATATCCAGAAATAAAAAGTAGACAGTTGTTCGTAAAAGTTTTATGGATTCCTAAATTTCAGTGTATGCCTTGACATTAAAAAAAAAACTTTCTAAGATGAATAATTCCTAATGCTCAACTAATTATTGAAACAAAGCGAAACTCCTAAAGAAACTCCCAAAAATACAACATCAAAAACTGTAATCTCTTGAGTATCAGAAATTTGGCTGACTTGCCACTTGTGACAGCGATTCGTTTTTGTGACTTGGAGTTTTTAAATGGTCTGAGGTAACTATATCGAATAGTATCCCCTTTTCTTCCTCAGTTCAATAGCTCATTAATGGCCAAGACAAAGGAAATAGGAATTCTCTTATTAGGTCCCCAGGTGAAATTGGTAGGATTGCCAATACTCAGAGAGGCAGGAGGAAAGTTATAATTAGCCTCTAAATAGTGGCAAGACAGGACTATCAAATCCAAATAAAATGTAATTCATTTATCAAATATTTATTGGTGCCTAATGTGGCAGCTCTGGCAGTGCCCTCTGTTCTGAGGATATAGCAGTGAACAAGAAAGGGAGGCCCTCGCTTCAGTAGGACTTAAATTCTAGTTTGAGGAGACAAACAATATGCAGATAAATGAATATAAAAATATAAGTTAGAGAAAAGTGTCATGAAGACAATTAAAATAGAGTGATGTGATGGAGGGTGATGGAATAGCTACTTTGTATTGGAAATTTAAGAAAGTCCTCTCTGAGGGGGTGACATTTAAACAGAGATCTGAATGATAATAAGGAACTAGCTGTGCAAAGATCAAGGTGAGAGCCATTCCAGAGGGAATATCTAATGTGAAATAAAGTTGCTGTGTAGGAGGAACTGAAAAATGATCAGTGATTGTAGATTAGTGGGAAAGGAAATTAGCAGAAGGCAATGGAGGCAAAACAATAGGGCTGGGCAAGACCAGAAAGGTCCTTTTTGCCAGTTGAAATGAGAAAGATATGATTTGATTGAAACTTTAAAATATAATGTATTTTGTGTGTGTGTGTGGTGAGTGAACTGTCAGGCCAAAGTGGATATAAGAAGATAAATTGGGGGGAGGTTCGGCCCAGAGACCAAGTCAGAGGAGAGGTTTGGACAAAGGTTAAAACAGTAGAGAAAGAATGACATGAAAAGACTTAGGATATTTTTAGAGGTGAAATAAATAGGATTTGGTGATAGGATGTATGTGATTGCCTGTGCAGAAGAAAGAAACAATGGACAATGTGAATTTGGAGGGTGAAGCAACTGAGATGGGGAAATGAAAAGAAAAAGAGAAGCAAAACTTTTTTTCTATTCATTTGTTTTTATTAGGTCCACATCAGGATTCAAATGCTTTTTGGGCTTCCAAGTTGTGACCCTGTCAAGGAAGCCTTTGGATGGATGGATCTGCATTTCTGGGGAGTGATCAAAGCTGGGAATGTAGATTTAGAAGTCACTTATAAGGTAAGACCGAATTAAAGCATGATACTTACTTTTATTTTTATAAAAGACCCATAGTTGGAGAAAGGAAAATAGTTACTAAAGATAAACTCAAGCTAAACAAACCAGGGTCATTGTCAGTTTCAAGGTAAATATTTCCCATAAATGTCACTATGTTGAGAGGTAATCAAGCCACTGAGTCTAGCATGTGTTCAGACAGATAGCATGCATAATAAAATAAATTATCCTTCTACCAGATCCTAAGTACTATGTTCAGTTTCAATCACTGTAGAAAACTGACTGAAAATCAATGTGATTAAAGGTAAAAAGCAGGTTATTCTAGAAACGGGTTGTATGACTTGAAGATAGCTTAGGGAAGAGAATAATAGAGCTAAATAAATTACCATTGCCTTATAATATTTTTAGTAGAAATCTTCCAAATAGTTAAACAAAAACAATCATATCTGTTGACTATTGAAAATGCATAATGTCTTTGAATAAAACTTGAAAAAATATAGTTAAATGCATAAAAATATTAATTAAGAATACAGTTGGAATAGGGGAGAAAAGATATCCATTCTCATAATTCATCTAAAGATCAGAGTCAAATATTTGTGTACAATAATATAAGCTCCCCAAAATTTTGTTTTGTTCATTGGTATATCCCAACACGTACACTAATGGTGGATAAATGGTATATGCTCAATGAATATGTGAGAAATAAACGAAAAATGTGTATGTCTTAAACTGCATATGTGATTATTCTCCAGAACTTGTAAACGCAAAGAAATATCTTGAGGTCCTTTCCAACTGTGGTCCTTTCCCCCAGTCTAATAATCGCATGCAATACTGGAGCAAACATTCTGCATAGATCTGTCCAGCAGAACAAGGACTGATGGAGAGAAGTTATAAGCAGGCTCATTATCGCTCAGCACAAAAACAACCTTTCATGAGATGGGAACTCTTTGTCTTGGGTATTGCAAGTTGGTCAGCACTGTGGCACCCTGGTGAAGTAGACAGAGCCTCTGGGATGTCACAGAGATATTTGCTATGCTGGGTTTGTGAAAGTAGACTACATGTCTTCTAAGACCATTCTATGACTTTATGACATAGAGATAACTTCCCCTAAAACAGAACAGCATCTTCCAGGAACAACCAGAGCCCTCCCCAGAAGTGCCTAGCACAGAAATAGAGTTATAATGGTCATTGCGAATCAATGTCCCTCCCTTCCATGAGATGTATTGTTCGATTTTATTTTATTGCAATGCATGAGGTGCTGGCATTTTAGCCACTGGGAAGGTCTTCAGAATAGCAGATGCCTTTCACTTCGCAAAGACACATATTCGGTGAAACTATTGTTTTCCTGTGAATGTTTCTCTGAACAAAAAGCTGATGCTCACAACCATTTATAGAAGAACAAAGGAACAAAAAAAGGCTAGGTGATGTTTCACTTTCAGTTTCCAAGAACAACCCATTGAAAGGAGACACTGACAGCTTGTCAGAGCTCAGGGAACGATAGGATCCCAGTCTACCTGCTGATTAGTAGTTCTGTCTATTGTGAGTTTTCATTAGAGCACCGAAGCCATGGGACTCCATTGTTCACTTCACTCTAATGCTTCTAACATACAAAGGTAATGCTGGATGGAAGGCTAACTTGAAATACCACTTAGGTTTGGAATGTACATCCAAATGTACCTGGTCACAAATAGATGGGTTCATTTGTATGCTGCTCTGTCTTCATGCATATCTAGCTCCCTATCATTTCAATTTATGGGAAACAGCATGCCTTGTTAACTTAGCTAAAGTTTCTCCCATTTTTCAATTATGACACCAATTTTCTCTAAAAGGCAGTGTAGCTATTATTAAATTCGAGAGCCATAATACCTTTGTGTGAGAGTGGGTAGGCTGGTGTCTTTTTCCTATGCAAATATAAATACAGCTGTATATAAAATGACATCAGTCTGAGACATACAAGAGAAAATAACAATGAACTAATTATTTAACCTTTCTTCCACTAAAAGTGAGCTGTGTGTTTATCTTGAAGGTTGTGACTTAATTAGAAACTACTGGTAATGAAGAAAATGAGTCGGAGTTTCTCAAGCTTGCAATTCATAAGCGGGAGACAAAAATCAGTCAAGAATTTCTTAAGGAAACATTGATGATAGTGCTGTGGTCAAGCCCTTATAAAACATTCACTTAGCATTTGAAACAGAAGTTCAAAGGAGAATTCCTGAATGAGTTATTTGTGGTTGTTTTCTAAAACAGTAGCTGGCATTTAACAACTGCAGGCATGCTTTCAGAAAGACATGCATAGGTAAGCAAGTAAGCAGAAATCATGGGTGGTGTCCAAGTTCAGGGAATCATTGGTAGCATTTATGACAAATGACAGGGTCAACGTCCTTTATATGGAGAAAATCCTATCTCAAAAGCTTATTTTGAAAAATCATTTTTTATCCTGTGTAAGCTGGAGTAGGCAAACAATTGGAGAGTGGTATTATCATTATTATTATTATTATAAGAGGTAACTCAATGGGAATGCCATTTATTTTTATTGAGCTTTATAAACATTTTTCACCTAACAGAAGAGATACATCGTGGGACAAAAGAAAACTCAAACTTAGTATTGATGACTTTGAAAGGCATGATTTGATCCTACTTACATATCCCTGAGTGAATATTAAATAATTTTCCCAACTTAAGATGGTTTCTTTCCAGAAATTTCCAGACAAGTGCTCCATCTGAAAGTGATCAGGTCCCTGGAGAGAAACTGATGCAGAAGAGACTGCAGGGTCAGATGTGAGGATGCTAAGATTCGACAAAGCCAAAACTCTTCCTAGGTCCTCTGCTCCTTACTCTTCTTTCAGGCCAAATATACTCTCCTCTTCTATCACCAAAAGGAAACAACAAGGAAAACACTACCACAAACTTCTCATTCCCTTAAAACAAGAAAATGTTGTGCAAAAGGCTCTACAAACCCACCATTAAGTAAATCCTAGGTTTCTACTATAATGATGGAGAAAAGCAGGAGGGTGCTGCTCAAGTGTAAGATGGGGTTGCCACCCTCTTCTCCTAGGACTTAAGTGGACGAAATCTGTCCAACTATATCTGTCCAGGGAGCACTTATCAATTCTCTAACTGAGATTTAGATGCAGGTTCTTAAAACATCATGATAGGGGCTGAGAAACATTGCTTTTCTTGGTTAACAAACAAACAAACTTGATTTAATAGTCAAGCTGTTGTCTCTGAGAGTACAAGCCCTACTCAGCCAAAATAGAGAGAGCTCTTCCCTCCACAGGAGAGATTGAGGTCTTCATAGTGGGAGGAATTACCTACAGGTTCAACATGGAACCCCTCAAACTGGCATTTAAGCTCTTCATAGTCCTATCCAACCTTATTTACTTCTTACTTACTTACTTACTTACTTACATTCTTGGTTCCTACCAAATAGAGTCTTCTGAACATTCCCAACATTTTCTGAATTCCTGGTTTGGGTCAAGTTTTCTCTTCCTTTAACTTGCTTCCCATCATTCTTCCTCCTCCCAGCATCCTTTTATTAAGGATTAGCCCTCATGCCACCTGCTTCATGAAATCCCCTTTCATATCAGACTCCTTCAGGATTCCAGCAATATATACTTCCAAGACCCTTTAGCAGGCATTGCTTTGATTTGTGATGATATGTGCACTATCAACATTCTTTGACTATCATCTTCCAGAAGGCATGGCCATGTGACAAGCCTCTGTGTACTCATTAAAGTATCTGGAAATTAGTGATTAAAACCCAGTTTAGTGCTGCCAGTACTAACTGTGTAGCCTTGAGCAAGGTATTTAATATGTCTGCATTTCTATGCCACTATAAGTATGTGATAAAAAGAGTACCCAATACATAGCGTTATTTCCAGAAGTAACTAAGATAATTCATGTAAAGGTTTAGGGCAGAGTCGGGATTGTAATAATCCTTCAGTAATTGCTGACTATCATTAAAACCACCTATTTCCGCTCCTCTGATACTACCCAAAAAGTATATGATCAGCAGTAAAAGGATGATAAACAATTACACTGGGAACTTTTACAAGCTCATTCTTGAGTTGGTAGAGCACTTCTTTTGCAAATGGCTCCATGTATCAGTTTAAAATGTATTGTCACAATCTCTCTGTAAGAAGATATAATGGTAGGTGTAATCATTTTACTTCATGCTGGGCTGAGCGCTAAGGAACTGATAATATTTCTCCATTTTGACTTACAAAAATGGCAATTTCATATGATTTAACTTAATAAATGGCTATGAGACTTATCCAACCCCGTCCCCAAACAAAAGCAAACAACAGTAGCATCATTATTACTAGTAAAACCATCATCATAATAATATATCCTCACTAAGCTATTAGTCCTCACTGTGTATGTATCTCAACTTCCATAATGTACTTTCTTGAAAAGAATTATCTACACTCTGTTACCCCACTGCTTATCATTCATTCATTCATTCATTCATAAATCTATTGCTATCTACCTTTTAACCCCACCTCTCTCGAATGTACTCTGACAAAGATCACCAATGATATCTTATATTCCTTAATCCTAGATATTTTTTTACTCTATAACTGATATATCTGATTATAAAACCTGGGGCTATTGATCACCTCTTCTTTCAGCATTTAAGAAAATATTTCTCCTGGGTTTTTATCTTTTTGGCTATTTCTTCTTAGTCTGTTCTATAATTTCTTTTTCCGCTCTATATGTTAGTGTTCAACTGTGTTCCATAGGAGTCCTCAGTTTCTCCTTGTTGTACCCACTCTCCCGAGAAACTGACCCCACCTCCATGGCTTTACCTACCAACTAATGGCTAAACAACTCCAATTCTAGAGTGTCAGCCCAGACCTCTGGCCTGATTTTCAGATGCGTACATCTGACAGCTAATGATCATCTCTGCTTGAACATTAATAGACACCTCAAACCCGAATTATCTAGAGCTGAACTTAGTATTTGCTACATGCACTAACATTCTTCTTGAAGCAATTTCCATCTCACATATTTTGGATTCTAAACTTTGTCTGTTTGAACACAGATGTCAGTCCTGCTCTTTTTTGCCTAATCTGAGCACCTATTCCTACCATCTCACTCTATATATCCTATTTCCCCACCTAAACTATCTGGCTTACTACTACTACCTAAGAGTTAGAGGATGTAATGGATAGCAAGTGGATGGATGGATGAATACATGATTGAGGAAATGGGTGAATGGGCACAAAACCATGCAGAGTAACTTGTCCCAATCCTTCCTGCTCATGAACAGGGTAGGGAGCTGTCCTTACCACAAATGCCTGACTGGCAGAGGTGTGTGTTTCATGGCCACGAGGGCGCCACCCCAGTCTAGGAACCAGACATTGTACTCTTCATCAAAGATCTGCAACAACAACAACAACAACAATCATAGCAATACCTTACATTTGCATACTGCTTCACAGTTCACAAGGTTTTCACATACATTGTTTCTTCTTCCAACAACCCTATCAGGCAATTTGGCAAGTACTATCACTCCCGTCTAACAGGTGAGAAAATGGGCTTGCAAAGAAAAAATAACTCTCCCTAGACTAAGGAAATGGCTTTCTGATGGCTCTTTCTACTAGCACTGTGAGCCAGTGTGCTACAAGAAAAGGAGGCAACACCGTGCATGCTCCACTGGACATTCCAAAGGATAATATGACTCAAAAAGCTTCCCTATATTTATTTTAGTAGGTAACTACTCAGTACTCTCTTCATCCTCAACCATGCAGATGTTGGCTAATTTATAAATGGTGCTTAGGGATCTTTACAATAAATACTCATGGAAACATCTTACTCCTGGGGACCCAAAGTAATTCATATTATTTGATTTATCCACTTTCTATCATCTATTTATCCATCTACTCACTCATTCACTCATTCCATGATCCATCCATCTACATAGACATTTGCTATGCATCTGCTATAATGCAAGGCTCTTAGTTAAGAGAACGTTTAACCCAATTCCACATATCGTAATGCTTCTGGAATATATGACTTTCAAATCTCCAACCTGAAATAGGAAAAAAACACATCTCTCCAGCAGAAAATCAACCTCCTACTTGAAATCTTCCAGAGAAAAGTGGAATTGAGTAATCCCTTCAACTTTTAAGCACTAATGATGCTTCTTGTAACCTGGATGGAGAGGTTGGGATGTGAGGTAAGTGGGATGTACCAGAAGGTGTAAGGAGGAATAGGCAGATTCAAAAGGGGGTACTAGGAGGAATGGAGCCTCTTATACATATGGCCCAGGAAACACTATAGGGGAAAAAAAGTGGATTCTCAGGACAAACTTCAATTGGTTTTCATTCCCATATTTGAGTTTTAAGGAAAGAAAAATGTCCATACTAATAGTGAGTCTTAATGCACAAAGAACATAAGGAAGATTCACTTATATTTCGGATATAAACAAAAACTCTGAACCTGGGAAAGAGGAAAGAATGTCAAAATAGCGACAGTACAAGGACAGACTGTTGCAGTCACCACTTGGGTGAGTGAGCTGTTCCTTGAGTTGGAGGGTCAATGGTTTGTGATTTTGGAGTTTCTATACTACAAGAGTTTGCATTGTAGCTTTTATCCTTATTGGGTACTTATAATATATTATCTTATATTTGGAAGGTATGTTTTCATTTATGTGTCTGTTTGTTATCCACCTGATTATGGCCTTGTTGTATGCCTTGAAGTGCTTGGTTGTGTCTAATAGGTCCTTGGTAAATTTTTTTGGATAGTAGTAGTGGTGACAGTGGTGGCAATGGGCGTGGTGGTGATGATGTTGGTGACAGTGATGATACTCTTTACTAAGGGTTTAAAACAGGCACTTATCCAACTAGATTTCATATGGTGACTTGATTATCATTAAGATATTCCTCCTGGCTGGCAAGGCTCAGTGTCACCTATGAACCAGGAGGTCGTGGTTTGATTCCCAATCAGGGCATATGCCTGGGTTGCAGGCTCAATCCCCAGTGTGGGGTGTGCAGGAGGCAGCTTATCAATGATTCTCTCTCATCAGTGATGTTTCTATCTCTCTCCCTCTCTCTTCCTCTCTGAAATTAATTTTAAAAATGTATTTTTAAGGAAAGATATCCTATGCTCTTCCCATTTTCTTCCCAGGTAGAAATCTTCTTATGTTTAAGACTTAGTAAAATGTCAGCTCATCTTATAAAGTCTTTCCCAGTTTCCCCAAGTAGAACAACTCCTTCGTTTTCTTTCTCTATGTGCTAACAATGCCACTGAAACAATCACCCTAAGCTCTAGTTAGTTATGAGCTCATTTCCTCTATGTAATTGTGAGCTCCTTGAGAAAAGGAATCTGAAATATTCAATTGCTTTCTTGGTTTTGTACTTGACACCTAGTTGACATCGCATAAATCTCTGTTGGCCAACAGAGTAGCCGCATGAAACTATTCAAATTCAGATTGATTATAACAAAATTCAAAATTCAGTTTCTCTATCACACTCACCACATTGCAAGTGTTCAGTAACCACATGGGACAGCACAGATACAGAACATTTCTATCAGTGCTGAAGTTATATTGGACAGCACTGCTCCAAATGGTTGTACAACTGAATTATTTTTTTCATGTGGCCATGTACCTATGAAGCTTTTTTATACTCACTTATGGCTGGACCTACACAATATTTAACCACAGACTTCCATGGCTTTGCTGGTTTAATAGTCTATCCCAGTGGTCGGAAAACTCATTAGTCAACAGAGCCAAATATCAACAGTACAACAATTGGAATTCCTTTTGAGAGCCAAATTTTTTAAACTTAAACTATATAGGTAGGTGCATTGTTATTAACTTAATTAGGGTACTCCTAAGGCTTAGGAAGAGCCACATTCAAGGGGCCAAAGAGCTGCATGTGGCTTGCAAGCGCAGTTTGCCGACCACTGGTCTATCCCCTTCATCTTGCTGGTAAAGAAACAAACGGAAAGGTGAAGAGACCTCTTTGCCAAGAAGATTCCATGGCACATTTATGATAGAAACATTTTATTGGTTGCATTCCTAGCAACCAGCACAGTACTTCACATCTAGTGACTGTTCCACACATATGGCTGAATAAAATAATGAAGAAATTGAGAAAATTCCAGTTCCTCCTATTCCCTGCCCAGTGGTCTTCCCATTTGAACCTATTGGTCATCTAATCTACTGGCCCAGTTGACCAAACTGAACAGCTGATTCCGTGTGTTTGAAACCACAAAGTCTTAATGAACCTGAGAATCTATAAGAAGGTGATAGTTTGGCAGAGATTGCCCAACACGCTTCTTTCCTGTCCCCAAATCTCCCAGTTACCTGTCTCCACATGTTGCCCCCATCAGAAGAGATGAACACACTGATATCAGTATATGAGAGCTCCGGGCCAATGTTGCCTGAAACATAAGCAGAGTATTTGGAATAGTCAGGCAGTTGACAGATTATGAGGGCTTGGGGTTAGGGGAGAGGGGAACAGTGAGTAAAGGTTTTCCAAATGATGTTTAGGTTTATTTGTACACTTTCTTTCTTGGTGTCATATCAAAAATCCAACAGGAAGATAAACACAATATGAGAAAAAAGTAAACCATGTGACAGGAATGAGTCTTTAAATGGTAAAATTTCAAAGGCTGAGTACTAATTAGTTTGGATCTCTTGAACTATTCATCCTATACACCAAACATGTCAAACTTGCGGCCGGCAGGCTGCATGCCTCAACTACAAGTTTGTCATGTTTGTACACTAATAATTTCTTAAAAATTGATCTTAACAATTATTCCATAAAGGTGGAAAAGAGTGGAAGAGTAGATATGTATGAAGAAGCTGGGCCGAGGACACTTTCATATATATATATATTTATTTCGGAAAGATGTGTGTGTGTGAGCACATGCTTGTGTGTGTGTGTGTGTGTGTGTGTGTGTGTGTGTGTGTGTGTCCATATATGTACTTTCTACTTTAACTTGTCAACATGTCTCTTGGAGTTCCAGGCAGCTGAGTAACCCAATAGTATAGATGATGCAACCTAAATTATAGAGTGCTCAGAATAAGACAACTATACTTAGCAGACCATGACAATCAAGCAGGGCAGGTAAAGTAATCACCTGGTTTATGCCTAGACTGGCCACACTTCTGCCTCTATCCCTTCTTTCTTTGTCTTTCACCTTCTTTTTCTTCCTCTTGTACTTCATCACTTGGTGGTTATATTTATTATAACAGAAAGTGGTCGTGATGTTCTAGATATTTGTATTTTCCAAGTGTCTCCAATGAATACCCCATCCTCCGCAGAGCTTAAAACAGTGTTCCAAATGTAGTAGTTAGTTGCTCAAAATTAATTGTTGGATGAATGAATGAATGAATGAATGAGTAGATACATGATTGAATCGTGTTCAAGGCTGATGTGCATTTGGGGAGGTATTGAGAACCAGGAAAGTACCCTAAACATGTAAGAATTTATCATTTTGACTGATGTTTTTTCTTTTAAAAAAGCAGGAAGGGAATGTTGGCTCCCACACATCTGTAGCCTAAATAAGAACACAATAAAAATGCAATAATGAAAATGTTAATTGAGTTCCTGGCATTTAATGTTTCAAAATAAGAAATTAAAGTCAGACTCCAGCTTGTCAAGCTCCCATCAGCGCCAGGAGCACACAGCTATACTAGTTGTTTTGACTTTCAGGCTTCCAAAAATAACTGTAGGGCTCAGGGCTCAGGCAGGAGATGCAAGTGTAATGGGGAAGTGGGGCATGGCAGGAAGCTCTGGGGATATCTGTCCTGAATTTGGAATCCCATTCTACAGATACAGGTTTTGGAAGATACAGATAAAGATAAGAAGGATGGGGCAGAGAATGGGTTGCTTGGTGATGGTTGCCTAGACCATAGTATTAATAGGATTCTGAAGCATTATTTGATTTAAACAGAATAGAGTGTGGTGATTGGTTAGCAATGTCTTCCAAGGGTGGGTGGGATAGAGGGAGAAAGAGGGGGAGAGAGTTGGGGGCGGGGGAGAGAAATGGGAGAGGGAGAACGAGAGAGACAGAGAGAGAGACAGAGAGAGAATTTGAGAGTCAGAATTTGCCATCCCTATCTTGGGCTCTTAGGATATGTCTCATCACCTCTTACCCTCTTTCAAAACTGGTTCTACCAACATCCTCAGCCTCTCTCTCAAAGCTCAAATAAAATTGATTGTGAAGTCTTTGCAGTGGTGAGAATCCAAGGCTAAAAGTAAAGTCGGTTTTTGGAAATATCTTCTGTCAACTGAAAGGAACCCTGAAAGAAATGCTGCTGATCACAGGGACCAAAAAATCAATTCCCAGATGGAGGGACACTGAGAGTGTTTCCAGGATGATCTGATATTTGAGCAGGTTCAGTCCCTAAGTGGTCCCATGGGAAATCTCTGACAGGAAGTGTCTGGGTTATGGTGTCAGAGAAGGAAGATTTGAATAATGGGCCTCACTGGTTAAAATGGAAGTGAAAAGGTTACCACAGTGGCCAGCCATTGGCCAGGTTGGAAGGTGTCACTGTTCCCCACTTAAGTGGTGTGGCAGGTGGGAGGAAGGAGGTGTGAGATGGAGAACAGGGAGCTCCTCTCACCAATAGCATAGCTGCCAAACCATGGAGGTTTGCCACGTACATTTTGGCAGCTCAAAACAACTTGCTTACTCCCCAGTTCCTCCAGGGTGACATTTTTCTATTCCTGAAAAACTTGGGAAAGAAAGGTGAAAGATAGAAAGAGAGACCGAGAGTCAGAGAGTCAGAGAGACAGAGAGACCGAGAGTCGAGAGAGACAGAGGGACAGAGAGGAGAGAGAGAGGAGATTTTAGAGTCTCTGGAGTTAGAGATGCTTCTCTCACCTTCATGGATGCCTCCCCAAAGCAATTTAGGGCTCAGAGGACAGGAAGCAGAGTTTACAATCCACTGCAGGGAGGGAAAGGCTCTCGGAGGGACAACACTAGGGTTTGAACATTCAGAGTTTATAGGAGGCACGACAGGAAGCCCCGTTAGTTGTGGAGCTGGTAGGTGAAGGGCTCGGGCTAGGTCTGGCTGAATGGTTACTTGACAGACTAGTCTTTGAGCCAGAGGGAATGTGGGCATGGGCTCGACACTTCCCCCTTGTCCTCCCTCTCTTCAATGGTAATTGAGAAGAGTAATAGCCTTTTCTACACCATAGGGTCCTTGTGTAACAAACTCCAGGAAAGTACTTTGCACCCTGCAAGCCATGGTGAGGATGTGAGGTCTTGAGTGCTAGTTTGAAACCACAATGGTAAGAACTCTAGTGTTTCTGATTGCTAAAAGCAATTGCCGAACTCTCTAGACTGGAATTCCACCTGTCTTCTGTGGACTCAATAGGAATTAGAGATGAATCCTGGGCATACTTTCTCCAGGGCATGCAGCTTCCCTGAGACCACATCTCAATGAGTGATGGGAAGAGGCAGTGAGTAGTCAGAGTGGAGGGGAGAGAGCCCCGGGTCACTGACACTTGAAGGCAGGAGGAATGCTTGGGTGGGGGAAAGGGCCCTGGAGAGACAGGCTCCATGCAGGCCACTGAAGAAACCCTTGGCTAACTTCATGATTATTTTTATAGCAAATAACTTGGCAGGGAGAGTTAGCGAGCAGGGTAAGGAGAGGCTGGGTGTGAGGAGTCATGTCAGTGATGTAGCTCTGCCTTTATCAAGATCTTGTCAGCTATGTGATATCCCTCCAATGTTCCAGGGGTCGGCAAAAAGCCAAGCAAAGTTACAAGAGTTAAAAAGGGAAGAGAAAAATACATTAGTCAATTCTGATATATATCTATGGATAAAAATAACAATCAAATCTTTAATGTCTGCCGTCTTGCTCATTATAAAGCCTTCGCATTAGACTAATTTAGAGGCACATGTTGGTCTCAAGTAATAACAACCACCAGTAATGCCACTCACTATGCTCTGAGCACTTTGCTGGGTCTTGTAGACACACTCTTCTCTCTCTAATTCTTAAGTGCCCTTACAAGATAGAAAACATCCCTGTTTTATAGGTGAGAAATGCAAAGCCCAGGGGTTAAAGAACTAGGCCACATTCAGAGGCTAACAATGGTCAGAGCTCGGCCTGCAAAGCAGGACAACAGGGTTAACAGGTATTATTCATTCATTCCGTGTATACAAAGTGTACGATTACTTCATGGATTCTATGGAAGGAGATGAGCAAATCATCCTCTTCTGTTGCACCAACAGCGGCTTTAACTTCTGGAATATTCTTGATGATAATAGGTAACATGTATCCAGGATTCAGTATGTCCTGGGCACTGTTCTGAGCACTTTCAATCCAGAGCTGCATTTACTCCTGTTCAGTTCTATTATGGCACTGCTATTATTCCCACTTTGCCAATGAAAACACTCAAGCTCAGGGTAGGGAAGCCACACAGAACAGAGCCTGGCTGCACATTTAAATAACATTAACTTTTATTAGGGATTATAGTTTCCCAGTGTTGCTTCCACTCCTGTCCAAAGCCTCCTGCAAACCTTGAGTGAGACAGAGAGTATAGCAGTCCCGGAGTTGGGAGGGATACCCACATGCATTACAGAGCGTGTCTATCACTCCCCAAGCCAGAAGAACGGCAACAGAGCCTTCCTTCATCTCTCACTGTCCTAAGCTCTCTAAGGCCAGTGGTGTTAAATGTGGTGGGTCCCCACCTTATGGGGTTGAGAGAAGTTGACTGAAATGCCAGAAGGCGACACTAGTTGTCAATCTGATTAGAGAGTTTGGGCACTGGTGGTATATAAAATCCACACGATTGGAGGTTTAAGCATGGAAGCCTTATCTAGGAGAGCAGGAAGTGTAGGGACGGAGCTTTGGGCTGATGGGAAAGAACAAAATGTGCCATCTCAGAAAGTCACTGTGAATTTATCTGCTTTCATTAGTAAAGAGCTGTCCACCACCAGAGCTCTGGCTCCTAAGATTAGAAGCCTGCCTTGCTTTATGCCATCAATGTATTCCTGAAAAGGTGTATGCAAATCAAAGGTATGCTAATCAGAGCACCTTCCCCCAGAGACTTTCATTTTCATTTCGGAGTTTCTTTATCCTCATTTCTGATCGATGTTCAGAGGACAGTGGTTCTAAAAATGCATACTAACATAGAAGTTACGGGCATGTGGAGTTTTTCTCCTGGGTTATGAGAATGGGCTTGGAGGTCCAGGTATCCTGCCTAGTTCCCAGTGAGGAAGATGCCCAGGGAACGTCTTTCTTACCTGTAGCCACCACAAGTCCTGGGGCTGTCGCCTTGCTCGAGATTCTTCCAGAGGAATATGGATTCTCAGGGGTCTGCAAGTGCAGGTGTAAGGAGCAGAAGGGCTAGGAGGGAGAAGAAGGAAATCTTTATTCCAGGAAGCTCCTGACAGGCACCCCTCCCTCACCAGATCTTAGGTTTCCAGTCACAGCAAGGATTGGGTTGAGTCACACACTTAGGTTTGGGCAGGAGTCATCTCTACCTGAGATCAGCAATACGTTCACATCAGAAGCTTCCCTGAGAACCTGGCCCCGCTCCCATCACCCTGTATGCTGCCCCCACTTTTCCTCACCCCCATCCCATTCATCAAGATCCAGTTCATGGTCGGCCTGCTGAAGCCTCCCTGACCATGCCTTGCCCAGGATGGTAATGGCCTTCTCCCATGTCTGATGCTGCGTATCACACTCTGCTCCTCTGAGGGATCCCCCTGGGAGGAGTGAAAAGGGGGAGCTGAGTCAGACAGTCTCAGGTCCTGTCCCTCTTCTTCAAACAGACAATCCCTGTTTCTGTTTTTTTTTTCAACTCTTTTTTTTTATTGCTTAAAGTATTACAAAGAGTATTACATATGTGTCCATTTTCCCCCCCGCCCTAGACAGTCCCCTAGCCTCCCCTATCCCCCAGTGTCTTATGTCCATTGGTTATGCTTATATGCATCCATACAAGTCCTTCGGTTGATCTCTTACCCCTACCTCCTGCCCCCACCCCACCCTCCTCGGCCTTCCCGCTGCAGTTTGACAATCTGTTTGAGGCAGCTCTGCCTCTGTATCTATTATTGCTCAAAAGTTTATAATGGTCTCTATTATCCATGAATGAGTGAGATCATGTGGTATTTTGTATTTGGTTCTTGCTTATAATTTCACTGAATTTTACTTCAAAGATTTGAAGCCATTATCTAAAACACATATGTTTGTGTTCTTTATTCATTTACTTATTTGCCCCTATTTGGGTATACTTTAAAAGGATTTATAGGGATGTATTATATTTACAAAATATAAAAAATATGAAAATGACAAAATTGGGGAAAGTAGAAAATTAGGTTAAGGAAATACCATGAAGCCATAGATACAGTGTTCGTTTGTTTGTTTGTTTGTTTGTTTGTTTTTTGGGAGGGTCTTGCTGTGACCAGTTTTTAGAGATAGGTAGGCATTGTCTTTGACCTTCCTAGTACCCCCAAGCAAAAAAAAAAAAAAAAAATGGAGTTGGACTGATACTACAAAAGGGGAAAGGCCATGGTTGCCCTGGTTACCACTCTATCTCCAGTTTTTAAAATGATGTCTACAATATGATTCAGTGGTTAATAAACATTTTAAATAAGTGGAAAAAGGTAACTTGTTTGCTAAGGAGAAACATAACCATTTCTGGGGCCTTAGGCGAATTCTCACACAGGTCCTCTTTAAGATGGCACTGAGGGTTGTGAATATCACTGTTAATTACCTGTCTTCCCTCCCCACCTAGAGTTGTAGCATCTGAGGGCAGAAAATAGCATCCTACACATCCTGCCCTCCGTAACTCCTACCCCAGCATCCCATATAGCTGCAACCCTAGGAATGCTGGTAGATTCCTTTCTCCAGGTGGACATAACAGCCTGACTTTTCCTGGACTTTGCTTACCTTACCCTCCACCAACCCCTTATCAAACTGTATCATATCAGCTTCAGTTAAAGGTGTGTTGCCTTCACTGAGCTGTCTGGGACCCTGGGACGCAGGCACTTTCTCTTCTACATTCCTTCATCTTACTAAGAGTTAGATCATATGGTATTTTCTCAGTAAAAGCCTCTGATGTTCAACTGAACTTTCCACCCAGGGGGCATGGCAGTCTGAGTGCACAGATCAACAGCTGGGTGTCATAGGAAATCCCCGCCCGTCACTGGCCAAGTTCCCAGGGCACCCAGATGGAAACAGCCCCTGGTGCAGCTTCCCCAGGTAACCAGCCTTCCCCGTGGACCTCACATGAGACTGGGTGACTGACCAGCAGGCAGTGTACCGGGCTTCCTCTCAGGTCCACGTCTGGAGCTTGCAGTAGGCGCCAATCCCTGCCCTTGTTGTAAGTGATGTACGTCTTCACCTGCTCATCCACCTTCTTGTTTGCCAGGAATATCCCTTTGATACCTGCTACCTAGGAAAAAGGGTGAGAGATGGAGAACCATGTTGGGCCAAAATGCCTATAGTCTTGGAGGAGCCCAGAGAGAAGCCCCAGCATTTTCTATGGGATGTTGGATGTACACAAGATGACAGGAAGAACATAGTGAGACATGCCATATGCCAGGTGGCCTCGAAAGAAGTTTAAGTTCATCTCCGCACCCTCCACCCACCAACTCACATGTCCTATTCCCCTCTTACCCACCTGCTTTTCCCATCTTTACATGTCTCTGCACTTTGTCCCCTAGGGCCCGATCCCTAACATTTTGCATTCCCACCGAGGTGGAAGCTCTTGATAACAACTGCAGGAGTTACCCCCCAACCTCCTGCTGAGGGGACGGGGGCGGCGGCAGAGGGGAGAGCTGGTGAACAGGTTTTAAAGGGATCGGGCATACTCCTTAATGATGAAAGTTGAGGTATCCCAGTTAGTAGTGAGGTAGATATGCTTTGGAGAGATGACCCAGTGTGGCCACCTGGAACCTATCCCTGGCTGTGCCACTAGCTCAGTGTGTGACTATGGATAACCCTCATATCATCTTCAGGTCTGAGCCAGCGGTCACTTTGAAACAGGCAGAATCTGCCCTATTCTTCCTGTTTTCTCCCGGTTGGCTGGCAATGGATACATGAGGTAATGCATAGCCCTCTTGCAAGAATGGCCAATTATTGGATTTGCGCACCCACAATATTTTGAAAGAAGAGCAGCACCAGAAAACAAGGAGCTAGATTAAAAGAGATTTATTATCTAGAAGGGTCCTAGAGTAAGGACAGATTTACTTAAACTTTTATTCCTACTGTGTCTATTATGTTCTGGGCAATGAGGACAGCTATTTATATTGACAACATCCTTAGCCAAAAAAAAAAAAAAAAGGATTATCTTAACTTCCCTTCCAATCCCAGCATGTTTCAAAGCTAAAAGATAATTCAAAGAGCTTAAGTATATATAAACAAAAGGTTTAATGGCAGGTTTTCTGGGTAATAGAGTCTCAAAATGTAAATTGTATGTATCCCCCATTATTTAAGAATTATGGTGAACAGATTTATTGCAGATCTGAGAGAACGCCAGTGGGAAAGAATTGCGCAAAAGTGGAATTCTTTTTTTTTAATGGCATAATTTATTTGATGAAATGAGAAGTCTTTTTATTTGTTTTTAACTTTTTTTAGTAACCCGACTGGCCTTGAAGAGAATGCCAACCCCAATAAAAACAAACCCAAAAATGGACAAAGAATGTCAGAAGGAGAACAGAACACCACTAGGGGAATTAATTAGATTCCCAGAGGGTGGGTAAGGAGAGAGCCAAGCTGGGGGGAGAGGGGCAGTGGTAGCAGGGTTCTGCCCTTCCCCAGAGATACCCTCGCTGCTTAAAGTCAGTGCCATTTCAGGAAGCCTGGCATCTATATGCTCATCCTGGAGCCTGAGGCCCTCAGAACACCTCACTCTTTAAAACCAGCTGCCAAGGTGTTTTTCTTAACCCTGATGGCCGATTACTCCTCACTGAGAACTCGACCTGAGTTTCTGTAGGATCTTCTGCCTTTTGGTATTTTCTATGAACCACCAAATAATGATTCTGAAGACTCTTCCCCAAGCCAGCCAGCGCCCCTGCACCATGTGCATAGCACCTTGCTCTCCACTTCCCAAAAGAGAAAAACAGAGTCAGATTCAGACTCCCAAGACTACTCCTGTGGGGCTCCTGTCACCCCCTCCCCTGCCCCCAGTGGGATGCTTTACAGCAGAAATTGTGAGCCATTCATCCGCCTCTTGTGTTCTTCTGAATGAGCATGTTTGGCAAGTGGAATGGCCACTACCATAATTTCCCACTGAGAGCTATACCACTCGGATGGGTGTTTCCTGCGTTGCCCACACATCCTGAGAGCAAAATCGGGAGAACAGAGACTGAGAAGGTATAGGAAGGGGCTTTCAGAGCTCCAGGGAACCCATCGTAGCTCTGAAGGCCTTCCTCCTGCAGACGCACCTAATGCCACACAACTCCCCCTGTGGTCTGAGGGAACCAGAACACTTCCCCTTTGTGTTTGGATTGGTCAAAGCCTTACATTATCACTGACTACTACTTGGTTCCGTATCACATATAAATGGACTATAGGTTTGGAGGTCACTTTGCTTTTGTGTACCTAAGCCCAACAGATTTCAAAATTTTTTAATGCAAACCAAGAATAAAATACATTTATGTTGCAGCCTAATAGACTCATATATGCATGTATGTGTACACGTGTAGGTACATATAAATCATGAAACACAACATACCCACACTATACACACTGTAAATGAATTAGACAATGAGATTCACATTTTAACTCATCTCCATCCAACGAGGTACTTGGCATATGCCTTAAACATGCTTCTCCCCACTGTTGTTTGAGATCAGAAGCCGGGCCTCTGCTGTTGGGCCCAGCAGTTCAAGGAGAAGGGTACCAGCTGGCGGTGGCCCCAATGAAGAGGGCAGTACAAGGTGTCAGGACTGCATGACCCACTTTGCCTCTGGGAATCAACTTGAATTGGAAAGGGAAACTGACAGTGGCCCCTTGGCAGAGCATTGAGTCCAGGTGGCACGGTCATCTGTCACTCACCGCCTTGGGCCCTCAGGACAAGAAAGCCAGGGCTCTGCTGAGAAAAGCAATTACCGTGGTCTGCTCTGGGCTGTCCCTAGAGTCAAACCTGTGGTGAGAATCCTCTGAAGGTCAGTTTGGAAAAAATGTCCCTGTGGAGGCCATAGCAGCTGCCCATTCTGCCAAAATAGGGTCATCTAAGATCATGATAAAACAGAGGGTGGAAGGCAACCATTATGGACAAGGAGACATCAATAAGATGGGCAAAGAGACCAGAGTAGTAAGGATGCCTCAAAGAGTTGCACTGTATCCATTCAACAATTTGTCATGAAGAAGGATATTTTTTCCCATTGATTTTTATTTATTTATTTTTTTTTTAGAGAGAGAGTGGGAGGGAGAGGGAGAACAGAGAGAGAGAAACATCAATGTGGGAGAGACACATCAATTGGTTGCCTCTGGCATGCACCCCGACCCTGCCAGGGATCAAGCCTGCAACTGAGGTGCATGTCATTTACCAGAATCGAACCCACAAACCTACAGTCCATGGGCCGAAACTCTAACCATAGAGCAAACCCAGCTAGAGCAGAACTATTCTATATTTTGATTGTGGTGGTAGTTATACAACTGTACAGCCCTGTCATAACTCACAGAACTGTATATCACAAAGAATAAGTTTTACTGTATGTAAACTATACCTCAGTTAAAAAAAACTGATGTGGAAAAAATACATAGTGGGAAGAGCCTGGGCATTCTAGACACACAAACATGAGTTTGTTTAAACATAGTGTGCCACAATTTACTAGCTGTGTGATCTGAGCCATGTGACTAAATTGTCTGTATCTCTGTACTCTTATAAGGCACAATGGGGAATGACACCTACCGCCAGGGAATGCTGCAATAGATATATAAGAAAAAGTTAAAAGCGGATTAGGGTTATACAGTACAATACCATAGCCACTGGCTGTTGAGCACTTGAAATGTGGGCAGTGGGACCAAGAAACTGATTTATAATTTTATTTACTTTTAACCAATTTGAACACTGATACCAGATTTAGGTTGGCAAACTTTTAATTATGTTTGGAATAACTTTGGTGTGTGACTTTACTTTATTCTACTATAAATTTTAGGAAATGTAAATAATGATCAAGGATTTCTGGTAAAAATTTAGCATGTAAGTTGAGATGTGTAGTTTTAGTATGGAAATATATAAAGTATCTCAGCAATTTTTCATATCAAACATATACTAAGATGATAATATTTTGGATATTTTGATTAAATAAATTATATCATTATAATTAATTTCACCTTTCATTTTTTATGTGGGTAGTAGAAAATTTAGAAGTGCATGTGTGGCTCACATTATATATTTATTCAACAACACCAGTCTAAGGCATTGCCTGGTATGGTCTTGTTGTTATTATAAGGAGTTACAAGTTGGATGCTTAATATTCAGGAAAGGATTGCAGAAAATCCATCAGACGGACAGCTCAGAGAATGTTTCCATAATATAACTAAGCGTGTTGAAGAGAATATTTGTTTCTTGATTTATCAGTGGAGAACAACTAAGAATAAATATAGTTTATAGTTAGGGATGTGAAAAAATGAGTGTCATAAGAATAATGGTGAGCGCACAAAATGGACTACATTCACGGTCAACAGTAGCCTTGTTTTGATAGAATGGGCTTAAAGAAGAGATTGATTATTATTTGGCCTTCAATAATTATTTTCTCCCCTGATTATGTAATTACATCTATGATAATATTGTACTTTGAGGCAAAGATTAAAGACAGAACAAGAAAGAGACACTGTACAGCAGTCGGCTGCTCCAAGAGACCATAAAACAATAACGCATCTGCCTTATTAGGTTGTCGTGAGTTTAGTGGGCTCGATCCCCATTGGTCACCAAGGTCTCTCAGCACCAAGACCTGCAAGGTGAATTCTCAAATAAGTTCTGGCTTTCTTCATCCTTTTGCCAGTGTCAGGAAGAAGCTTGAAAGGTCAGTAGTTTTAAGCGGCCATGGTCAGCCCAAGCCACCTCACATCCGTGGTACCTAAAGGCATCTCTGACATTTCCGACAAGGGAATACAGGTACAGTGTCCTGTTACATTATCATATAAAGTTACACACTAACTTGAAATAGGGGACTACATCATGAATGCAAACATCATCCACTAGGTATATAGATGTAGGGGAAGAACAGAGAAATACTAGCCCACAGAATTAATGCCCAGGTCTTCCATTAAGTTTTTAGTGGTATATTTGCAATCATTATCCCTGCTATTCCCGAAGGCCACTGACCATTCTATAAAAATAGACCTGGTTCTCTTCTCATGCTGGGACTCCACCAGGTATGTCTTTCTCTCAAGCTCCAACATTCCTCCTTCAAGCCAACTCATTTACAAGTCTCCCCAAATTCCTTGTTAGCATTAACCTTCCTTTATAGTGACTGCACAACATGAGAAATTATAACTTTAATAAAAGTCTTACCCTTTGAAAAAACATGAATGGACCTGGAGAGCATTATATTGGTGAAATAAGTCAGTCAGAGAAAGACAAGTGCCATGTGATTTCATTCACATGTGGAATCTAATCAACAAAATGAACTAACATGCAAAATAGAGATAGACTCATAAATAGAAGGGAGGCTGACAGCTGTTGGAGGTGGGGGACTGGACAGTGGTGGAGTGGAGGGATTAAGCAAAAAAGAAAAACAAAAGACGGAGAAAACCTCATGGACACAGACAACAGTGTGTGATTGCCAGGGGGGAAAGAGGAAGGAATTGAGGGAGGGTATAGCAGGGGTGGGCAAACTTTTTGACTCGCGGGCCACAATGGGTTCTTAAACTGGACCATAGGGCTGGAACAAAAGCATGGATGGAGTGTTTGTGTGAACTAATATAAATTCAAAGTAAACATCACTACATAAAAGGGTAGGGTCTTTTTTTTTTTTTTTTAGTTTTATTCATTTCAAATGGGCTGGATCTGGCCCGCGGGCCGTAGTTTGCCCACGGCTGGTATAGGGGGATAAAAGGTGATGGAAGGAGACTTGACTTGGAATGGTGAACACACAAGACAGTGTCCAAATGATGTGTTGTGGAATTGTGAGTCTGAAATTGGTATAATTTTATTAACTAGTGTCACCCCAATTATTTCAATAAAAAGGAAAAAAATAAAATAAAAAGAGCAACAAAAAAAATGTTAGACTGTGATCACTAACTATTCTAATACATATCTTTCCAGTAGATTGTCAGTTTCATGTACCAGCCTCATCTCATCAAACAGAGTACACACCATGAAAGTCTGTTAATTTAGCTGAACTGAATGTGAAAGTTTACCAGTCTTCCCAGGTGCATTACTCAAGGGCATTCAGAGTCCAGAAAATAACAATCTCAGTTTCTATGAGAAGCTCCAGTGAAGAAGGCGAAAGTCTAATAACCCCTAGAGACCAATTAAATTGAGCTTTGTCTCCAAACCACAGGATGTATCTCCAGGTGCAAAGCAGCATCGCCCTCTACAAACCTTCAGTATGTTGTTCATTGTCTAGATGGTGTCAGGATCCATTTTATTCCCTTGGTACTAAATTCCTTCTAGAATTTAACTCCAATTATTTATCCAACACTCATTCTTGTACCTGACAAGCATCACTTCTATTCAGTAAGACTGGTTAACTGATAATCTTATACATCTATACCCTTTATCCAATTCTTGGCTCATACCTTTCACTTCTTTCTCATCAGGAAAGACATATGATAATGATAGGTAATGCTGAGAAAAGGAACTGGGCATGTACGGCTCATCGCCACATCCACTCTTTTGGGGATCTACCTGCAAAGATCAGACCTTCTGTACCTCAGGGTGATGGTGTTATAGAAACAGGTTTCCACAGGAGATCTTTTAATTTACAATTTCTGCCTGTTACTGGATGGATAGGTGCAGTTCTAGAGCACAGTGTTAGCAAGCCCACTTCCTCCTACCTAACTTTTCAATGTTAGGTGATGTTTGATCTCCATTTGTCTCATCCACTGTCACTGTCTCAATTGGTTCCAATCTTGGGCAGGTAAAAAGGGAGCTTGTTTGATGACCTCTGCAAAGCCCAACAAACTAGATTTCAACCTCCATGATGGTAACAGCCATCATCTTTCCTATCTCACTTGTGGATTTGCACACAGAGTGGGGGCACAATTAAACCTGATAAAATTGAAAGGGGGACCAGCTCAACAGTCCTGGTGTTAAAGAAGCTGCCTTGCTTGATACATCATGTTTCTCTGTAGATGCAATGACTCCATGCATTCCCTCCCCACAATGAGACCAAAAATGCAAGACTGACTTCAGCGAGAAGAAAACAAATTACATGGATCTAGGTACATTCTTCATTTTGATTCATGTTCCACTTCAGATGAGAGTGTCTCGCTGTTCTAAATGACCAAGGAGCTTTCAGGCTCCCATAAGAAAGAAACAGCACAGTCACAAATTCACTCACCATTATCAATAGGGTCAGAGACCCAGGGATTTCTCAACTGAAATGCCATCTGCAGCAATGTCTACCCTCCTCTTAGTTCTGGCCACAGGAGCATGGATAATCCTCTTATCTTTATAGCCTCACTTGTGCAAACAGGAACTTGTTGGAGTGGCCTCAGTACTGCGAACATCCATCTAAACCTTCCCATAAGCCGTGACTTATTGCCCAATAACAAAGGTATGTTTCTTCTTCCTGGTCTGAGTATAGGCATAGAAATGGAAGCTTCCCAAACCATATATACTCTTTAGTCATCTTTACAAGTTTTTGTAACTCTAGGAAGTTATCTGGGCCATTTTTCCAAATAAACCTTATCCTTAAAAGAATTATTTTAGCATTTCAACTACCTCTTTAAGAAACCAGGATATTTCTACTGATTTTGTTTTATAATCAATGCCATTCACTTCTCTCCTTTTTAAGATGTGCTTCCATTCACCCCATTTGTTTGTGTAATCCTCCTCCTACTCTGATAAAAGAATTGGAACCTTCTATGTTACCATCACTTCCAGTGACTGAGCAGCCAACTTACATACCAGTGCAGAGGCGCTGGTTCTTTGGCAGAAGAGAAGGAGAAGGCCATGCACTGACCTCTCTGTTCTGAAAGCCTCTACCAGTCCTCAAAGCAAACACCTCACAAGGGAGCAGCTCATCCAGACCATCTGAGCCTACCACCCACATACACAACTTGACCTTTCATGAGTAGATGACCTCAACCAGCTCAGGTATGTGGGTTTGATCACCAAGGCACTGGGAATGTTGGCTGGGTACTCAGACACACTTTGCTCAAATCAATGCATCATACCGAGGTGGTCAATCAAGCACCTTCACTGTGGCCAGGACTGTCAAAGGACACGCGTGTCACTAGAGGTTTAAAAAAGCACTACATCATTAGGGTCACTGAAACAATTAGTTGTTTAATCTAGTTCCTATATGGAGTCACTTGGTTTCCTAGATAAATTATTCTTTAACTAGTGATGACATTTAAAAAAAAACAATACAAGCGCACACTCAGTAAAAGTAATCATATATTAAAATGAGAAAAAACTCAATGTAAGTCAAGGCCAATTCTTCATGCATAGATTTTGGCATTTGGTGGCATTTTAGGGGAACCTTCACATCCATCATTGATGTTTGCTTTTAGTTTCCTATAAAATTTGTCCATAAAACTTTTAAAAGCAATACAGCTGATGTTTGATATCCACAAATTTAAAATATTTTGATTTCCTAAATAATTTAAAGCATACAAATAACATTGTTTTCTCCACCCAGAGTTCATAAGAAGAAGCATAGAGTTGAAAAATTTACTTAAGAGATCACATAGACCAAGTAACCTTTTTTCCTGACTTGTAATTATGCTCATACCTACAAGAACATTGTCTTTAGATACATTTTTTGAAGGCTTACTGAGCCAACCCCACAGTACATGCTTCACAAACATTACCTCTCATTCTCACAATAACCTCATGAGATAAATATTTTATCTCCATTTTACAGGTGAGGGAATTGAGACACAGAGAAGTGAAGACCCTTCCCAAGTCACACAATTGCTAAGTGGTACAGCTGAGATCTCACCCAGGGCTATCTGACCCACTTGCTTGTGTTTATACCATTAAAACTCATGAAAAAGAGAGGCAGACCCAGGTGTGGGATAATCTTGGCTACATACCTCATACAATTCAATAATAATGTTTCCCATTAGACCTCGGCTGCTCTTAATGTTCTCCATGGCCAGGGTGAAGTAAATCCCACGCGTGTCTGAGATATAGAGGTTGTATGTGTCATTCTGGTTCCATTCTTGAACCGCAGCAAACACTTGGTTCTCATCGGTACTGATGATGTGCATGTCCTGTAAGAAGATGGAAGGCCTGTAAGGCAGCAGATCTCATATCTCCCTGCCCACTGGGACCCAGAATAATTACTGTGACTTACAAAATGGTTGAGAAAAAGCTTGATTTATAGGCAATGTTAAACAATTCTGTGTCGGACCAAGGCTATAAATTATGAGCTTCATGATTTCTGTTCCTTGCTAAGTGACAGCAAGATGGGCATAAGGGGCTTTGGTGGGTATCATTTTCCATGGCTTCAAGGGATTCATCCACTTTCATTTTTTTTGTTTTTATATCTGAGAGGCAGTGTTGGTGCTAACAGAGACAAAAAGCCTTGCAAGAAAAAACTCACACATGCCAGAAGACAGGCCTATCCCTTCTTTAGATCTCCATTGATGTTTTCAAACGTTTCGGTGTAATGGTTTTCACACCTTTCTTTGGAATCTTCAGAGACATGGGGGTTGCAGGAAGAGTGGCAGGGAGACATGGCCAATGGGTGGGACTCTGGACTTCCAACCCTGTTTCAACCAGAGCAGAACCACTCAAATCTGCTTTATACTAAAGTTCTGTGTAATATTCTAGGAATAAAAGATGAAGGGGGTTCTGCTGTTAATAAAATAATGTTTGAAAATCATTGATTTGGAAGAAAAGATACTCAACATGAAATTTAGTGTTCTCAGTCATAATATAAGCTCTGCTACAGAACTGATGAATATGTCAGTCTCTAAGAGCTTCAATTTTCTTACCAAAAAGTGAAGAGGCTGGGCTACCAATAAAAAGAGCTAACAAGTTTGGCTCAGTGGACAGAGCATCGGCCTGCGAACTCAAAAAGAGCTAACAATTGGCAGTGTTCTAAGTTATCTTAATGTATTATTTCAGTTACAAATCCAAATAAGTCTATAATGGATGTAGTGTAATTATTCCCATCTTATTGAGGACTAAACTAAGGAAATAGAGGTTTGCAAATGTACTTCATATTGAATAGCTAGTAAGTGACAGGACCACGTTTTGAACCTCAGTGGTATGACTCTAAGCTAATTGTTAGCTTCTGACCATTTGGATATATAGCCTCTAAATTAGAAGTTGCAAACCAAAGATCCATACAGTAAATATAAATCACGAGGGTTTGACCCTCATCTATTGGTTTGACCACAGTCTATTTGCAATACTTGAAAATGTAGTCTTTTAGGTGGAGTCATAAGACTCTCAGTCCCATGTATCTAACTTTTCTTATGATCTGCTACTTTCTGGTCGCTGAAGTTACTTTAGTTTGCATTATTGGAGTGGGTTACTTCTAAAATCAAATCTATGAGTGCAGAATCCAAAGCAGTTTATAAAAGCCAGTTTGCATATGTGTCTAGGCGCTGTACAAAGAGTACCATAAACTCAAGTCCTTAATTAAGGAACTCACACTGTCAAGAGGCAATGTTGACAAGGATAAACATTTGAAAACTGGGAGTAGTTAAAGAATGCATAACTATACAGATGTGTATGGCAACAAGTAATAACATCCCCAGAAAGCAGGAGAGGGGCCCTTGTCACTATGGTGGAAAGCATTGATACAAGCAATTGCAGTTGACAGGAATTAGATAATCAGGCTGAATCTACCTCTTACCTTATTTGGCTAACCTTTCCCAGAAATGGTTTCAACAATAAAGGGAGGCAGCATTGTCTAGAATGTCAGAACCATGGAGAGCTCCATCAAGATGATTTCAAAAGGAGCAGGCTCATTTGATTTGGATGATTTCAGAAGGAGCAAGCTTATTTGATTTGGACATGTGGGAGGCAGGGAGAGTGATAAGCAAGTTCTACATCTGTGCGTTGGAGATTCTCTGTCATATCCCGGTCTCTGGCCTTGAATGCCCTTGGTCACCTTGCCTAAGACCTTACTTGCTCATTTGTACTTACACACCTTAGAGCTCCCTGCTGACCTGCCTGAAATGGTAATGAGGCTTACTCTTAAAAACCATGTGATGACATCATGTCATGTTGGTGTGGAATGAAAACCCAAGAACCCAGTAGGAGGGTAAACAGCAGCTGCAGGAAATACAGATTAAATTCACTTATCCTGTTAAAAATGCAATAGAAATTCCTGGCTTTTCCCAGATGTTTTGGTTATAAACATGAATGAGCTAAATTATTTTAGACTAAACTAGTGAAAAAGAGGTGAGGGAAAAACAACTCAAAACACTGGGGCATGGTCATGATTAGAGGCAGCCAGATTTGCTGTGAGTGCATCTTACCTTAGACCTGTGTTGGGACTGTGTTACCTGGTGCACAGATACTGCAGGCTCAGGGGTAAAAGACTGCTTTCTAGCATCTAGGATTAAGAGATGCCTGCTTGAGAAATCCTTAATTGGCCAAAGTCACTTAGTTAATAAATGACATTACTAAGATTTAACCTTGAGACTACCCTAATCAAGAAGCTAAACCCATTATCAGTGGGGATATAACTTTAATGTGCATCAACATGACCTGGAGATCTTAATAGCAGGAAGGCTCATGAGTTCCACTGCCTGGGGTTCTCATTCAGTATTTGTGGTGAAAAGCCTTAGATTCTGCCATTTAATAAGCCCCCCAGATGATTCTGCTGCATACAATCTGGGGAACTACTCTCTGAAAAACTCTGAATGCTGTGTTGTCTCTTCTAATAGGTCTTATGGTTGAGTAAGAATTAACCAATAATAACCTGGAGAGTAAGTCTTCAGGAACAAAGAAAATTCCTGTCAGTTAAATTTGGTCAAATAGGTATTTGAAGAATAACAATGTTTATTTCTTGAATTCTGCTACTCTAACTCCAAAGTATGCATCACCTTCATAGTAAAAGAATTATAAATAACAGTCCCCCTATACGAGTGATGGCGAACCATTTGAGCTCGGCGTGTCAGCATTTTGAAAAACCCTAACTTAACTCTGGTCCTGTGTCACATATAGAAATTTTTTGATATTTGCAACCATAGTAAAACAAAGACTTATATTTTGATATTTATTTTATATATTTAAATGCCATTTAACAAAGAAAAATCAACCAAAAAAATGAGTTCGCGTGTCATCTCTGACACGCGTGTCATAGGTTCGCCATCATTGCCCTATACCCTCCCAAAAGAATAATTGGGGAGAATTAGAGTTGCTTTTTGAAAGCCTGTTACTTCTTAGGAGAAAATAGTAAAAATACTTCTCTGTTACTGAAATATTATTTTAATAATCTGGGCCTACCGTAACTTCATTATAGGAAGATATATGTTATTAAGCATATGCCATATGTCAAATACCGTAATACAAAAACAGAGAGGAACAAAATGTAAACCCTAACCTCAGGAAGATGCCCACCCAGGGGAAACTACATGCTCTTGTGGCCTTCCATGAACTTATAAGTGCTTTAACAAAGGTACTGACAATGGTGGCAGGAGTAGAAAGGCCTATATAAGTAGGAGGAAGGGTGGTCATTCAAGGAAATTTGTGGAACTTAGAATAGCTTAAAAGCAGTTTTCTTTTGTGGACAGTGAGGGTAGAGTGGCCACATCATAAGGGGTTCTGTGTAGTGCCCCTAAGTTTACCCAGAATAAGAGACAAAGCTATCACAAGGTTTTTGCAGGAGAAAGAAAAGATTAGAGTTGGTCAATGCAGAGATTGAGTTGGAGAAGATGAGCTTCATTGCATGATCATATGCATTGAGGACCCAGTGGATTAAAGTAAGGCAGGGGGAAAGGCTTAAAATGTCATAGCAATAATCTAGGTAGTAGTACACAAGGGTATGATCTCAGGAGTAGGTTTTCTATAACCCTAAGAAATGGACCAGTGAGATATTAAAGAGGTAAAATCTACAGGGGGTAAGGGAGAAGGACATATCTATTATATCTCAGATATCTGACTTACAAAATCCCTTGAATTTTAGTCACTAAAATGATAGTTAAATATCATTTGTGTAATTATTTGTTTGATATCTGTCTCTCTCATCTATAATAATAAAAGTGTAATATGCTAATTAGACCAGATGTCCCTCTGTCCTTCCAGACAACCTTCCAGATGAAGCTGGGGCTGCCAGGGAAGCCCAGGTCCTGGGTGCCAGAGAGAAGCCTGGGTCCCAGGTGCCAGAGGGAAGCCAGTGCTGGCAGCCAGGGGAAGGAAGGCTTAGTCTTGCATGAATTTCATGCATCCGGCCTCTAGTTAGACTATCAACTCCAAGAGGTCAGAAACTATGCCTCTCTTATTCATCACTTTATTTCTAGTGTTTATCAGAGTATCTAAGATTATCATTCCAAGAGGTCAGAAACTATGCCTCTCTTATTTATCACTTTATTTCTAGTGTTTATCAGAGTATCTAGCACATGGCAGACATCTAACAAAAGCCTACTGAATGAATAAATGGACTAAGTAAACATGGCAGAAGAGACAGAGATAA
>NW_006285779.1:663021-672000 GCF_000327345.1 Myotis davidii
CAATGGGAAAACAGGAGCTGAAGAAAGGGAAAAAAAGATAGAAAGGTCAGGATTTACTGACTGAATGACTCTGATAAGAAAGGAAAGAAAGAGAGAATTAAAAATGATTCAGCCGGTCAGTGTGGCTCAGCAGTTGAGTGTCGACCTATGAACCAGGAGGTCACAATTCAATCCCTGGTCAGGGCACATGCCTGGATTGTGGGCTTGATCCCAGGTGTAGGGTATGCAGGAGGCAGCCGATTAATGATTCTCTCTCGTCATTGATGTTTCTATCTCTCTCTCCTTCTCCCTTCCTCACTGAAATCAATAAAAATATATATTTTTTAAAAAGAATTGCTTTTACAAGGAGAAGTACACCAAGGCTACCAAAACTGGGGTGTGAGGAGTGATGTGAGACAGGGAAGTTTAGGATCTGTAATTTTCAGGGGTGGCTGTTAAGAGGGATTGTTCTGAGTCCCAATGCATAAGCTCCCAGTGCTCACATATGCTCAAGAGTGGGTCAAAGTTTAGAGATTTGAGAGAAGGAAAGCTGAATGTAAGTTGGTAAAGTCAAATCAGCAAGCATTTGGTACAGATTGGTCGGTAGGGACAATCATTTATGAGACAAAGAGTAGGAATTGGGTGTGGTCAAAAGTAAACTCGGGGACACCAGTGTCCTATCAAGGCATTGGGGATGGGGAGATATTTGTATTAAGTCATGTCCAAGAACACAAAAGGGTGAGGGCTTTCTTAAATATTGCTGTTTTCTAAAACACAGGACTCAGGTAAAGGTCAACATCATCACTAACAACAAACTGAGTCCCACATACAAACAGATATAAAATCAAAATGTTCTCTTGTAGAAATGACTATAAGAGTAACAAGTTAATAATAAGCCCAGCATCTAAGAGACAAAAGAAGGTATATTAGAGTCAGGGTGGTAAAGTGAGGGCCTCAGGCAACCCTAAGTCCAAGGACAGGCTAAGATGTGACCTGACAAGGAACACAGATCTCCATGCATGTCAAGAGCATCTACTGTATTTCCCCTTGGATCACAATCATGGCTTAGAGTCGCCCAGCACTTTCCACTTTACCAACAAGGAGCCATTTGTTGAATCCTCACAACTTTGTCAGATAGTACGATGATGCCCATTTCACAGACGAGAAGACCCGGCCTTGTGGATGAGAACACTACAGAATTGGAATGAGAGCTCAGGGTTTCTGCTCATAAGCTCTGTCATATTTTCCCAAAGCCACTATGACTCGCCTTCATTTTCCTCCCCACCCTCTGTGTGCTTCTCATGCCTATTGGACTGAGATGCCAACCGGATGCCAGGGACTGGGTTTGGAGGACTGGGCATGTGATTGCTACTCCTAAGAGTGCTGCTTATTATTAACAGCATTCATTTTATTCTCTGCAAAGCACTCCAAAGCCAGGACTGCCCCAGGCAAGAAGGTCTGAACAGACAGTCTTGTAGGAGAGGTGAGAGCAGTAGTGAAGGGAACTGCTTTGTTCTTGTTTTCAAGGAGGCCCAGACACAGCCTCAGGACTCCATGAAAGGCAGCAACTTGCTTAAAAACCATTTGTAAACAATGGGAAGAACCAATCTCCCTCCACCCCCTCTGTCTTCACCTCTTAGGAAAAATCTGGGGCAATGTCAGCTAATAAAGGGGATCAATAACCATCCAGCTATTTTCACAGCTGCCCTCATATTAATGAGAAGCTGTTCTGGATGAAGTTCTACAAAAGGAGTCGCAGGGATGTGTCTCCACCAAAATAAATGGCCATGCGTTTGCTAATCATTAATGGAGTGTTCTCGGATTGTGATCAATTCCAGGGTTAATTTGTCTCCACCTACAACCACACTGCCCAGGGCAGGGAACTGTTGGTTTTTCCTGAGAAGGTGGGCTTAACAACACATAAAATAGGTAAGCATACACAGACAAAATAAGCCCTACATTGGACATTGGACGATGGTTTGGAAAGTTCCTGAAACTCTTTTTTTTTAGGCCCATACAGGGAAATCATCCGGTTCCTGCGAGGGATCATTCTCCTTTGGAAAGAGCATAATTATGAGCATCCCTGTCCTCAATTCTCCAGGCAGGCACGCCTCTTTCCTGCTTGTGTTTAGAATATCTGATGGGTACATCATGCAACCATAAAATTAGATACTGGTCCTATAAAAGCCAATCACAAAGAGGGTAGAGAAAATGAGAAATTGATTCCCAGGGTCTCTGAGACTATTGAATACGCCCCTTGCCCACCTCATCAGCCTCTCACCTGAGTCTAAACCAGTCACTCAACATGGTTTCAGTTTGTTGAATAAATCATACTCTCTCCTTATTTTATTTATGTATTGTTAAGTATTTTTTATTGATTCCAAGAGAGGTAGAACGATATAGAAACATCAATGATGAGAGAGAATCATCAATCAGATGCCTCCCGCATGGCCCCCACTGGGGATCGATCCCGAAACCCAGGCATGTACCCTGATGGCCAGGAATCAAACTGTGACCTCCTGGTTCATGAATTGATGCTCAACCACTGAGTACACCAGCTGGGCCTATACTCTCTCTCTCTCTTAAAATAGGGCCTGTGCATGTATTTTCTATTATATGCCTCAACACTTGTTTGCACAGTTAACTCCTTATTTCTTAATCAGCTTAAACATCAATTTCTTTAGGAAACCTGCCCTCATTGCTCATATTTATTTAGCTCTAACTCTTATTCCACATGACCCTTGAGCGTCTATACTTATAACACTGTCTACACCTACAGTTGTTTGTTCAGTATCTCTCTTCTCTAACAGAATATAAGCTCCATGAAGACAGGGTCTGTTTTGTTTTATTCACTACTCTAGCCATAGACCTTAGCTCAGTGTCTGGCACAGAGGAAAAACTTATATGTTAGAAAGAATAGTTCAATGGCTGAATAAAAGAAGGAACAAGTGGATGAATGGATTGATATATGCATACATGAATAAATGAGTGTATAGAAACAATAAGAGGGTAGACAATTACCCACTTTCTTATTCCATAACCCCTTCTACCTCTGTACTCATGTTTCCTAGCACCGGCTTAGAAACCCAGTTCTTTGTAACATTATACTTGACATGAGACTTTGCTTCTTTGCAGCCTCATTAGGTGATGCAATTATGTCCTGTCCATGTTCACAATGAGGTTCTAAAATCCATCTTCTCCCAAAAGCCAGTGTTCACCGGAAATGGGGTTCACAAATTAAGTTTTATAATCTTACAACAGAGGAATTGCCATGCCATCAGTTGTTATTAAAATTATAGTAAACTATTCTTTTCTCATTACTCATAGTGGCAGAAGGGAGTAGAATCATAGGCAGTGCATTTATATTTAGCATTAAAATGGAGGGAGAAGCAAGAAAACCAGGAGACTCACCTATGCACCTTTAAGGGCTCACACTTATAGCGTCTGTGCTGCTTCCTAGACCATTCTGAACTCATCCCTCTATTTGGCAGTAAGGCCCTTACAAAAGAAAGGGCTCCTCAAAAGAGATCCCAAAGCTAGTGCTCCTTTCACCACCCCTCCTGAGGAATGACCCACAGTTATGTGGGATATTTGAGTCATAGCAAATCAAAACTCCTGCCTGTGTACCCCGCTGACAGGAGAACAGAGAACTCAGGTTCAACGACCTCTGCAGAGGCCAAGCTGCACAGGGCTAAGTCAGGCTGAATGACAGATGGCTCCCCCGCAGGGATCTAACCTCCCAGAGCCCAACAAGGCAGCCTCTCCCTGCGGTTCTGTCTGGCAGGACCAGGACATCAGGAGGTATGTACCTTCGGCAGCGAGTACTTGGGCAGCTTTATCTGAGCGAAGGCCTCTCTTCGATAGGACACGTAGTAGCTGGCTCTTCCTCCAGTTGTTACCTGGGTCAAGGGAAACACAGAGAGGTCAGATGGGGCCATGGATCATGACACAAGTTAAAAGGTATTAGCCTCTCCATCAGTAGCTACAGTGGTTTGTGACAACCATTTAGGGAGTATCTTGCTGGTTCTTTTTATTATTATTGATTTTAGAGAAGAAGGAAGAGGGAGAGAGAGATAGAAACATCAATGATGAGAGAGAATCATTGATTGGCTTCCTCCTGCACCCCTTACCCCCTGCCCCCTGCCCTGCCACTGGGGAGGAAGCCTGCAATCTGGGCATGTGCCCTGACTGGGAATCAAACAATGACCTCCTGGTTCATAGGTCGATGCTCAGCCACTGAGTCATGCCGGTTGGGCCCTTGCTGGTTTTTAACCTCCAATCCCAGGACACCCTGAGCTGCTCTCATGTCATGGCCCTTAGAGAATAGGTGGGTGATGACAACAGTCTTCCCCGTGGATGGCACTTTCTGTGAGAACAAGGACTGTGTATTTGGTCACTGTGCTGTACACATGTACAAACCTAATAAATGTTTTCAGCTGAGAACAGAGAAGCTATTGATGTGAGCTGTACCCATGATTTATTTATTCTTGTTTTAAAAAAATCAATGTTTAATCCATTGTGACCATGATGTGATGGCCAAAGGACTTTTTTTTCTTGATCTGAATATTAATACTGCTTAAAGTGCTTATAACTTTGAAATTAATTTCACTTCTGATCTGAGCACATTGCTTTTCCTTTATATTTACAAATTAAGGCATTAAGCAGATATTTATGGACTCTCCTTGAGCAAGTTATTTAAAGGATCAAAGTCAGAGAAAACACTCTAGATTTAAAAGTCAGAAATGTGGGGTTTGAGTCCCAATTCTGCTGTCCAGGCTGGGGGGTCAGGTTTGGGGGTCATGAACTCACTTGGGAAAATATGAAATATTAGAGGAACCTGGAAACCACTCCAAGAAACGAACCTCTGGCCTGGGCTTGGTTAAAAATCCTGCCAACATGGCACAGCTCTGCAGATGGCTGCTCTCGGCCCAGTCACCCTAACTCAGGGGAAATTAATATTCCCAAGAGAAGATAACATGGCCTGTTCAGAGAAAATAGTAGGATGACAATAGCCACCAGGCTGCTGTGCTGAGGAGGTAATTAGTGGAGGCACATGCTCTGCTCTCATTAAGGCCCAAGCACTTGCTTGGAGACAGGCCAGTCCTCCTACTCTGGTCTCAACCTGGCGCCCTTCCACGGCAGCTGCTGAGAGCAGGAGGGGTCGAACAACTCTATTGAAATCCACCCATCGCTTCTCACTCTGAGAGGTGGCACCTCCCATGGCTCCCCCTGGCTCTGCACAGATTGGAAACCCGCAAATCAGGTACCATACGCTGCCAGGTAGAGCAGATGTTGGAGTCAGTGTGAAGGCAGGACCTCGTGAAAACTTGGTGCATAGACTCGGCTGTGAACCAAGAGCAGAGACCGGTTTTCTCCCTGATGTTCCCCGCTATCCTTACATCTCTATTTTCTAATTAGAATCATTTATGTCTTGTACTCGGGACTTTTTTTTTTTAATAAGACATCTGTTCTGAATCTGTATTGTTCCTCATTGGCTTAGAGACGGGGTATTGATATATTAAGATCAATGAGTTGCTAGTAAGTCATTTTTGTGTTTTCTTTTTAAAATAAATCTCAACCACACAGACACAGATTAAAATGTAATCCTCGGCTCTGAACACTCACCATTAGTCCTTGTATGGTATTATTTACTTATCAGTGCTTTAATTTGGTGTTACTTTAAATTATAAAACCAACACATGGAAACATATCTGCCAACCCCAAATCTAAGTAATAAAAGAGTAATAGCGATAATAACTATCGCGCAGTAAAAGCTTATTACATGAATGATGCTATGATAAGCAGTTTATAAACCATACCTCATAAACCTATGTTATGCATTAAATATTATGGACATACATATATAGAGTCATAGAAAGAGTTAAGATATATAGAGTTATAGGTGTGGATTGTATTTCTACTTTACAGCTCAGGAAATTGAGGCTCAGAGAGGTCCACTAACTTGATGAACATCACACAGGGTTTCATTGTCATGGCCAGTACATGACCTAAGCCTCACCTGGACCTTTAACTGTAAATGAGGATATCCCACAAATGTCAGGCACAGGGCAGGTGTCAATCCTTACTGACTAAATGAAAAATGAATTGTGATTAACCTGCTTGACTAGGAAGACTTGGAGTTTGATTTCCTCCAGTGTTTAGTAGCTAAACCACGATGGAGAGAAGACCTCTCCCTTCCTGCCCAGTCCCGAGATGGTCACAGGAACTTCTCTCCAGATTGAAGCCCTAGCACCCGGCCTGTGGAGCAGAGTCCTCACAAGGTTGGGCTGATACCAGGCTGAGGCAACTGCTCTCTCTGTTCTTTGCATGGCTCTCTGGCAACCGCACAAGGAAGGAATAAAGTTTAGTGACTATTAATCTATTTTGATGAACTTTTCTCTTCCTTACAAGCAAATTTGCTGGCATTGTAAATCCCACAGATTATTACCACTTTCCCTTTCAGTGACACCTTTTATTTTACATTTGATGAATGTCATCCAATTATTTGCTCTGGGCCCATCCATCATGCTAAACACAGAATTAGCTGGGTCTTTTCCTCGCTAATGACTGGCTCGTTAATCTGATTTTCTGCATTTCCATTTTACAGGTTTAATTGGGCTCCTGGCCAGTGAAAATGATTCCTTTGGACAAGTGCATTGGCCATTAAACACATCTGTCTCTTCTGACTTGTTCCCATTCTTGCCATACCCAAGTGGAACCTGGCATATCCTTATTTTTTCATTTCTATCTTGCCTTTGGATGATGGCTTGTCTTGGAGGAGAAAGGGAAATCTGGCCACAGAAAATAATGGAGCCAGAGGACTGTGAGTCATATTGGACCTATTTCTGTCATAAATACACAAAAACTAGAATTCATAAATGGGCATAAGTAATCTGCAAAGAAAAGCAGAAACTAACAGTTTTTAGTATCAATTATGTGATGAGTGCTTTATATTCATGACAATTACTCACACCCATGATCACAATTATCACTATTGATATTATTGTATAACATTATTAGGACCTTACAAGGCAAAAATATTTACAACATAACATTTTTGAGTATTTGTTATATGCCAAGTGCTGTTCCTGTATGCATACTAGCCTTCACAGTCTTTGAAACATCACCACAAATAAATGGTGAAGCTGGAATTTGAACCCAAGCTTATCTAACTACCAAGCTTCTTATGCTGGTCCCTCTCTGTGGAGGGGAACGGATCCCATGTCACTCAACTTCCAATTTCCCAGATAAGATGCCTATCAGCAGGGCAGATATTTCTATGTGGAGTTCATATCAATTTCTTAGCCTTGAGAAATCAATGTTCTATTGTTGCCCAGGAGTGAATAGTACTGCTTTGGAATCTGAGAATAAGAGGGACTAAAATGGAAATAAATCTGGCTGTTGCCTTCATAGAAAATGACATTTAGAAGCTTTTCCAGTTAGAGCACCTTGCTGGGTCCACTATAATGTGAATAATCGGTCTAAGCCCACAGAAATGGCTACCTGTGCAGGCTCATGCCCATTACTGCTCACAGCCTCTGTACTATTTCCTCCTCAGGAAAGAAACAAAAGGGAACAGCCAAGTTGTTATGATGCACAATTAACTTTTCCAATTTCTTTGCTCATTAATTCTATTCAGATTCTTTAAAATAAATCTTGACATTGTTAGGTCTTTCTCTTCCTTTCCACCGCCATAATTCCTTCCAAGATCACACTTCTTTTCTCAAGAACAAAGAAACAGGCTTCTGACTGTGGGACCACATGAGTCAATAAATAGCCATAGGTCTCACCACGGTGTTGCTGTAAGTGTCAGGATGACCGAGGGAACTTCTGCATGATGGGTTATGTCACCTCTGCCATCTCGAGCTCATTTTCCCATAATGCTTTGCTAAAGTGCCACATTATGTTTCTGAATCAAAACTGTGGCATAGGATTGGGAACAATAAGACACCCTATCAGCCATCTCCTGTGCTAGACTGTTTGGTCTTGAGTTTTAGTGTTTGTCACACTGGTGTTTGCTCATTTTATGTCCGAGAGACTCTATGGTATTAATATAAGTAGTTTTATCTAAAAAGAGTGAGTCTGGTACCTAACACAACACTCGCGCTGAGACCAAACCCCCTTTAACACAGATTTGCACATAAAAATTTGTTATCAGGGCCCTAACATAATAATCCAAAAAGAGCATCACTAATAATAGATTTGAGATAAGATAGTTGATGTTGTAGCCATGGAATGACTCTCTCCCTGTCTCTTTCTCTGTCTCTCTCTGTCTCTTTGTCTCTCTCTCTGCCTCTGTCTCTCTCTATCTCTTTCTCCTTGTGTATATGTTGGGGGGAAGGGGAGATGTTATAGGGAAAACATATATTGAGCTTGCCAACACACTCATTGGCCAAAATTCACTTATAACTCTACTGCCACCTTCACCAGCCCTACCAGGAAACTTCTTGAAGCTTTGATGCCTATTGGAAATGTTAGTAAGGCCGAGAAAAGGTAGTGAGTTAGAAAAGCATGGTACATAGATTGTGTGTCTAGACCACAGCAGCACTAGATGAAGAATCAGTATGCCTCGTTCAGAGTCTGCTTCTTCAAATACAGTAAGGGGCTTGGACTTGATAAGTTTCCAGTTATATACTCTCAATGAGTCTAATAGTTTCCTCTTGTTTGTAAGCACCGTTGGTCGGGATTTCAGACCTGTATTTGAATCCTGCTTCTGCCACTTGTCAGGTTGGTGACTTTGGACAGGTAATTTAATCTTTCTAATTTCTTCTGGAAAGTGGAAATAGTAATAATACTACCTATGGACATGTTATCATGAGGGTCAAACACAATATAGCATGTAAATAGCTTTAGCCCTGAACGTGGAACATACTAAGTGCTAGTCCAACACTGTGGAGGTCCTATGGCGACTGACCATGATGACAGCTTATATGTGCAACCTGGATGCTCAGGGAAGTACTGGGGTAGCTACATGGGCAGCCTGGTCAGAACTGAGCAGGG
>NW_006285779.1:672076-693957 GCF_000327345.1 Myotis davidii
TGGAAGAAGACCACCTATGGAAACCACCAAGCCAAGTGATTTTGCCAGAGATTTAACCAGTAATGGCTGCAAGCCTCATCTTAGGGCTTTGGCTTTTATGATTGGGGAAGGGAAGACGTTCTTGAGATGCCCACCTAACCTTTGGAAGTTCTTTGTGTTTTTCTCTCTTAGGTGTTTTTTTTTTTGTTATTGTTTTTTTTATTTTTGTTTTTGTTGTTTTTTGAGGTGTTGATAGTATAAAGGCAGAGTGCCAAAATAAAAAAGAATAAATATGCATTTAATTTTTCATCCTGAAGTACAACATTTTGGAGCATCTGGATACTCCCAGTTAATATAATCCTATATAATAAAACCCTAACATGCAAATCAACTGAATGGCTGAACGACCGGTCGCTATGACGTGCACTGACCAGCAGGGAGCAGACACTCAATGCAGGAGCTGCCCTCTGGTAGTCAGTGTGCTCCCACAGGGGGAGCGCCACTCAGCCAGAAGCCAGGCTCATGGCTGGCAAGCGCAGATGTGGTGGCGGGAGCCTCTCCTGCCTCCGCTGCAGGTGGGCAGTAAGGAGTGAGGGGTCCTAGACTGAGAGAGCCCCAGACTGCGAGAGAGATGTCTGACTGCCAGCTTAGGCTCAATTGCCCTGCAGTCTACTTTGAGTGTTCCAGATTCAAGATGCCAGAGCTTCACTACCCATGGAAGTCCTAAACAAATTTTTAAAATTTACCATCAAAACACTTCCTTCCCCCTTCCTCTGTCAAAATGGACCCTTTGCTTTCAGACTGAGTTTAATATAAGTTAGTAAAAGATGGAACTGAGAAGAAGCTAGACAAGATATTATTAGGAGTCTAGCTTATAAAGTCTTCCCACTAGTATATAAGCTTTTATCTTTGACTCGAGATATCACATAGCCTATTTCCTTTATACAAGTGGACACTATGAGGTCAATTAATTGACTGAAATCTTCCCGAGCCAGACACTAGCCTCTGCCTTTTCTATAATATCCCAGAATTTCATAAAAGCAAAGGAGATTTTATGAAAGGAGAGGGATATTATAGAAAAGGGGAAAGGAGAGGGAGAAAGAAGCTGTAAGATCCCGGTATCCGTAACATCTGTGATTTTATTTTGGCTCAATCAATTATCAGACATGTGATTTTAGGCATTGTAATGAACCTCTTGGAGTTTCAGGGTTATTTTTCTATAAAAATGGAATGTGTAATAACTATCCTTCTCTTACTGAGAAGTAAATGAGATGAGGTAATAAAATGCTTTCATTTAAGTACAGTGGTCTACAAATATAATGATTACGGTGTTAAAAATAATCTGTGATATGTGTCTAGGAACCTAAAGATTTTGTAAGTATTTTCATCGACAAATTGCAGTAGACTGAATTTTTCTCCCATGGCCCCACCAATTCATATGTTAACACCTAACCTCCAATGTGATGGTATTTGGAGGTGAGGCCCTGGGGAGGTGATCAGGTCATGGAGATGGAACCATCACACATGATATCAGAGCCCTTGAGACCCTAGAGAACTCACTTGCTCCTCCATCACCTGAGGACACAACTAACTATGGATCAAGATGTGGGCCCTTACAAGATACCAAATCCACCAGTGCCTTAATCTTAAGCTTGCCAGCCTCCAGAACTGTGAGAAATGTGTCTGTTGTTTATATGCCACCCAGTTTTTGGTTATCGTTTATAGTGGCCATGAAACAGAAATGAAGCTGGTGATCCACCTATGCCTATTGACTGTGTGAGGCACTGTCATTTTCCAGGAAGGTCACAGCTACTACAGACTGGAGGGGCAGAGGCAATACAGAATAATGAATATCACAGGACCAGCAGGACCGGGATGGGAAGAGCAATAGAACAGAAGTGTCTTCAGTCACATGGGATGAATGACAGGTTCACAGCGCTACTTGGAGAATGATTCATTTTATTGCTATGTTCAAGATATTTTAAATATCTTAAAAGGGCAAGGCAAACAAAATCACTAATTTTCTAGGGAAGCAGGGATGCTTCTTTGGGACATGGGATTTTCAGGAGGCCTCGGAGATATGGGTAGGCTCCTAGATATTACAGTACAGCTTTGCAAGCCTGGGATTTGCATGCCTCATGAGTGAATCTGGGGACAGCAGTGGATGGATTTAAACTACCTTTCAAGATGTTTCTGAGAAAACACTGCCACCTCCCCTAGAGCGCCAGGAATATTTGTGAAAGGCCAAGTGCTACTTCTCAGAGCTTCCCCATTACATCCTGCATCCTGCCTCTCCTGTCCTGCACCAGCAGAAGCGTCGCTGTGGGAGAGCCAAGCTCCGTGCTCACCACTCAGTATGCATTATCTGCTCTCGTGCACGATGACACGTAGGGAAGATACCGTCATTGAAGCAGCCCTGCTTATTCTACCTTAACTGATATGCATAAGGTCACTCAGATCCCAAGTGGCAGAGCCTGGTTTTGAACTTGGGTCCTTAAATCCTGCCAATATCCACTATACTGTGCAACCCTGAACAAGCCAAAAGTGTCTACTGCAGAGCCTTTCCAGAGAGTGACTAATTTAGGAACATCTACCTGGAGGGATTCATCCTGGCTCAGGTCACTAGAAGGCTCCAGCATCAATGACTTCTACTGTGGCTTGTGTCAAAAGCTATCTCTTTGATGAAGCCTCACCACACCCCCAATTGGGTTTCATGGTGTCTTCCTCTGATTCCGGGGCTCTTGTCTGCAGCTCTCTTGCTACATTTATCAGCTGCTGTCTTGCATTACTGGAAAGTGGGTACAGCTTAGGTCTCCTGTACTATAATAGATTCGAGGTTAGATAATGTGTCCTGTTCCCATTTAACCCTCTCTTAGTACCCAGCATCCATATCATAACAACTAATATTTATAGAGTATCTACTCTATGCCATTAGTTTTCATTACTGGACTTAATCTCATTTGGTCAGAGCATAACCCTGCAGGAGAGATCTAATTATATCCCAATTTTAGAATTAAGGGTCAGAGGCCCAGACAGACCACTTCAGTTCATTTTTTTTTACTAAAAGGTGAGGTTCAAATCCAACCTCAGAACTTCTGACTCAAAACCCCAGTTTCCATTCACATTGCCAGCCTGCTTCAGTCTGTGTTGGCTAAGAAAAAGCACAAAGTGGAGATAATTGCATGGATTTTTACAAATGGGTCATGATTTTACATCAATTATGCCTTTGAGTGGTTGGCAACAACACAACATGGAAAAGCAAGGGTGATTAGAGTGTATGCTTTCCTGTGGGAAACAGGGAAGCAGATTACAAGATGTTCTTTCCCACCCACTGCTGAAGTCACATATTAATTAAAGGTTTGAAAAAAAATAAAAATAAAGGTCTGGCCAAATCCACATCATCCCTGGGACATTAACTATGTTTAGATGTCTCATTATGGATACTGGCCCCAATTCTAGGATGTGTTACATTTACCAATCCATAAGCAAGTCCCCGCTCAGCGCTTTGTGCCCAGGCTGTCAGGTAGCACAGAAGTCAGGGGGCCATGAACTCATGGAGTTCATTTCTTTGTAAGTGCAAGCCTAACATATACTAGTAAGATGCATACATGACCACATATAATCAGTGATAATACTTTGGTACCTGCACAGAGTAAAGCCTAGGTGCTATCAAACAGAGAAATCCTCTCTTCAGAACCATAATAGTTTATTCAACTTATTTTCATGCTCCTTCCAGAACTGAAATCAAATCAGCCTAGGCACGGTAGAGTGCACACTCATCCTATCTCCATTTGACAGATGATACAACTAAGATATGGAGATGGCAGAGGGCTGAGCTGGAATTTCAACTCATGTTTGTCTAACTCCAGATATGCAGGCATAACCTCTCTTCTATATCACCCCCCAACAGTGTGACATGCATGATAAGCACATGGACATGTGCGCACACACACACACCATAATATGTGGTATATAAACAGGTGTTATTGACACTCCCACTGCCTTTGGAAAAGATTAGGTTCTCATGTTGAAGAATATTGTTTGATAAATGGGATGATGAATTTGAGGTTGGAAGACTAGCGAAACCAGGGAATGGCTGAACTGTTCAAATAACAAAAGGAGAGATGGAGTGGAAAAGGTGGGATAAGATAGAATTGGATCTTGAAAGAAGCAAAAGATGGCCAGTAAGCTGGAGAGGTTGTAGGAAGAGAGATCCAAGAGGTCGGTCACTGGTTGTTGGCTCCAGAAGAGGTACTTTGGGGGAATGTCAAAAAACGTGGGCATGTATAGGTTTTACTAAGTGTTATTGCTGTGCAGCATCTGACATACACACACTGCTTCATTTTTCTTGATACTTTTGATTAAAAAAGGTCTATACTACACTGCTCAATCATCTGATATAATTTCACTTACTTTTTTATTTGTATATTTATCTTTGCAGAAGTGGTTCATATCAGGAACACAGTTTTGCTTCAAAACAATGGCCAAGAGTTACAGCTGGGTTACTAAAAAGTGTGTCTATTGGTACCTTTGGGATTATTTATTCAGCTATTTGTTGTAAAAATTCACAAAGAGCTCTGGAATGTAAGCCTAGACATGGAATCCAAAACTCCCTTCCCCTATTGGCTATAATGGGTCTTTGGGAAAAGTATATAACTGCTTCCAAACCTCCGTTTCATCTTACCACAGTTCCATGGACACACTCATAACACAAGGTCCAATACATGCCTGATACAAAGCAGGGACTCAAAAAATGTCACATCTGCTATGTTCCTCATCCCTTCCCTTCCCGGGTCCCAGCTTCCTCAGCAGGCAGGTCTTCTTGAACTCCTCTATCTGAAGATCCTATGCTGCCAGTTTCTTTTGTGGCCAACAACTCCACAAACATGGTTTACACAGCTACTTTGTGTTAAAGCTTCCCATTTCTACTTACTGCCCTTTATACACTCCTTGACCCAATTTGCTTCTGGCAACTAAAAAAGTGCCAGTGTGACTCTCACTTAAAAAGTGGAACAAGTGTAGTGGCTAAGAAAGGAGGCCCTAGGTCAAACCTTTGCTCCACTCCAGACTGGCTGTGTGACCTTGGGAAAATGACTTATCCTCTCTGTGCCATTTTTTTTTTTTTATAAAACAAAGTCTAAGACTAGGACTTAACTCAAAGGATGTCATAAAGATGAAATGCATTCATAATAAGCCTAGCTCACACTAAACACTCAATAAATCTGAGCCATTACTGTTATATGTAATGGATTCTCCAAGAACTACAGATTACTCAATAAGAAAATTAACCAAGAGGTAAAAATCACAGAAGAAGGCCAGGCACAAATCTTGATTAAGAAAATGCTGAGAACTATATACAGAAAAGTTCTGTTCAATTCACTTCCTAAGGACTCATCTCAGATATTTCACAGGGACTAAGGAAACTAGCACTTCAACATCTTCCCTCCCACACTGAACACAGAGCCCCTAAGAAGCAATTACCGAGCACAATGAAATAATAAACACAGTCATATTAAGAGCACTGATTGCTTCTCCATACTGCAATCTGGAAGCTATTGCTACCTGAGGCAGACAGGCAAACTGCAGGCGTTTATGCTGGAGAAATCAGACAGCAAGCCTTGAGGATGGCAGACCCCCCGTTCTGATTGCATTTTATTCCCACTGCACATTTTCTAATTTTTTTTATTGATAAGAGGAAGAGAAGGGGAGAAAGAGATAGAAACATCAATGATGAGAGAGAATCATCAATTGGCTGCTTCCTGCACACCCCCTACTGGGGATGGATCAGCAACCTGGGCATGTATGTGCCCTGACCAGGAATCGAACCATGATCTCCTGGTTCATAGGTGGACGCTCAACCACTGAGCCACGCTGGCCAGGCACCACTGTGCGTTATCATAAGGTGTGAAGTCCCAGAAACATTTTTCAGAGAAGAAAGTCTAAGCCATCTTGCCTGGTCTTGAGCGGCTACAAAGCTAGAGGGAGAGGGTGGGAGGGGTGAAATTCATGTTCCCATTGTTGCACACAAACTGAATTAGAAGTAAACAAGGAACAAGGAGAAGAAAGTGGAGATTAAGGAATACAGCAATTTTAAAGCCCAAGAAGCACAGAGAGGGAAAAGCCAATCAACTTCTTTATTTTATTTTTATTCAACAGATGTTTCCCTTGCAGTTCCAAATTGAATAGTAGTTGGTGTAGTAAAGATGAAATAAACGAGAGAAAAAGAGAGAGCTGCAAAGGATGGGAGGGTGGAAGTCAGCTGGCAAACAAGAAGCTAATTCCCATACCTCCTTTCCTCGCTGCCGCCCCGCTAGGTTCCACCCAAAGGGACAGCTCCTATCCAGGCACTAAGCCTGCCCTGTGCTCTCCTGAGTCTCCATGCAGCAGTCCCGCCCTGCAGGCATGCTTCACCAGGAAGGCAGGGGTAATCAGCCCATCCTTTAAACATCTTCATTCTATTATTTTCATAATCAGCTTCTAATGTTCTCTGTTCAATAGATGTGGGGCCGGCCAGACCAAGCACTTGAACAGCTGCGTGGGCCACAGAGCTATTCTCTGTGCCATTGATCACCAGGACAAAAATCAATCCTGGCTAAGGAGGAAGAAGTTAAAAATAAATTGCCGCCATTGATTTCTGTTCAGACCTCTGACTCCCAGTTTAGGAAGGGAGAGGAAGAGCGCACATGTATGTCTGCCTGTCGAGAAATCACTCCATATGTCCCTGTCTCAAAAGCAAAGTTTGTGGCTATTTTACACACACACACACACACACATTTTCTCTTAATTTATGCTTTTATGTTTTTTTTTAAAACTTTTGCTTCCTAATAATGATCAGAGATGAGAATCTTTCAAATCATAAGTTTCCATGAGAAGAGAATTGTCTGTGGAGAGTTGTACCTCCAGAAGTATTTATTGATGGACTGGTGGAATAAATTAATGAATGAGATACCTACCTTGCTATTATTAGAATTACATTTTTATTTCTTCGTAGATTTATCACAGTATGCAATTATTTTTTGTTTATTCTTTGCTTATGTATTATCTTTCTCTCTCACAAGACTATAAACCCACCTATGGCAGGGATCTCTGTCTTTCTTATTTGCATATTCATTTATCATATGCTGCATGATCTCCAGGGATTATAACTGTCTTATTATTTTCTGCATTTGTCTCCATACTGTGCCCTCAGTGGATGTGCATGGAATGAAGGAAAGAATGATTCAGCAACTCTCTTGACAAATTAACTATGCCCCAAGTATCTTTTTTTTTAAAATCCTGACACTGGAGAAATACATTGGGAATTACTTCTGCATAGTAGTCTAACTACATGGAGTGTTGTGTAGAGTGAGCAGACTTTTGGAATTTCAGCATTTGAAGGGAATTTCTGGAGTCATATGGCCCAATGCCTTCCAGTGGGTTCTGTGGAGTTCTAGACTTCTATAGCGATGCATTGGGGGTATCCACAAGAGGCTGGGTGGCTGGTGGTTCTGATACAGTTTAAAACTAGATCCAGTTCACTTGTATCTGTATTATATACTGGAATCCCTTGTACAATATTGCCTGAAAAGCAGCTCCCACTGCTAAAAACACCAACTACAAAAGGTTTCAAAGTTCTTCTTTGATGCAATCCTTTCATTTTTGTGATAAGGAAACTTGAGTTCCAGAGAGGGAAGGTGATCTAGCCCAAGGTCACAGAATGAGTTAATGGGGAGATCAGACTTAAGTTCAGGAAGGCTGCCCTCCCCACCCCATCTGTCATACTGTTTTCTGCCAGCGAAGGGCCTCTTTTCCTCGGAGTCTTTGTTGGTCCTAAAGTTGAACACCTCAACTCAGCTCTCTGCTTTGAGAACCAGCTTGAGCCCGGCCTTCTCCAGGAGAATGACTCTGATCACACCACAGACCTCCCTGACTCTGGGAAGGAGCCTTATACTTTTGTAAGTGCTTCTGAACATGGTTCATGGAGCGTGTCAGGCACAAAGTCCTACCTCCTCATCTAGACTGAACACACAATGATGAAAACCACTTTGTCAGTGTTATTTGCCATTATACCTCCTTCATCTAGAACAGTGGTTCTCAACCTTCTGGCCCTTTAAATACAGTTCCTCATGTGACCCAACCATAAAATTATTTTCGTTGCTACTTCATAACTGTAATGTTGCTACTGTTATGAGTCGCAATGTAAATATCTGATATGCAGGATGGTCTTAGGCAAACCCTGTGAAAGGGTCGTTCGACTGCCAAAGGGGTTGCGACCCACAGGTTGATAACCACTAATTTAGACCACTGACAGGAGTATGTTAAGTGTTCAATTAATGGTTGTTAAATGAATGCATGAATCAATCCATCAATATTTCTGTCTCAGGCAGAACCTATCACAGCTCTGGGTACCTAGTAGGTGCTCACTGAAATCAAGCCAATAGATTAGCCACGGGCTCTGGCACTATTAAATTCTAAAAAGAGCTTGTTCTGCCTGACAATGAGCGCTCTCAGAGTCAAGACTCTTAAGAGATGCTTGCAGAAGTCCAAAATGTTTGCTTACCCTGTTAGCTAGCTATGGGATTAAAGGCAGAGTGATTAAAATTTTTAAAAGCTAGACCTCTGAAATAAATAGATATATATCCTAGTTAGAATGGTAATGGGGAGAGAACTGAACCTAATAGTCAACTTCTCAGTCAGCAGCCCAGCTGCCTTCATTATCAGCACTGTTGTTTTACAACAGTATAATTATCTTTAATAGGAGAAGGCCCCAGAAAATGGATCCTTCTGGGAGCTGGGCTTAGCAGAGTGAGTGTCGGGCACTTGCTGGGACATGGAAGGAAAGAATGATGGTTAATCCTTGCTGGGCCATGATTCAACAGCTCCTGTGCCCCCTGAATAGGGACTCAAGAGCAGCTGGGCCCCCGAAAGCATCATAGAAATTGGGTACTGTATGACAAGAGGTATAAGGCAAGTGGGGAGGGATGGAGAAGAATGGAGCTAGAGATGGTAGTGATAATTAACCTCTGTCACTCCACCCCCATGGCTTCCCAGGGAAGAGTGTCTGAATAATCATCCAAGTGTAGCTGAGGGACAAGTTTCAGAGGTGCGGGTGTAGTTACATTGTGCCAAATCCCATGAAGCACTTTTTGGTTGATGATGCAGAAAGTTTCTGATCTGGAACAAAAGTGAAACAGACCCAGACAAACAGTCCACAGAACAGGAAGTGGAATGAAGCTTTCCTGCCCTTATAGCTACAAAGATGGGTCCAATCTCTGCAGATTTCTCTTCTACAGCCATCTGGAAAAGTTTCTGGGAACACCAGCTATTCCGTGCTAGTGGGAAGATCTTCAGACTGGGAAAGCAAAATGAGAAATTGATCACTGCCTCTTTTGTCATCCTTTATGAATCCAGGCAGGCCTGAGGTCATATCTTGATTTACTGAGCTAGATGACAAAGGGTGACTCCCTAAACATCTCTGAAATTTGGTTCCCCCATGGAAACATAATAGCATCGATCATACCAAGATCCTGTGACACTTAAAGTAGAATTAAATTAAATTAAATGCACATATGCCAGACATAAATTTGACACTAAATAAATGTCAGGTCTGTTTCTAACTATTCTTCCAGTTTGCTGATGGGTGGGTAAAAACTGATGATGTGGGTAGGTGGAAAGAATATTCTGAAGAATCACCGCCTTGAAAACAGGAAATTACAGTTTTCCAGGAAATAGAAAGGAGAGTTGTGTAGCTGACCTCAGTCCTTTGAGCTGAATATAGAGACGCCTGTAGCCCCCCAGACAACAACCCACCTTCTAACCATATGAGGCTTGTGAATAATTAAACACGATGAGTGCCACCCACCCTGTAAAATGCACTGCACAGCCTCCATGCCACCCCCTCTTCCCTCTTGTGCCCATGGAGACACCACTAATTAACGACAGAGGTCTCTCCTACTGAACCACAATAGCACCGCCTTCGGTAATGCAGCGAGTACCAATTCCTCAGAGGCGATACCCAAAATGAAAACAATTTGACAACCCCAAACCAGCCATACGCCATCCATGTACTACCAGAAAGGCAAAAACTTACATTATAATATGGAGCAAAGTACAGAACAAGTCTCTGAAATTAAGGGAAAACAACCTTGCTCTTTTGCCAGGTAAGAAACAAGTATTGTAACTTCCATGAAGCCTCAGCAGATCTCTTGGAAAGAAATAAGTCTTAATCATGAATTAGAGACGAACACAGCAAAATTCTGAATGGAATGAAGAGAGTGCCATGACTAAGGATGGCGATCCTATAAGTAAGAAGCTCTTCCCTGGAGGCTCTGTCTCAGCAGGAGACACTGGGGAATCATCAACATCAGGGTAGTAATTGATGCTCCGCTGTGAGAATGGCCGGGATGGGATTACTCAGAGAGAGGGAGTAGTACATGCAGAGAAAAGGAACCCATATTGAAAAGGTGGTGGAGGAAGAGGCACCTGTTCTGGGGAAGACAATTCTGAGAGGTAGGAGAGAGACTGGACTGTACATTATCGAAGAAGCCAAGGGGAGAGAGTACTTCAGGAAAGAAGCTGCAATCAAGAGGTTCAAATGCTTGCAGACAAGTTAATTATTGAGAGGCGTATTCAGGTTATAATCCTAAGTTCCCTTCGATGAATCTGGCGAAGGTAATTTTCAGTGGAGTGGCAGAGGCAGAAGTCAGTCTCAAGTGGGTTAGAGAGAAGGAATGCGAAAATGGACTAATGAATAGAGACAGCTCTCAAGAATTCGGCTGTGAATGAAAGAGGGGATGTTTATAGCGAAGAGGGGGGTGGGTTCCAAGAAAGTTTTAATTTAAGGGTGGTAGTATTTCAAATTACTTAAAAACCAATATAAAGCCTGAAATAGGGATACATAAGATAAGGGTATAGGAAAAAGTAGGGTAATCAATAAAGCCAGATCTCGGAGAGATTTGAGAGGATGGGGTTGGGTGATTGGAGAAGTTTTATATGGGGATGAAGCCGATTCTACTTTTCTTGCATAGTTCACTCTAACTATAAACTGGGTACACAGTAGGGACTCAATAAATTTGAGAATCTTTCAAGTTTGCCTTGAGTTGGGTTCCCCCAAAATATAGAGTTGGGTTTTTTTTTTTTGGGGGGGTAGTCTTTGTTCATTTGTTTTTGAGAAATGACCACAGGGAACAGGAGTGGCAGAACTAGGAAGTAGGATTCAAAGAGGGAGGGAAAGCCACTGGGGACCCGATGAAGATTCATAGAGAATGAAGCTCAAATTCAGGAAGAGAGGGATACGTACCACTGGCGCCTGGCTCCTATTGGTCAAATTGTCCAAAAAGGTCTTGACACTTCCCACTTCAAGGTTTGCACCTGCACAAGAATGGCTAAGGGGTCTCTCCTGAGCATTCTACTTGGGGAGAAATCAGCTCCAGAACAAAAAAGCAAGAGGTACACAGTGCAGCTGAGGCAAGGTCATAGCAGGCCACCTCTGGGCACAGCTAGTTTCTCATCCAGAAGGATGTGATGGGACATGTGCAATGTTGAACACAAAGGTCAACTAAACATCACTAATTTGCATTTATTCATGCAAGTACTTCATATACTAACAGCAACTTTTACAACAAGCTAATAAAATCACTACATGTAGAGGAGACCATCCCAGCTACATGCTATTTGAAGAATGTCCATTAGTGCTGGCTTTTGTAAACACTTTTAAGATTCTGAAAGTGCTCAAGAAAGCTGAAGATGTCTTTATTGGATTTCTTTTGAAGATTGTCTCTGAAACACTTTCATTTTCCTTTCAACTCCTGTGTTGCAAATGTATCCCTAATGATGAAATTGCTATTTATTTAACATTCAAAATCTCTCCCATTAAGACCAAATTAACATCATTTAAAATACTGCCAAATAGGTTTTCTTTGAATAATTACACTCTATTAATTTCTGCCTCGGGGCTTTTTTTTTGTTTTGTTTAGAAAGATAACTATTTATTAGGGATACAATGGCCATGCCATAGAGGCTCCCCTACCTCCCACATAGATGCATAAAGCAGGATCTTAAATGAAGTATCAAAACCCAGGTGAGCTAGAGGCCAAGATGCTACAAAAAGGTTCTCAAGAGTCCTGAAAGATAATTAAACCTGCGAGCATCTACAGTTACATACACATCATTAGCAGTTGGGTTCTTTGATAACCAGCACTAGGTAAGGTATGTGGGAAGATTTTTATCATGCACATATGTGAATGCATAGTTGAATCTATGAATCATTAAAAATGAATTTGGGCCGAAACCGGTTTGGCTCAGTGGGTAAAGCGTCGGCCTGCAGACTGAAGGGTTCGATTCCGGTCAAAGGCATGTACCTGGGTTGCGGGCACATCCCCAGTGGGAGATGTGTAGGAGGCGGCTGATCGATGTTTCTCTCATCGATGTTTCTCTCATCGATGTTTCTAACTCTCTATCTCTCTCCCTTCCTTTCTGTAAAAAACCAATAAAATATATTTAAACAAAATGAATTTGGGAAAAATATTTAGGCTTATAAAACCCTTAAAAGAGAACATACAGCTCTAGCCAGTTTGGCTCATTGGATAGATTGTCAGCCTGCAGACTGAAAGGTCCTGGGTTTGATTCCGGTCAAGGGGACATAGCTGGGTTGTGGGCTCAATCCCCAGTGTGGGGTGTTCAGGAGGCAGCCAGTCAATGATTCTCTCTAATCATTGATGTTTTTATCTCTCTCTCCCTCTCCCTTCCTCTCAGAAATCAGTAAAAATATTAAAAAATATATTTTTCTTAAAAAACAAAACACGCATACACAGAATCATGAGGTTGATTTGTGCATGTGGATTAGTCTCCTGATTCTTGAATGTTTATAGGGCTGTATAGTTTTCAAAGCACTTCAAAGCCCTTATAATCTCCCTGATCCTCACAACAACCTTCCAGTTAAGGCAGGGCACGTAGCATGAGTCCATTGTACAGAGATGAGGAAATTAATGCACTGAGAGTCCCAGTGACTGGCTCAGTGTTCCTTTGCTGGCACGTGGCAGATTATAACCCAGGCCTCCAAGTTCAAGGTTGTGTTGCCCACAGTGGACCACTATCTGCTTGAATCCTAAACTGCTTGAGAGCAGGGACAATGCCTTCCACCTCTCCTATGCTCCAGGGCACCTGGATAATATCTGTTAATTGGTTACTAGTACTTATTAATTGCTATTACTCCTATAACATCAACCAACCCTTTACAGCAGTGTTATTTTTCTATGTTTATATCCAAAACTCTTAAAAACCAAGAACAATGTATATACAAAGTACAGCCTGGCTTTACTGTTGGACTAGGATTATTCTAGAACCACTCTTATACATGCCACTGCTCCCCACTCAGAATGCTTTGTTAATAAGGGGCTTTACTTCTGAGTATAGCCACACAACAAGACTAGGAGTTGGAGTTAAAAGTGGCAATCGATGCGTCTACATAGTGTTCCTGGTCTAGTTGTGGGTGTGGAGAAAAATTTGACAGAGCTGGGGGCCTTCCCCCATTAAAATGTTCTGCTCTCTCCACACTTCTGGAGCACTTTATTGGTTCTTTATTATCAATCTGTTTTTTCCTTTTGTATTGTATATTATATATCTGAAGACAAATCAGTACCATCTATACACTTGCATGTACAATGAAACTTATACTGAGTGAATGAATCCTGATCCTATTGAAGGCCACATCTTCTCCCATGCCATGAAAAGAGGGTGGGACCGGGCTTCAGTACAGACACAAATCTTTTGCTACCACTTACTAAGGCTCTGTTCTTGTGTCATCATCACGCTCCCTAACGGGTAGGGTATGAATGGTATCACTGAGGGGATTTAACGCTACGACTGCTGAGCTATATTGTCCAGAATAATCACTAGAAAAGCTATTTCATGGGAGAAAAGACAAGATTTCCAACCAGTTTAGCTCAGAACACAGAAACAAACTTATCTCTCTCTCTCCTCCTGCCCCACAGAGGAAAGCCGATTTCTCGTTTATCCATGTGGAACGGAGACATTTCAGGCAGACTCTTTCCTATTAAAACAAGGGCTCTTCTGGGAAGGATTAGCTCCTTTTGATTCCACCAGGAAATCCCACGCCCTGGGCCCCCTGCACAGAAGTCATTGATGGATGAACAAATGTCACAGCTTCCTGTCCATCTCCAGCTCAGCTTCCCCCACAGCAGAACCTCAAACACTGGGTGCCCTCAAGCAAATCCATCAGGATGACTATCTTTACCTGTTTGTCAATAGAAAAATAAAAGGTGAGGCAGAACCCCTAGGGTCTTCCCAAATTATAGGAGCTTTGTGAGTAGTATATGGACCTTCCATATACAACTAGAAGATATAGGCTCAGAAGCAATCACATCAAGGGTAGAAAAAGAAATTATGACTGGGCATGGGAGCTTTCCTTTAGAGGGTGAATGAGAGAGGGTGGTTTTTCTTAATGGAAAATGAGTACCATGGGAAATTCATTATGAAGAGGTTACCTAGGTTTTTGGTTACTTAAACTGCACTCTCTAATGCATATAATTTGTATATAATGATTCACTCATGGGTAAATAAGTATGGCTTAAATACACACATCACATTCATTAATATTCAAGGAAAGGATATGGGCCTAGATGTCACCTGAATTCCTAGTGGTTCAGTTGTTTACACACACAAAAAAGACTAACCCTTGACCCATGGAGCCAGCAGTGCTATAAAACATCAGTGGTTTGAAAACATTACTTAGCAGCAGTAATGAAAAATGAAAAAGTATTAAGAACGCTGATCTACACAGCAAACAAAAACAGAGACACTCTATTTAAGGAGAGGCCAAGAGTCTTAGAGTCCAACCCTGTGAGACTCCCTCTTCCATAGTTTGGTTGCTCCTGAGACAAGTACCCTAAGATTCAATGTGGTCCCTCAAAAAATTAAGAATAGAATTACCATATAATCCATCAATTTCTCTTATGGGCATCAACCCCAAAACTTCGAAAACATTTATTTTCAAAGATATATGCACCCCTGTACTCACTGCAGCATTATTCATGGAGGCCAAGACATGAAAACAACCAAAGTGTCCCTTGACAGATGACTGGATAAAGATGTGGAACATATATACAATGAAATACTACTCAGACATAAGAAGAGATGAAATACTTCCATTTGCAACAACATGGATGGAACTTGAGAATATCAGGCTAAGTGAAATAAGTCAGACAGAAAGAAGTCAAGAACCATATGACTTCATTCATATGTGGGATATAAAACTGGAAGCAACAACTGAATAAATAAAACAAAAAAACAAAGACTCATAGACACAGACAATAGTATGGTGATTACCAGAGGGAAGGGGAGTTGGGGGGGAGTAGTAAAGGGTAAAGAGGGTCAATTACATGGTGACAGAAGATTTGACTTTGGGTGATAAATACACAATGTGATATACAAATGATGAATCATGGACTGGGACACTTGAAACCTATATAATTTTATTAACCAATGTCACCCCATAAATTTAATTTTTTTAAAATGGTCAAAAGAAACATTTGGCACACAGGGTAGGAAAGAGTAAGGGGACAGACTGGCTCATTTTCTGTGAGGTGTTTTTTTTTTTTCCCTCAGAAGTGTACATCTCTGGTGGCATTCAAACTAAATATATCCAGACTTTAAAAAGTTAGAAAATTGAAGTGCATAAGCCCCTTAATATTGCGACCAGCCAAATCCTTCAAAACCCCTTATGACCATCCTACTGTCTTTAGCTGCTCAAATTGTAGCTACAGAAGAAGCTAATCTGCCTCTCTGTGACTCCCCCTTGAATGCAATCTGTGGCGGGCAGCAAGTGTCTTTCAGTAGAATGCCTAACCCTCAGTGTCAGCTCTGCCTTAAGGATGCTCCCTGGAGGCATCACCTGGAAGGCTGGGCTGGACACAAGCCTGTCAGCACTACCACTTTTCCCCCCAAGGTCACTCTTTAGTACATTTCTTGCACAGTCTGTAGAATATGACTGACCTGATACCCTGATACTGTGTTCGGATACAAACCTGTGGCTTAAACCCTGGAGGAGAAACTACTGTTGGTCTGAGGGTTTTCTGCTCTGCCAAAAACCTTTAGAGGTAGCTTTATTTCAATGAACAGAATGGGGAATTCTAGTCCTTTCCTTGCTTCAGGGGTAGATAGGAATCATCCCAGTGCAGGTCTTAATTTCTCCAGAAAGCCTTTCCTGAAACCATATCAATTTTCAAAACTCACACCCACCAAAAAAGATTAAGCACTCAAACTAATTTCAGAACGTATTTGAGATGACTCCAATGCTCTTTAAAAAGCAACAAACAAAATATATTAAAAGAAATTAACCAAAGCACTAAAAAATGGCCAGTGGTAGAGGAGAAAGGAGGAATAATAAACCCTCAAGGCTACAGCAAGAAAGCTGCTACAATTAAGACAAAAAATTAGTTCTGAGTTTTCTAGCAACTAGAGAGAGAGAAACACAAAGTTGCTGAGATTTAATTAAAGGAAGTAGAAAAGGTTCACCTCTTCAGGACAATTTTCTAATTTATTTTCCTGCCACTCTCCCCCACCCCACCCCTCCTCTACCTCCCACCACAACTACAACTGCCCTTTGACAGAGAGGTCCTGGTGCATTAGGTTATCTTGCTTCCTTAGCATCACCGTGCCTTTCCGTCCACTAAGATGCCCTTTCTCCTTTACCTATGAAACTGGTACTCACAGGGCCTGGCAGGAAGCCTGTGCTGACCCTCCTCCCAGGGCAGGCGCAGGGCTCTGCCTCCTGCTCCAAGAGCAACATGTGTTCCCCACCGATGCAGCGCCCTTCATGGTGCATTATAATCGCTTAGTTGTCTGTGTTTCCCACCATGGAGGCTGAATGCATTTTAATATATTTAAATGAATGAATATCGAGAAGACACTAAATAACATAATGGATAATTCCTGGATGGCAGTTTTATAAAAATGCAGACATTCCACATATGGCCCTTTCCTAGGCAGTGAGCAATTACCAATTACCCTCCGCTGTCTTATATTATTAGTTGGAGAAAAAAAAGATTCCCTTGCTTTAAAAAGACAGCGAACTACACTCCCTGAGAATAAAGAGGGGTCTTATCTTCTCAGCTCAGTTCGGTTCAACACACATTCATTGAGTACCAGTCAGTATGCTAAGTGCAGGGAAACAATGATGAATAAGACCTAGTCCTGTTCCTCTAAAAGTCGACAGACCTGGCTGGGGAGACATAATGCTAATGGATAAGTGATCAGCAAAGGTCCAGTCCCGACCATGACTTCCCAGAGGAGGCATTGTCTAAGCTAATCTTAAAGAACGAGTTCACCTGGTAAAGGGACATTCCAAGCAGAAGAAAAAAATTCAGAAAATGAATATTAAGCCAAAAACAAAAAACAAAAAATCAAAAAGCATAGTGCATACATGAAAATTTTAAACGTTTATTTTTATTGAAGTGTAAAATGTAACAAGGAAAGTATATAGGGAACAGTGGTAGGGAAGGAATCCATACGAGGCTGATGGAGTAGGTAGGATTCAGATCACAGAGGAGCTTGTGGGCAATGTTAAGGAAATTGGATTTTAACCTATAGGTGATGAGCAGCCTCCGAAGTCAGGAACATTGATTTTCATTTTAAATAAATTACTTTGGAAGTAGTGTTGCTAATGGATTTGGGGGGGGGGGGTTGCTATCTGGGAACAGGGAAATCAGTTAGCAAGCTGTTGCAACATTTCAGAAAATGCATGATGAGGTTTTATAAATGGTTTTAAATAGCCAAGTAATAATGATGCTTTCCCCCTTCTTTTAAATAAATCACCCTGGAGCAACTAGAAAAACAAGAAAGAAAAATGCAAAGTCTATACGTAATGAAAATATAACCCTGAGACACAATATATATGGAAAGGAAGCCAAATGCAGTGAAGAACAAACAGGGTATAAACAGGCACCAGGGCAAAAAATGCCTACAGCCACAAATCTTAGGTAAAGATAGAAAAACAGAGTTCTCCAACGATGACATTTCCCAAGGAGCAATCTGTTATTTGGAACCAAGGGAACATGGCCAGGAATTGGCAGTGGGAGTATTCCTGGGACTGACTGGGAACAAGGAGAAGTTGGAGAGACAAGGCGAAATAAAGAACCATTCAGGCGGTTCTATCTTATGGGAAGAACCTACTCACAAACATCTGGGGTTATTTGGAACCTCACTGAGAACCAAGGAGGATTCTTGTTAAGCTGAAACAGAGCTCTGATCCATCACCAAGAAGAATCCCCTCAAACAGTCCATCCAGGAAGAGCTCATGACATTAAAAAAAATGAAATTGTTAATAATAACATAGCAATAAAAGAAAACAGCACAAGAATCATAAGATAATATAGATAAGTCTTTGGATTGTCTCTTCTCTCTAGATACTTGCTCTTTTGGTGACTTTAATTTTGTGGTTCAAATATATCATCAATATGCTGACACCCTTCCGATTAATATCCTTAGCCCCAACTTCCCACCACTCCTACTTCTAAATTCAGTCTCTCCTATATAATAAAAGCCTAATATGCAAATTGTCCCCTTCAGTATTATTCGACTGGGAGTTTGACCATTCACTAAGATGTGCGCTGACCACCAGGGGGTGGCACGGAACATGGTGGGCATCAGCAACAAGGCTCTGGCAGTGGGCAGCAGTGGAGGCACTGCTGGCCCCAATGGGCCTAGACGAGAGCGAGACTGTGTCAGGATGGTGGAGCAGGTGAGTGGGAGGTGCCAGGCCAAGGCAGGTGCGAGCAGGGGCCCGATTGCCTCACAGATGGCGACCAGGAGCAGCAGCGGGCAGGGAGGGGGGTACTGCCTGGTTCCCAGAACAGTGACCAGCAGCGGCAGGGAGTGGGGCTGCTGCCCAGCTCCCTGATTGATCGCCCTGCAGGCAGGATGGTGGAGCAGGTGAGATGGCGGTGCCAGGCCAAGGCGGGGTGCCAGGCGGGGCTGCGGAGCTGCGAAACTGGGGCCGTGAGCTGGGACCTGATCTCCACAGGCCATGCCGAGGGACCCCACCCATGCACAAATTCATGTACTGAGCCTCTAGTCCCAAATAAAATCATAAAACCCACAGATGCCCAACATCCACAGTCCCTCATTTATTTTTATCCACAGCATTTTCATCACCTGATATATTTTATAGACAAATAAACAGATGATCATTCAGGTTAGATAGAAAGATAGAGAGCAGCACTTATATAACACTGTTTTGGTTCTTTACAGGTATAATTAACACATCTAATCCTCCCATCGACCCATGAAGTGAGAGCTGTAATTATCCTCTTTATGTAGGTGAGTCAAATGAGGCACAGCTCAAGGTCTTGCAGCTAAGTGTGGCAAGCCAAGGTCAGAATAAATGTCAGTCTCTAGCTACAAGTTCTTAACCACTATACCTCATGTAGAGGCATATACAGGGTGTCCCAAAAAATGTACACCCACTGTGAATGACTATTAATTCCAATGGGTTAAATCTGAAAAGAAAGAAACATCAGTTAAAGTATAAGATGTAAAGTTTAGACACCCTATATATAGATGTACATGTATGGATGTATATATCATATACATATTTTTCCTGTATCCCACTAGAATGTATATGCCACTAATGCAGGGATTTTATTGTGTTTATTATTTTAATCCAAGCACCTGGAACAAGGGGTTGGGAATATAGTAGGCCAACAATAAAACTTTATTGAAAATGGGAACTTATATCTCTTTCAAACAAAATAAGATTTGATGCTGATTAAAGAAAAAACTGTTATTGGTTTCCAGTATAATAATAAAAAAAGTTTCAAAATAGAAAAAAAAATCTGGATATCTGTCTGCAGAATTGCAGAAAAATTTATGCAATACAAGGAAAAATGAAACTAAGAAATTTGAACATTTTCAATTCGAAGTGATGTTTCCCAGAAACAATTCTGCCACGTTTATCATTATATGCAGTATCAGCATTAAGAAAAGTCCAATCAGATTGGTAACTTCATAAATCATTCCTGAGTTTCTACGTTAAAAAAAATGAGAGAAGAGGTGATAACAAAGTCTTAAATCAAGACCATAACAATGGAAATGGAATTAAAGGAAGCACTTAAGAAATAACTATGGGTGATATTAGCAGAGGCTGTGGCTTCATTTAATTTGGTGACATACACTGACTTCCAGGTTTCTATCTGGAGTAGCCTGATCGAAGGTAGTGTCACAAGTGTGTCAGGTTCTAGGGGGTCATGTTGACTTTATTTTACCTGTGGAATATCCAGGTTGAGATGTTGAGATGGCTATTAGACATATAGATCTATATGGCAGTACATGGTAGAGTCTCATTGACTTGAGAGTGATCAGAGCATGGAGATATTACTCAAAACCATGAGTACTGGATGCAAGAAGCTGGCCAAGGTCAGAAAGCTTGATAGCATCAAGAGTAGTCTATTTTGCATTATTTATATGTTCAGTAAATACTTGTGAATAAAGGGATGTTAGTGCCGATGACCTCCCAAAATTTAGGAAAAAATGACTGAGAATCTGCCTTTTAATTAAGCTGAGAAACAGTGATTTTTGTAAGCCACAAAGACCTCTCTTTTACTACCTTTTTCAACCTAGTTTTGGAGTAGGGCTAGCTACATTTCCTGTATTTTACTAGATCGTAAAAATTCATGCATCTAATTTTCAAAAATAAGTAACTTCTACACACATAATCCATCAATTCAACAGGTAGTCACCCAGTACCCCTGATTTGCAAAGGCATCTTGCTAGGGCCAAGGATGAGGAGTAAGTTGTGTGTATAAAATATGGTCCTTATCCCCAGAGGGTGTAAAATGCAATTTGGAAAGAAGGAGATAAATAAATCTGCTAAGAGTTAATTAACAACCCCTAACTCCGGGAGATTCCAAAGTTCAAGGTTCCTAAAGGAAAGAGTCTGTGCCAAGTGTTTGTGTGTGTGTGTATGAGAGAGAGAGAGAGAGAGAGAGAGAGAGAGAGAGAGAGAGAGAGAGAGAGACTCACTAAGTGGAGCATCATCTCTTTTTTTTCTCATTTTTGATCTATTTTGTATCTTCTTCCTGAAACTCAAAACGTAAATGAAGACTTCCCTTGCCTGCCTAGAGTCCCAGCTAGGTTACCTCTGAGTCAGAGTTCTTGGAGTAAAAGATTTTGGACTCGGCATTAGAAGGGGAGTCAGTACTGAAAAGAGAAGGGATAATTTAGGGTGTTCTAGATTTTTTCCAGAATAAAAATACTAGAGATACTTAATTTCTTGGAATTCTCATTCCTAATTTAGACAAGTCACTTTGGACAGAAATAGAATGTGGTTTTGATGAACTAAAGTCAACTCTCATTAGAGATCTTTCAAGACCCCTTTTGGTATCATTAAATATCAACCCAATTGAGGGACTGAATAAAGTTCCCTGTAGATGCCTTCATCTGCAGAATGCCTTCATCATTCACCAGAAGTCTGGGATCTCCCCAGGGGGCCAGGTCATCAAAGCAAAGGATGGGCAGCACCCCTCAAGAAAGCCATTGTCATTTTCATAGTAAGCAGCTGACTTCACCTACACATCCTTTCCTACCATTGACAGTGCTTTCTGGACTCACCTGAATGAAGATGTATTCATCCTGGACAACGAGGGAGCTGATGTCAATGGAGCGAGCAAAAGGCCCACTGCGGGTGGTCTCAGCACATTCCTGGATCCTGCAGGTGAGGTAGTGAGCATCTGGAATGGGAGGGCAGAACGACATTTAGACACGGGGGAATGGCAGGCAAAGCTCTCCTCAGCCCATGGAGCTCTACCTCATGGGAAGTCAGTGATGCAATTTAAAACAGCACTGAGATGGCATTTTCTTGTCCACAACATTTGTAATATATTTTTTTAATCATAAAGGCAAGGGAGGAG
>NW_006285779.1:693982-703506 GCF_000327345.1 Myotis davidii
GAGTCCTATATTTCTGGCAAAAGAGTAAAGTGGTATTGCTTTTTGGAAGAACAAATGTGAAATATCTATCAGAATTTTAAATGTACATCTTACACCAGCAATTCTAATTTGCTCTTAGAATAAAGCACCAAAAACTCAGTGAAAAGCTGCAGTAAATACATGTAAAAAACCCATGAGGGTTGACACGACAACCTGCTTCTTTCTAAACAGCCAGTATCTCAGAAAGCTCCCTAACCGGGTAATAATCAAAGGTGCACTCAGGAGGCCATCTGCTTAGCCCTCTGCCCACAGGCTCATTTTCCCCTATTTACGATTCACTCTCACATTTGGACACTTTGAAAAAAGAATCAAGTGTATTCAAGGCCACCCCAAGCAAAGTCAACACCTTTCTAAACCTTGGCTCATCGCAGGAGGCCAAACCCATGCCACTTCTGGACTCTCCCCCTGCTTGCCACTGCCCAGCAGGGTGCAAAAAGGCCAATTGTACAGGAAAAGAAGTAGCCCTGAAATGAGTTCCTGAAATCCACAAAAAATTCAGGGGCTTTATAGTCTTTAGAAATCTTAATGCTTTTATTTTTCAAAACACAGAGACATGAAAGTAAGTGCTATGGGACCCACTGTGTGGTGAGAACCCATAGTGGGGGCTTACAAAGAATAAATTATCAGGCAGGCCTGGCCCCCAGATGAAAGTGACTGAGAATCACAGGGGACTCTGGGTGTCAAAGGTGAACTCAGGCCTTGAGTTTGCAAAACGTGTCAAATTTAGGCTTTGGACATTACCTCCAAATGAGCGTGGATGTAGTCATATAAGATTCCATAATGAAAATGAAAGAAGATATTTATCATCTAATCTGAAATCCCAAAATAGGCTTCCAACAACTGAGGCCTTTTTATTGGTTTTTTAATAACAACAATGCCTGATGGGATGGATTCGACCCTGTTCTCTGGAGGATATGAGAGCAACACCTCTGGAGCTAGATGCCCTGAGTTTGAATCCTGGATTTGCTACTTGCTCATTGCCCTTGGTTAAGCAGCAGCACTGCTTTTCATCTGGGAGGTTCAGGCAAGTTAGTATTTGCCTTGGAGAATTGCCATTAGGTTATATGATTATGTATGAAAAATGCTCGGTACCATGTATTGTTGGATAAATTTTAAAAGATCAATAAATATTAGCTCCTTTTTTACTCTGAAGAAAGAAGGAGGGGGATTTAACACTCAGAATCTTTCTTACATTCAATTTTTTGTTGTTAATCCTCACCTGAGGATGTTTTTTTTTTTCACTGAATTTTAGAGAGAGTGGAAGGAGAGGGAGGGAGGGAGGGGGAGAGAGAGAGAGAGAGAGAGAGAGAGAGAGAGAGAGAGAGAGAGAAACATTGATGTAAGAGGGACACATTGATTGGCTGCCTCCCGCATGGTCCCAGATAGGGGTCAGGGATCAAACCTGCAACCCAGGTACATCACATTGATTGGCTGCCTCCCGCATGTCCCAGATAGGGGTCAGGGATCAAACCTGCAAACCAGGTACATGCCCTTGACCAGAAATCGACCCTTGGGTGTGTGGGCCAATGCTGTAACCACTGAGAAACACAGGCCAGGGCATAAGTGATATTTTATTTTATTGTTGAAAATTAAAAGAACATGATATCACAGATCCTACTAGTAAAACCATATTCCAAACTTATATCACTGTTTACTTTCTTTAAGGGTGATGGGTGTGCAGACAAGAAAGAAAGGGTGTCTGAACTAGAATAATCAAGGACCCCCTGAAAGAGAAGGCAGTTCTAAGTTTTGCCTGACGGAGAAGTGTGCTGTGTGAGAAGGGAATTCCTGAAAAAGGGAGTGGAAACCGCACAGAGTGTCAGGCAGACAAAGCTCCTGGAAGGCACTATATAATTACATGTGGGCTTTGATTAATGTTATTTCTGAACTTCCATTTTCTCTCCTCTCCTTTAAAAAAAATCCTCAAATGAGAAACTAGAAAGACCAGATTGGATGAAGATCTCATTTGCATACCCCTGTGGGAAAACCAGAGAGTGACTTCCCAAATGTCTAAAAGTCACATCACCTACAAGATTAATGGATTTCTAAATGTCAAATGTCTTTCTAAAGTATTTCTAAGACCTGGTGCGACCACTGCTCCACTTACAAAAACTGGAAGTCCAAGGCCTTGCTCCCTGCACTGTGAACAGAGAGATCTGTTTGATGACTTTAGAAATATCTGGCCCTGCTAGATGACCTGTAGGGAAGGTGGTACCATCTCCCTAGTGAGTCCAGCCTCCATGCCCTCTCACCTTGCAGATGGACCCAGGGTCTCCTATGGTGGCCTTGGCCTAACTGATTCATTCTTTTTGTATTGGCTCAAGGTGTATAGAGAAGTTGCGGGTGTCACTGCCCCCACCCCCCGACACCCTGAGGTTCTAGAAAGCAGAGAATGAAAGACAGGTTCCTGAACTCAAAAGAATCCCAGACCAATACCGGGAATGGGATATTCACAAGTGAACATGCTCTGGGGTCTGTGTGAGATAGAGTATGGCCTGGGGGATGTGGAGAGAGAATGAAGGAGATAATCTGTCATCCTTAGCCTTCTTAATCTCCTAGGGGTTTTCATTTCTGCTAGTTTTGCAGAGCCTCGGGAGGCAGCTTCTAACTTTCTCCATTCAGCAGGGCAAGCTTTTCATCTATCTACATCAACAAGTTTCCCATAAAGTCCAGCATTTCTCACTCTGCCAAGCCTTCCCCAAAGCGTCATCTCCTTAGAAACGGGCAGAAAGTCTTAGCAATCTTTGTTTCTATCCTCAGGCTGACTTTATAAAGCCTCTGTAAATGCTGGTTAAACAGAACTGAATTGCATTCAAAGCCTAGCAATTTTGATGTTGAATTATATTGTGACTAGTGATTGTGTTTTGCTTTTGAGATGACTAAATATTCAAAGTATTCTAAATGTCTTGTCTCTTGTCACCTCATAGAAAAATCTTCCCCTGATTCCTTCTATGTCAATCTCTTTGGGTAATATACATATTGTCAAAAATTGAAAAAGGGGGATAAAATCGTGAACAAAAATAAATTCAGTTCTTCATGTCTTCCTTTAGAAGCAGTGGTTCTCAACCTTCCTAATGCCACGACCCTTTAATACAGTTCCTCATGTTGTGGTGACCCCCAACCATAAAATTATCTTCGTTGCTACTTCATAACTGTAATTTTGCTACTGTTACAAATTGTAATGTAAATATCTGATATGCTATATGTGTTTTCCGATGGTCGCGACCCACAGGTTGAGAACCGCTGCTAGAAATACCCAGGACCTATTTACTTTAAATAGGAATGTAAACTCTCAAATGCAAATAAGTAAAAACAGATTCCAGGAAGCTCTGACAAGTTATTTCGCTTCCATAAGCCTTCTTCTCCTTTACCAGGAGAGGGGGACTAATAGTGCAAAATATGGACATTGACATTAGTGCAAATGCCTAATACAGCACTTAATACTAAAAACAAAATCAACAAACCAAAAAAAAGTAGCTCCCATTTCTTCCTATTATGCTTACAGATTTAGAGTTTTCTAAAACTTGTAATTGCCATAGGAGAATTCTAGTATCTGTGCCTTCTAAGTGGTATGTGGTGTGGTGCAGCTAGCAGGGTTATAGACAGTTAGAAATCACAGCAACCTGGATGGATATCTTAGTTGCTTGGGGCATCTTCCCGGGCTCTAAAAGGTTGCAGGTTCTATTCCCACTCAGGGCACACACTGAGGTGTTGGGTTTGATCCCCCATCAGGCTGAGTATTAGAGGCAACAGATCAATGTTTCTCTGTCACATCAATGTTTCCCTTTTTCTCCCTTCCTCTATCTCTAAATATCCTTGGGTGAGGACTGAGAAAAGAAAGAAAAAAAGGGGCGGGGGATAAAATACACTTTGTGCCTTTTTGTGATGATCAAAAGATAAAAATGTGTGGGGATATGTGAGTGTAAGAAAGCAAAAAAGTGTCATATATGTTATTAGGCTAACGTAGTGATGTTATGTGCATTTTCTAAGTAAAGGTGGTTTAGAACCAATTGACTAAAGAAGATCAGTTTAACTATAGAAAAACCGATTTTAAAAAATCCAGAACATGGAACAGAACTAATATATACTATACTTGAACCTAAGTGTGGTGCATGGCATTTATCCCTGGTATATTTCTGTCTACTGTCTTCAGTTCTTGATAATAAGCCAGAAACTCTTCTAGTGCTTTGCATTTTAATCTCATAAAATTTCACAGCACTCCTGCACCATAAATTTTATCCAAATTGGACCATAATTCCTAAACTTTCAGAAAACAAGTATAAGCTTAATGTAAGAAATTATTAAAAGAGAGAGAGAAAGAAAGAGAGAGAGAGAGAGAAGGAAACAACAAACCCCCCCACCACCACCAAGAAACTATAGGAGCTGTCCAGCAGTAGCCACAACCCCACCCCAAGAAACTATAGGAGCTGTCCAGCAGTAGCCAAGGGTCTGTTTTAAGCCTGAGCTCCTGGAACCTGAGGACACACAGCAGAGGCTTGGGGAGAAGGTATTACTACCCCAAGTAGGAGATCAGACTACAGCTGCTTCCAACCCTGAAACACTACAACAACCATAGGTCACCTATACGTCTTTAAGGGATTGACATGGGAAGCAAGGCCAAGGCAGAGTTGTTTGGAAAACTGGCCTGTGGGTCATCTTCTAAGATTTATTATCTGCTTTCCTCCTGCTGCCCCACTATGTTCCTTCAGACCCTTCCATCGAACTCTTCCTCCAGTGTTTTTTTCTCAACAGTAACAGTCAGATAATATGTTTAGCCACCCTTAGGATCAGTGAATTTGACTACATGACATTATCTCCCTAAATCTTAAATAGTTCTTTTATTAAAAAATGTTAAAGAGTATGGATCATCCCTCATTCCTGCCTGCTTCAGAGAAAGAAAGAAAAATAAAGTACTTGGCACAGCGCCAGACATAGAGTAGTGCTGATTGCTTTCTAATGCTTTAAAAACAAAGCAAATAAAATACATTGCCCAGAATGCATGTTTCTGGCATGCATCTGTGCTTGGCCTCAAAAAACACATGTTTGCACACATCACATGCATTTTTCTTTCATGTATTCTGAATGATATTCCAGCACTAGCAGCCATGTTCAAACAGACTTGTTCAACATTTTATAATTTCTATAACATTCGCTCCATTTGGTCAACCCCTAGCCCTATGCAGTGGGCAGGGCAAGGGTGAGTAACCTCAGATAACAGAAGAAGTCAGAAAATGGAGAGTTTAGGGGGGAGGGGGTCCCCTGGTCTCAGTGCTAATGGGTGGCAGAACCCAGGACCCCAACTCACCAGCAGGCAGCATTCTTAGGTCACCACCATTTTCATGGATTATTTGGCTCTATTTTGACCTAGGATATACTAATTCCATTTCATGCACTTTAAATATTTCATACATAGTATATTTTCATGTATTTTACATATTTTTGTTTAATTTGATTTTATATTTTTCTTGAATAGAGAAGAGCCCTATAAATATGATCAACTTTGGGAAGAATAAAATGCTTAAATGCTGCAAAATGATACATCAGTCCAAACTGTGTAAGATGTACATAGATGCAAACTGTGCAAAGGGGGTCACGTGTTCAAAACCTTGGGGTTTCTCTGCTGTTTTCAGGGAAATATATAGGTCTTGTGCTCCACTGTAAGCCCAGTGCCGAGAACAATGTCTAGCACCTAGTAGGCCATCCCTAAATATTTGTGGAATGAATAAATAAAAAGTTTTGCGAGTAATTGCCCAGTTACTTCTGTGGGTAAGCCTGAGTATAGGAAGGATTTGTTTTTTAAAGCTGGCAACCCCTGCAATTCCCCCAGTGAATGAAAAAATGCCATGATGAGCTACGGACATCCCTGTTTGCATAGCACTGGGGATGTCAGAAATGACTAACGGGACCCTCAAAATTCATCACATGAACTCATGTCCCCCAAAGATTCATTCCTGAGGGTTTATTTCAATGGAACGTCTCCCCTGGGACCAGAGGACTCTCTCCCACTCAGGGAAATAAGGATGGATAAGGCAGCAGTGGAGCTCAGAGCTTTTCATCTTCCCAAGCCATTAAAATGCAAATTGGGGGAGGAGAGAGAGCGGCAGGCAGGTCTGCCTAGGCCTAGCCTGGTGGAGGCAGCACTCACATCCATCCGTGGTCCGCACCTCCATGTGCACCAGGTCCGCCTCCTTATCCAATCCGGCCACCGACCTGGGGAAGGAAGGAGACAGAAGCTCAGTGACACATGGGAAGCACTCAGGGCGATTACTGGGAATGTCATTTTTCTCAAGAGGCCCTGTCCTGCATCATCGGGACTCACAGAACAAGACCACTGGTAGGCCCCAGTCACTGCCTGTAGTGGCTGCCCTCTGTAATGGTCATGACACATGAGTCCTAGAGTGTTGTCCTGGAGAGACTCAGCGACTCACAATAAACATCAAAGAGTACAGAGTCCAAAGTAATGCTGGTCTAAATCTCTAACTCTCTGTTCTGCCCCTTTTCCACCACCTCGCACCTTCTAAGAGGTTCTTTCTCCTCCACTGTCTTCCATCTCCCCCATCCTTCCCCACCTGATAGCTTCCACCACATCCTCCTCCTCTGCCCTCCCAAGGAGATGCGCTGTTCCCTTCCCGTTCTGTCCCCTGTGGAAGGTGGATTAGCTTTATCCCTGGCTGTTTGCTTTAAGGCACTCTTGCCCCCCTGAGAGATCCGATCTGCCCCCCTTCCTCCTGCCTCGCAAACAGTAAGTGTTTGGTGACAAACATTCAAAATCTGGCCTGACAAGGACAAAATTCTCCTGACGATCAGAGAGGGAAGCCTTACAGGTCTATTGCCAATTTCCAGGAGAAGGAAGGCTGAGAGTCCTTATACACTATTCCTCCTGGGCCTCACCTTGCATGGTAAAGCCCAGTCAGGGTCTCCTGCCTGACATACCCTGGCCAGAGTGCAAGACTCAGAAAACCACCTAAAAAAAGGCAACACTGACATTAAAGCATTTGTGTACTAAGGAAATCACATAGTCCACTCTCTCTGGCAAGCTCTTACTCATAGTCTATGTACTCTTATTTTAAATATCATTCTGGTTTCTTGGTTTTTCAGTCCTTAACAGGTAAGAAGCAGCAAGTTAGAAAGAAAACATGGAATTTTTCTTTAAATGGTGAGAAGCAGCCCAGCCTGTGTGGCTCAGTGATTGAGCATCGACCCAGGAACCAAGAGGTCACAGTTCAATCCCCAGTCAGGGAATTTGCCTGGGTTGCCGGGCTTGATTCCCAGTAGGTGTCAGGCAGGAAGCAACCAATTGATGATATTTCTCCTTCATAGATGTTTCTTATCTCTCTATCCTTCTCCCTTCCTCTCTCTCTAAAAATCAATATAACATTATTTTAAATGATGAAAATCAACAGCTGATGCCTAGATAGCAAGAGAAATAGAAACCCATGAAAAAGACCTATAATTTCAAAACCCGGTCTTCCACACCATAAATCTCTATACTTCTTAATGGCCCTAAGGTCATTACTGTACTATAGCATCAGTATCTAAAATATATGCTGAGGAACTGAAGGCATAGGAAACAGAAAGCCAGGGGGTAATGGTACCAGTGTACTCTGTTTAGGAGACTAGGGTTACAATTGATGTATGTTAGGAAAAATAAAATAATTTTTGTTAAAATAAAATAATTAAGTTTTGAACAGTTAAACTTCAGTTACTTAACAAATCCATTCATATAAAATATCTTTTTCCAAAAAAGTTGAATAAATGAGGTCTTCCTCCAATGCCTTATTTTTTCCCCAATGTTCATTAATACACTTTTCATTTTGCCTCACCTCATTTGATCCCAAGGGTAATCACATAAGGTAAAGACAGCAGGTATCATTAGTTATATATGAAGGAATGGGAAACTGAAACAGAGAAATTGATGTTTATCTAAGGTGACACAGGGACTAGGTCAGAATTAGAGAGACTTACTGATTTCTCAGTCAAGAGCTGCTCCGATCCTTCCCACCTCTTCTCTCCTTTGCTTGCAATGTCCTTTCTATCTAACCATTCCTTGCCCCCTTTCTCCTCCAGCTACTTCTCACCCTTCCTTCAAGATCATGTGGCATCACCCCTCCAGCAGCCCTTCCATCTGTCATCTCACTGCTTTATCATCCTCACCTCCGTGGTCCCTAAACCTGGCTGCTCATGAGAGCCAAGGAGGAAGCTTTGAAATGACTGGGTGCCTAGGCCTCTCCCCAGACCAATGAAGTAAAAAAATTGCAGATAAGACAAAAGCATCACTATTTTTTAAATCTCCCATGTGATTTTCAGGCACAGCCCAGTTTGAGAATCAATGTTGTACATGGCTCAATGACATCACTCACATAATTGCACTTCGTTTTCTTCCCTACTTGGATGTAAACTTTAAAGAAGTAAGATTCTGTCGGTTTAACTTTAAATCCTTGGCCCCTATGTAACTAGTATATGTTAGGTATTACTGAATTAATAAACAGCTCAATCTATTCATGCTGATGCCAAAATTTCAGTGTGACACTCAATCGAGACCATACATACAGAGGGAAGAGGGCAGGCACCATAAGAGACTACATGGGCATCTTTTCTGTCCCACAGCCTTCCTGTTTCTTTATAAATAAGTTGGTATTCTCAGGATTAGAGGTGTCTTGGGTATTATTTTTCTATCCTCTCCCAAGGTCAATGGCAGGGTAGCATGTACCAATTGAAATCATAATGGCAAAGCCTTGCTGTGATGATCAAGTACTATGCTCTATAACAAAAGAAGAAAAGTCCTTGCCTCTTAAAGTTGCTTAAAACAAGATAAATACCACCAATAAAATAAGCACTAAAACTGTTCCCTTCTCCAGGATTGCTCACTTCCTTCCACCCACCTAAAACCTATGTATTGTTGGACACCTAGGTTGCTTCTTTATCTTGGCTATTGTAAACAGTGCTGCAATGGTCCTAGAGGAGCATATTGTATTTTCAAATGACTGTTTTTGATCTTTGAATAAATACTCAGAAGTGGACTTGTTGGGTCCTATAGTTCTATTTTTAATTTTTTGAGGACCTTCCATATATTTTTCATAGTGTTGCACTTGTTCACAATCCCATCAACAGTACATGAGAGTTCCCTTTCCTCCACATCCTCACAAGCACTTGTTTGTTGCCTTTTTGACAATAGCCATTCTGATGTGTGTGAGGTGATATCACATTGTGGTTTTGATTTGCATTTTGGTGTTGATTCGTGATGTTGAGCATCTTTTATTTGTCTGTTCATCATCTGTATGTCTTTAAATGTCTATTCAGGTTTTCTGCCCTTTTTATTTTTATTAGATTGTGTTTTGATGTTGAGTTGTAGGAGTTATTTATATGTTTGGATATTAATCCCTTATTAAATATATCATTTAAAAATATCTTCTTCCATTCAGTAGGTTGCCTATTCATTTTGCTGATGGTTTTCTTCACTGTGCAAAAGTCTTTTAGTTTGATGT
>NW_006285779.1:703634-743024 GCF_000327345.1 Myotis davidii
TGCCAGACAGCTTTGATTCCTATAGTTTGTAGCACACTTTGAAATCAGGGAACATGGTACTGCCAATGTTGTTCTGTACTGCCTATATTGTTTAGCTAGTTGGGGTCTTTTGTAGTTCCAATTTTCACACTGTTTATCACCTAAGACTATAGCTTACCTTTGTTTAGGAGGGTGTTTGTATATTTATTTGTTTAAATAGAATAAAATCATTCTTATTAATATACTACTCATCAGAGACTCATTATCTTTTCTCAATATTTACTACCACACACAGCTCAAGATTAGGCACACCAAGAGATGAGATAATAGGGGTAAGAGTATCCCTGTGGTTCTGATAACCAAAACTGTCTCCAGACATTGCTAACCTTCCCCTAGGGACAAAATCGCCCCCAGATGAGAACCACTGCCTTAGCTGGATACATTTATTGGATGCCTGGACTCTATGCCTTCTGTAGTAGCAAGGCAGGAGAGATCAGCATGCAGTGATTCCTCCCTTCTTCACCCACTCCTAACACTGCTGACTACTGCTATTCTGGACCACACATCTCACCAGGACACTGTCTGACATGCATCAAGCAGAATCAATCGAGTCCCTAACGTTAAATCCCCAACAAGTTCCCATTCTAAAAACCTAATGTGAGAAAAGGTGCACACAGATACAGAAAGCAATGAAATATAAGTTGTAAGAGATGGGTGCGTAGAAATGTTTGGAAAAGTGCATATGGTAATAAAGATAAATGCTAATGGGTGTTGAGACCATTCACATGTCAGTCAGCGTGTTTGTTGTTTTGTAAGTACTTTGTTAATTAACCCTCCAAATGAGATTTTAAGGAAGGTACCATTCTTGTAATTTTCATCCTCAATAAAATGGGAGGTAATAAGAGAAATTAAACTTACATGATAATAATAATTCATAGATATTGAGTGTATTATGTCAGTCAGTTTTAAATGTAAATGCCAATCTAATTCAATCCTCACATCAATGTTATAAGTAGGAATCATTCTTTTTCCATACTTTAAAAGGGCACAATTAAGCATTGAGAGCTTAAGCAATTTGCTGAAAGTCATACAGCTAAAAAGCAGCAAAATTAGGGCTCAGTCAAGGCAGGTGGCTTTGAGCCAGGAGCTTAACCTCCCTGTAAGCTGCCTCTAATGGCTGGTGAGAGAAGGGATGGGGTTTGAACCCAGCCATTCCTCCCAGAGGCAAGGATCATAACCATCATGTCCCATTGCCTCCTCTACCCATGCCCACCATGTAAGTCCTTTTAGGAAATATAAATGCATTCTGTATACATTTTCAATATCTCTGAAAATGTTAGCTCTAGAATAAATGAACTGCAAATGACTCATATTGGTGATAATCAGTCAGAAAGAAAAAATGTTGGGAATAGAAAAATAAGGTTGGGCCGATAGGAGAGGAATAATGAATGGAGATTTTTGCAGAAGCCTCAATAAATAAACACAGTTGAGAAAAGAACACTTGGGGTTTGGGTTTGACTCTACTTTAGGTCTATGAGAATGGAATGAGCTGAGACATGTGTAAGAGGAACCAGGAGACTCCCATGAGTACAGGATAGGGGAAGAGAGGCATGCCTGCTCGGATAGGCCAGGCAGGTTAATAATCACCACTGACACCCCTTCCATAGCAAGCATCCAAGTCCCTTCTCATTTCCAGGACCTAAGTGATGACAAGTTGGACTATAGGGCCAGCAACAGTATCTAGCACTGAACCAGCCATGAGATGGATCAAGCTCCCTGTGCTTAAGGTCGGCAACAAAGTAAAGCTAAATTTGCAAGTATCCCCTTGAAATTAAATGGGAGGAAACTTCGAGAAAGTTTCTAGAAAGCACTAAATTTAAAAAATTGTAACTGTATGCATTATTTCTAATGCAAAATGAAAAGCAGTGCCTTTGTTTGAATATGTTGCATTCTTGGTTTTAATTAACTATAAAACAGAATAATTGAACAAGATAGAGTTAAAGTGTATCAAGAATGGGTATGATGAATCTATGAAAGCCATTGTGAATATTTAAAAATTCCTCAATGGTAAATTCTCTTGTCATAAAGTTTTTCTAAAACCAAATGTAATGAGGGAAAACTAGTCTTTTCCAGTGGCTCTTTCCATTCTTTCTCAAGAAGGGAAGCAGTATAACCCCCTCTATGCAAACTCCTTTCACATTTTGAACATATATATCAATAATTGTTTAGTTTACACATCTGTAAATGGGAATATCATAATACCTACTCCATAATGTTATGGGGATTAAATGAACTAAAGTAGTAAACACTTAGAACAGTGCCTGAAAGGAAGCATTATTATATTTGAGCTATTATTATTATTCATTTGAAGAACAGATAGACTCTTCTGCTTTCCCACCTGCCTTCTTCCCTCCCTCATACTTCAGTTCTGCATTTGTTGAATCTTAATAATTATAGCATTCTTCCAGGCACTGGATACAGAAAGTTCTAGCTACTGTGAAGCTCAGTTTAGGCACATCCCTCCGTCTCCACATTGATTACACATCACAAATCCAGAACCAACTCTTGATAAGGGTTCATACAATGCCCTATTTTCCTCACCAGTATCATAATCAGTATATTGGATTGCAATTGCTTTTTTTTTTAACCTGTGGGATATAATCTTTGACCTCATGGGCTTTTGCTGGATCTTTATGTCAACATTTCCATCACAGTGCTGGGCATATGGTAGATTATCAACAAATATTTGTAGAATGAAAGATTATAACACTTTCATTCACTCAGACAAACTTCATAAGACCCGTGTAAGCCTTGAGCTCACTTGTGGGTCTCAAAGACAAACGTTCCTTCTGCTCAGAAGAGATTTCATTTTCCTACCTGTGCACCAGACAGTGTTTATCATGCGCACTGCTCCACTGGTGCTGCAAAGGGGGGAGCGGAGGTTAGGTATTTGTAATGGTTAACAAGCCCAGCATCAGTGCATAAGAATCATGTGAAACTGAGAGGAGGGTGATCATTATTCTGCAAAATTAGAAAATAATTCTGCCTTCTGCCTTCTGAGCCAGGTCCAAGGACACAGGAAACAACAAGAAATAAGGAGCCAGAGCCAAACCTCCAGGGAGACACTGAAACCAGCTCCTAGAAGCATCCACTCACAGATGTTGCCTCGGAAAGTGCAGATGTTACTGATGGAAGTACCTGAAAAAGATCAAGTGGCTTTCAAGTTTATTTTTAGCAACTGAGCTCTCTGTTCAAACACCGTCTCCAAGTCCTACGATAAATTAAGTCACAGGGAACTTATCAGGAACCCTCAGCAGCTCAGCCACACACAGCAGCGCCAGGGGAGCTGGATGCAGCGACCTTGGAAACATCCTGATCTCGCCAACCTCTTCATTTCATAGGTCAGAAAACTGAGCGTCACACCATTATCCAAAGACACACAGCCAGTTTGTGCTGCAGGGCCCTAGAATCCGATTTGAATCTCAGTCCAGGCTCTTCAGGACAAACTTACTGAAGAAGAGGCGGTGCTAAACTCTGTTATCTCTCCTGGTGGATTGTGAATCCCATTAGGAAACCCTTCCCAGCAATAAGAAAACTGGGCCTTGAGGCAGTATCAAGAGTAAGACATAGATAAGGTCAAAGTACAAATACTTCATGAACTGATTAGAACTTACATTACAAAATAATATCATCTCAATATATTTATCCACTTCACACACAAATATACCGCCCCCCCCCCTTTATGTCTTTGCTCGGGTTGTCGCCCCACCTGCAATATTTCTTCTATTCTACCCTGCATATTCCCTGGTTATGGCTCAGCTCAATACCTACTTTCCATGAAAGCTCCTGACCCCAGCTGACTATTATACTCCCTTGGGAAACTTTCTAAAAACATTGAATATCAATGCACAGGCCCTACTCTCAGAAATCCTGGTTTAATCCGTCCGGAGCAACAATCCTCTCACATTTTAGTAGCATCCGAGAATCTCCCTGTTAAAACACAGATGCTGAATTCTACTCTCAAAGTTTCTAATTGGAGAAGGAGGGGCTTAGAGGGCCAAAGGATTTGTAATCTTAGCAAATACATAGATGATATGATCAAGATAGTCAGAGGTCACATTCTGAGGGCCTCTAGCTCAGAGTCTAGTCCAGCAATCAATAGCTCTTAGATGCTCCTGGGTGATAAGAATGTGTGGTCAAAGTTGAGAATCACTCATTAGAGCCTGAAACACAACCTCCATAATCTCAAACTAAAATAGCCTTTCCTTTTTATGTACTTGCAGGGTGGTTCCGAGTATGAATTCTGGAATCAGACTCTCTGAGTTAGAGTCTCAGGTCCATCACTCAGTGACTGTGGGATCACAAGCGATTCACTGAACCTCTCTAAGCCTCAAATCTTCTCATCGGCACAATAAGGAGATAATTAAAGCACCCTTCTTATTGTTTTTATGAAAACTAAATGAACTATATAAATGCATGTAAAACATTTTGAAGACAGAGAGCCATGTGTTAACACTTGGCACTTTATCATGCTTACTATATTAAGTGCTCACATTATCTAAAGTGCAACTATATTTATTGAGTACCTAATGTACCAAAATCTTTGCTATCAATTTAATACGTTATCTCACTTAATCCTTAAAACAACTTTTGAAATAGGCAGTATCTTGTGTTTCTTTTTTCAAATGAGAAAATGGAAATTTTGAGACAACAAATTGCATAACCAGAGTAAGAAAGAGCTAGAGCCTGGATTCAAATATCGTGTCTTACCCATCGTCAATTATCTGTACACATGAAATATTTCTCACTCTTGATTGGACTAGTCTTAAAGAAGACAGGCTCTAGATCTTATTGAATGATGTTTTACACTAGTGCCTAGCACTGTGCCTTGCTCTGCATTTATTAAATGTCGGCTGAGTAGATGAATAAATACACAAGTGAGAATACTAATAACCCCAGCAGTATATTTAAGATAAATGTTGAAAACAGCTCTATATTATGGTGAAACAGATTTCATTCATTTAATTAATCTCTAGGCAATTAAGTGAACAAAGTCTTCATTTTACGTTGTTATGCCTCTGTTTTCTCCATTTATCCTCCAAGCAGTATTGGATCTGTCAAACACACAGTCAGCTGTGATTTGCTTGACAAATGTGATCGTCCTGTGAAAACGCTAAGGCAGCAAAAACTCAGGGATCTCATCCAGTTCAAAAGCTTTCTGCCCAAGTCACATTGCCCTGCCTCTACCAACGCTAGCTCCCCTAGATCCACAGACACATAGGTACAGACCCCCATGTCCATGTCAGTACTACTTGGTCCTAATGCCGCACATTAGACCAGGGCTAGAATCCCAAGTCAAGCTGGGTCAACACTATTTGATCCCCAGACTTGAGGAGTGGTTTGAGAAACTGGCCTGAGAATTGGAGCACCCTTTCTGGGACACCTTTAACTGTTCTGCCAGAAAGAAGAGAGAAGCAAAGATAAGAGACAGAAAGTGAATATTGGGTGAGATTCAAGGATAGGGTCCTTTCTGAGATCTAAATGCATTTCTTCCCTTGAATCCTAATTATTCTCTCCCCCCCTATAATTACGCTAGCTCAACTTACTTACTGCTTCTTGCAACCAGAGAGTCATTACCAATACCCTCCCCCAAAAGTTGCTCAGCAATGCCCAGGGCCTTCTCGTGACTCCTGAGTCAGCTCCTGACCCTTCAGCGTTCAGGTTCTCCAGGCAAAGTAAAAGGAACATTGACTGGTAGATCACTGTCCTTCAAGCTATGGGCTATGTGGTCCCAGCACTTGACAGTTTATAGAGGACTTTCATATCATGGTCTAACTTTATTGTGTGACTCTTGGGCGGTAGGTATCATTGCTCCCTTTCCACAGATGATCAGACTCAGGCTGCAGAGGTCACTAAGGATCATCCAACAGAGCTGAGGCTCCTGCCGGGCTCCGCTGACTCTAAGCTCTGAGCTCTCAGGGCTGCGGTTTCCACGGCTGCCTCTCAGATAAGCCACAAGGCCACCTGTAATTAGATGCAAGATCATGTGGTACCGACTGAAGTGCTGGAGGAATTCTGAGAGTTAATTAAAAAAAAAGGCAAAGGGCATTAAGGAGACAGCTTGGGAGGATGTTTTGTGGAAGTTCTAGAGAGGGAAGAGAGAGAGACCAGGTGTATTTATAGACTAATAATGTGCAGAAGGGGCGGGGGGAGGAAATGTGCCTCCTCCGGCAATTCTCATCAAGTTAATAGATGTTGCCAATTACTGTGGTAAGATTTTTAATTGTATCTTAGCGCGGAAGAGAATAAAAACAGAATTTCCTAGTCTTTGCTGCGGAACTGTTAGGAATAGACACTCTGGGGTATTATATCGTGTGGACATACTGCCCAGGGTCCATGCAGACAGCCCATGTCACAAAAAAGCCTCATCATAGCTGTTTAGCCCTATCTGGGGTTTAAGGGAGAAGGTGGAAAAAGGGCATCTGCTTTATGAGTTCATGTGCATAATGGGTAGGGCAGTCAATAGGCAAGTGTGTGAGGGACTAGTTGATACCCCCATGGAGAAGATGGTCCCCAAGGAGAGTGTATATCTAATATTTGTGCACTTTCTCATGGTGGGCTGCACCCTGTGATATAATGCTTTGTGGGAGTGATATTATTATTATTATTATTATTTTAATCTTCACCCAAAGTTATTTTTCCATTGATTTTTTTTTTTTTTTAGAGAGTGGACAAGAGAGGGAAAGACAGAGAGAAATATCGATGTGAGAGAAACACATCCATTGGTTGCCTCCTGCAGAAGCCCTGGCCAGGGTCGGGAAACTGCAACCAAAGTACGTGACCTTGACCAGAACTGAACCTGTGACCCTTCGGTCCACAGGCCTATGCTCTATCCACTGAGCCAAACCAGCCAGGGCATGTGTGTGACCTTATTGAATACTCAAATAATTCATGTAATTGTAAGAATCATACCTGCCTCCCCTGTAGACGATCACTTTCTTGAAGGGAGGGGCCCTTTCCTGCCTCGCCCATCACAGGAATTCCACTTCCCAACACAAAGCTGGCACTCAATGATGCTGTTGAGCAAATGATCAAAACTCCTACACAGGAGGCACAGTTTTTGTCTGTTTTACGAACAAGGAGCTACAGGCTCAGAGGAACTAAGTGGCTTGAGGAAGTCACCACCACAATAAGTGATAGCTTTTGGATTTGAACCCAGGTCAGATGGACTCAGCCTGGTGCACATCCCGTGAGGCACCATGGAGAAAGAGGGAGGAAGGTGAAAAAATGAGCAACAAGTGCCAACCAGCTGCTTGGTGCCAGACACCTTATTTCTTCATAGCATTTAACCCTAAGAAGAAACCTCCAATTCATGTGTCTCCCAGAAATTGAAAATGCAGCAATGGAGGTCCTGAGAATGTGACTTGCTCAGGATTCCCAAGGCAGCAAAGAAGAATAGGGAGAATTCAAATGTTTTCCATAACCTCCACAGAGCTTCCCTCCCTTCATAATTCCCAGAGAGTGAAATCACATAGATCAATTTATGTCCTGAAAACACGGGGCATTGAGGGAAAGAAATAAAAGCATATGGTTGCCTGTTCCTTCAAACAATTCCTTAGGGACAACTTGGGGACAAATCGTGATAGAGATCACACTTCTCTGATGACCGCCCCCATCCCTGATGCCAGTACCTCTTTCAATATTTTCTCTCTGACCTCTCCATTCAGTGGCCTCATGCTTCTCACCCTCCTGCCCCAGGACCCAAGATAGTCCCCCACTTAGGCCTGCCCTTCCTGGATAATATTCTGGGATTTAAGATCAACCACCAGCAGCCCATGGGTATGCCCAGGCCCTTAGCCAACAGCAGCCAAAGGGAGCTAATTGAATCAGTGAAAAGACCCCCTTTTCTAATAAGCGAAGACATCTTGGGAGGGGCAGCAGGGCAAACCAACATGAACCAGTTATGCAGCAGATCCTCACATAACATTGTTTTGTTCAATGTCATTTCATTATCATGTTGATTAGATGCCATAGGAACTTCACTCTTGTGTTTATCAATTAGCCTATGGTCAAATGTGTTTCCTTCTCTGTCATTTTGCTATAAATCACAGAACCCATGGTTGATGCTAAGTGAAGACTTACTGTGCATGTACCTGTCATTGAATACCTTCTGCCCAGCATTATTCTCTATGCAGAAGATACGCGAAGGAAATATTTGCTTTTCCTAAGCCTGGAAGGGATTACAGTCTAAGTGCACACAGATATGCAAACACCCCCAAGATCTCCGTGTCTAGAATCTGAACAGAGAGCTCTTGGCACAAGCTGCAAAGTTCTCAGTTTCGTAATAAGAAACTTGGCTGATCTGAGAATCCACCTGACATTTTCTATTCAAATTCAGCACTGGTCCTCTCTTACCTGTTCCTCCTTCTCACGTCAGCCTTGTTCAGTACATTTTACTATGACACTGTGACAAAGTATAGGGGGTAAAACATGTACGGTGCAACTCAGAGAGATGTTAGTTCAAATCCCAGCCCCACCACCCACCAGCTAAGTGACCCTGACATGCACCTGACCACCCTGAGCCTCTCGGAGACTCAGAATCCTCATCTCTGAAAAGGAAATAAGAACATACCTCAAAGTGTTGTTGTAAGAATTACACCAGACAATAATAGCATGGCACTCCCAGCATAGGTTTCAGAATTCTCAATACATGTTAGCCATTTGTGTTGCTGGTCTCCTCAATGGATCCGTCTTTAACCCCTACTACTGTTATAAGCCCCCATTCCCACATTTTACCTGCACAGATACAGCTGTAGGTAAATCTCCTGGCTAAAAGGAGAAACAGATAAAATAATTGCTAGATCCTATTTCAGGTAGAGTTGTTTATCTACCCTGCCCCCCCCCAACCCCCCCAGAAAAAGATTCCTCCCAACTCCAGCAAATTGCAGAGGCAACATGTGAAAAATCCCAAGCCCTAGAAAACGGAGTCCCAGATAAATATGTACATTCAGAGCAGCAGCATCCTCCGAGTTGTTACTCACACCTGCATTCATCAGCCCAGAGAAGGACTGCCCAGGGGAAGAGCAGGGAGCCAGACCCTCTGGGACAATTAAAATTAAACTGAACCAGACACTCTGGAATCCCCTCCTGGGAATCATTCTGCCTAGTCCGGGGCTGGGGCAACATCACTTAATAAGCCCTTTTTCATCTTTAATTTCTCCGATTCAGAAAGTTTACGAGATCAATTGCTAAGAGGGCTAATGTGAGGACATGAGGCAGAAAGTTGCTCTGAGCCTGGAGTCACCTCATTCCTTAGATTCTAACTAGAGCCCACAGGGACCAACGGTAGAAAGCCTGAGGATTCACCCTGCTCATCACCCCTCCCTTCTGCAAACTCCCTCTAAATAAAGAATTTGAATTATGACCCAGATAGAAGAGCATTATCAACCTCAAGCCAGCCAGTACTTCCCGGGAATTGAAGAAACATCTTGCTTGATATATTTATGCTTCTGTCCAAGGTAGGGCGCATGCGTTCAGGGTCTGCCCCTCTGTCCTCAGACCTAGGGCCCCAGGGACCTTTCCTCTTCAAAGATTATCTAAGGAAATGCAAGTCAACGCGCTCTCAAACTGTATGGGTTTAAATCCCATTTCTACCTTTTGCTAAGCCTTGGTTTCCTCATCAATAGATGGGAGTAACAATAGAGATGTGTGGGCATATAACTAAACAACACTAGTATTCTATTCCGCTTAGCAAGGTGCCTGCACATAGTAAATGCCAGCTATCGCTCACTGCCCATTAAGCTCAGGCCACCTGGTGCCCGCACACTGCACTCATTCAAGGGTTAAGTCCAAATGGACCAACACTCCGAAGCTCTTGTGTTTCATGGGAAAAATGATACCTAAACTTCACTTTAGCCAGTGCCCTCGTAACTGCTGCATCCCCTGAGAGAAGAGACAGCCTTTTCATTTCTTTTATTGTTTTCCTTCTCTCCTTTATTCCTATAGTAAGTTAAACCCTCCCCACACAGGGGAAGCCACATACAGGAACAACTACATCTGAAGACAACTTTGCCAAATGATGACTGGAAACAGCACAGAAGAAAATGTTGCCTCCCATCCAGGAGACCTGCATCCTTCACATGGAAACACCACCCAGAAGGGGAATGGCTCGCACCCATCGTCCTGGAGAGGATCCTTCCGTTTCCCTAACAGGGCACTGCTGCTCTCCCTCATCACTTTCTGCGTATTTCCCTTCATGATGGCAAATTTTAACCACTTTTTCTGTACAACTGGCTCTGGGGGATCCTAGGAAATCTGGGGAGGAGATTTCAATTTGTTCACTTGCTGGGAATGAATTCTGCCTCATATAACTCCTGACAAATTGCCATTTGTAAAGGGTTTGTTAATTTCCAATGAGCAAATGGCACATCCGATATCTTGTTTATTCAACAGATGCTCCTGAGGAAAACAAATGGTTCTTGTTTAACAAACATGGAAACATCTTGTCAGCTTTACTGAGATCATCCTATGTATCTGTCAAGGGAGGGTCCTGTGGTTTGTGGAGAAAGTAGGAGCTGTCTCCGTCCAGTGCAGGGTTCTCAAAGGCCTGGGGACCGTGGTTCCATGGAAAGAGGTGATCTGAAGGACCTCCATCACTGCCTGGGAGGTGGCTCTTCGACAAAGGACTTCGGACTTCACCCATCTCGGAAGATATCAGGTATTTATGAGTCAGGTCTATGCGATCCAGAAATCTGCTTGGTGTTGACTTGAAGGAGACAGCCACCTGACACATAGAGGTGGCATGAAATTGTGGTTAAAATGGCCTTGAAATGAGCCTCCATCGGATCCTGGCCCTGAGTTAAATTGTGTGAGCTTGGACTGCTTACATACCACTCTCCACCTCAGTTCCCTCACCTGTGAAATAGGCCTAACAATGACATGAAAGGCAAGGATGCCGATGATAGTGATGAATGGTCATGCTGTTAACCTAATGACATTTCAAGACATTTTAAAATGGAACTGAAAACAGGAGTGAGTCGAAGGGCCAGAGGGAAGGCTGGGAAGAGTCCAATTCCTCCGTCCTCCATTGTTTGGAAGAAATAAACGTGGCATGTTTGATGATGGGAAGGCTTAACGACTCCGGTCAGAAATGAGATTTAAACAGAGAGCGGAATCCTTCCAAGCCTCAAAACCCCAGCCTGATATCATAATTACTTTCAGCCAGTGAGCTAAGGCAGCACCAGGAGGCAGGGTGGGGTGGGAGGGCTGGGAAAGGAGAGGAAAGAGGCCGGCTTGCCGGGAGCACACAAGGACACATGGAGAGGGATCATGTCTGACCTCTGTCAAGTCGCGCACGAGGATAAATCCATCTGCCTATGGGTGCAGCACAGAACAACGTATTAATTAGGAGAGCAATGGCATTTCAAAGCCTCCCTGCTGGAAAGTATCACTGAGAATCACCTTGGGACAACATCTAATTCGCTGAAAATTAATTTCCTCCACAGTGTAGGTGCTTTGGAGAGATGTGAAGTGAGGTTGACCCCCACTGAGTGTGGCCTTACCATGTACTGCCTGATAGGGTTGCATATATTAACCAATCTAAATGCTGGGGAGGTCTGAAGAACCCCCGGGCATGGTTAATTACCTGACAGACACTTCACAGTAACTCCGTGAGGTAGACATCATTATAATCAGCACTGAAGCTTAGAAAATGTGAAAATATTAGAGCTTCTCATGGAGGAACCAATATGCCTGTTTTAGGAAAGATTCTCTTAACAACTCTGAAACCCGGAAAATGTATGAGAGAGGGTCAGGTGGTTGCAAAAGTAAGGTAACTTAGCCCTAGCTGGTTTGGCTCAATCGATAGAGCATAGGCCCGTGGACTGAAGGGTCCTGGGTTTTATTCGGTCAAGGGCATGTAGCTCAGTTGCAGGCCTAGGCCCTGGTTAGAGTGCATGCAGGAGGCAACCCATCAATGTGTTTCTCTCACATCCACATTTCTCTCTATCTTTCTTTCTCTCCCACTCTCTCTAAAAAAATCAATGGAAAAATATCCTTGGGTGAGGATTAAAAAGAAAAAAATAGGAAGGTAACTTTTCATCAGAGCTTTAGAAGATAGTAGTAAATTGATTGCCTAAAATTACATGGCCCACCTCCATCGTCCTGGCAAAGGGATTGAAAACATGCAGGTAACAATCTCATGGCATGTATGCAGAAGAGTGATGGCTCTAGGGCAAGCATGTCAAACTCAAAGGCTAACACAGGCCAAGTAAGCAAGGCATGCAGCCCACGGGCCTCGAGTTTGACATGCTTTCTTGGGTATGGGCAGAAGATGAGGATCAGTAGACGATAAAGAGTTTGGAAAAATGTTTATAGTAGCTGGGTGAGAAGGCACTCTATGCCTTGACAAAGGGTTTGGAACCTCTAGTCTAGTTTTCTTGATTTCTTGATTAAAGTATGGTAGATACTATTTGCATAACACAAATCAGGTAGGATTTTGAAAAGATCTCAAATCATCTTTAGTAAAATCCTGCACAGCAATGATTTGCATCCACTACATCTCTTATGGTTTGTCCCAAAATGCAGCTTACTATGGTCTCTAAGGGAGACAGAAAAGGCTAGGGACACATTGGCTGTCATTCCATTGATTTTTATTCATTTAGGAATGCAAGTATGGAAGAATGACATAATTTTACTGACAACCTTGAATTGCCTCAAACTTAAAGATACCAAAAAAAAAAAAAAAAAATGGAGGAGAGATAACTCATCAACCTCAATTCTTTATTACTGATCACAAAATGTGTGTGACACACTTCACAAGTAATCATGACTCACCAGTGTGTCATTACACTTTTATTTAAACTTCTCTTATAGCTCTCTCTTGACTTCAACATCAGCTTTTAACTGAAGGACCACATCACTATCTGCATTTTAGGAAAACTCCAAGATGATATAAAGGATTGACTCAAGCTGTGGCAAAACCGAATGCAGAGAAGGCAGAGAGGAAGCTGGTCCAGGTAAAAGATGCGGACCTGGTTAAAGGAAGTGCCAGTAGGAACAAAAAAATGCAGTTGGGAAAGAGGTCTTGCAGGTGTCATGAACCTGACATGGTGATCAAATAGGTGAGGATGACTGAGAGAATGGAGGAAGGGAGTCCAGGGTGATTTGATATTTCTAGATCAGACTAGTAGATGGATGATGAGATAACCTAAGAGAGAAGGAGGGATAATTTAAGCAAGTTGGGAGAAATAGGAAATGTAGTTTTTGTGAACTGAGGGAATGGCAATGCGCCCTGTTTTGGATTGTTTGGGCTTTGAGGTAACTGAAAACTATCACAGTAGAGCTATCCAGAAGTACTGAAGCAATACTGGGGAAAAGGTGCCCCTTGGGACATGGGAAGTGTGTGTCTATAATTCCAGAGAAAGTAGAGTAGCAAAAGGATTTGGTGTTCCTTATAGGAGTAACAGTAGTGATGTTAATGGGAATGCTTTTCTAGGAAAAAAAAGAAAAGGATATTTTAAAAAATAAACAAGACAATGATGAGAACATTCTGGAAAAACTGACATATAAATAAGGGGTCCCAAATAAAAGATAGTCAATGGGGGATGCAGCACAGGAATAGTCAGGAAGATAGAGAGGAAAACAGGAAAATCACAGGAAGGTCAAAGACTCTAGAACAGCGGTTCTCAACCTGTGGGTCGCGATTCCTTTGGTGGTTGAAGGACCCATTCATAGGGGTCACCTAAGACCATCCTGCATATCAGACATTTACATTACGATTCATAACAGTAGCAACATTACAGTTATGAAGTAGCAATGAAAATAATTTTATGGTTGGGTCACAACATGGGGAACTGTATTTAAAGGGCCAGAAGGTTGAGAACCACTGCTCTAGAAAGAAGTAGACAGCAGTGAGAACATCTGCTGAAGTCCGGTAGAATGAAGAATGAAGAGAAAGCACAAGGTTTGGCACTAGGAGATCCCTGGTGATCACTATCCAGGGAGTAGTGTTGGAGAGAGCAGACTAAGTGAGTTTAAAGGTGGTTTGAAGGTGAGGAAGTACGTTCATTATAAATAACTTCATCACATTTCACAATGAAGAAAAGGAGGCAACTAGGCAAGTCACTTGAGTGGAAAGATAGACAGGTTTGTTTTGTTTTTCCTTTTCTTTTCAGGATGGAAGAGAGTTTATGACTTTTTTAATTGTGTTTTTTTTTTATATATAGAGGGGAAAAGAAAGAAGGGAGAGAGAGAGAGGCAAGAGAGAGAAACATCAATGTGAGAGAGAAATATGAGACACATCCATAGGTTTCCTCCCATATGGGCCCCAAATGGAGACAAAGCCTGCAATCTAGATATGTGCCCCGATGGAGAATCTAGTCCATGGACCATCCAGTTCATGGAACGAAGCTCCAACCAACTAAGCCGTACTGGCAAGCGTTGTTGTTTAGTTTGTTTGTTTGAGTTTTAATGGAATGAAATAGAGTTTGAAGATACTGGACCTAGAAAGTAAGTGATGAAGCACAGCTCCTGAAAGGTGGGAAGAGACAAGATTTTAAAATGGAAATGGAAATCTAAGTTCACTAGAAAGGTACAGCTAGTCTTCCAACACAGCAGAGAAACAAGTGAAACAAACTTTTGAGTGCAGAGGAGCAAGGACAAGCAATGCATTTCCATATTGTAGGTTGTAAGGGGCAGGGAAGCAGGGAGGGAACAAAGGTGAGTGGTGAAGATTTGATTGAGCCCACAGAAGAAACAGAAGGGGGGCTAATTTGGGTGGAAAACACTGCACAAGAGCAAGGGCTGTTTGGTTAATCAAGTAATTATGATTCTCTTTCTTCAGGAAGGGAATGACATACAGTGGGTGCTTACCAAATTATTGGAGACAATGATAAATCCAATTAGGTCTCTGGAAGTAATTATCCATTATGATGTGGCAAATCCACCACCCCACACCAGTCCTTCTCCTGGCGAGGAAAAAGCAACTTCTGGGCCCAATGAAGTGGCAGCCCCAGCCTGTCAGTCATTTATCTGCAGCTTCATCAACCTCTACACCCAGATCCTTCTCCTCCTGTGCATCTCCTCCACCTCCTCAAGTGCAGTTTCCTAGCAAGTCCACGTGTCTAGAATAGACGCCATGACCACTGACTAGGAGATAGCCAAGGAACTGATGTTCACAGGGAAAGATTTTAGTGGAGATGGCACTGAGAGAGGAGTTGCTGCTTAGTATGAACGCAGGTCTTTTGTGCAACATGGTCATCAAACGCCAGTGTGGATTGTCCCACCAGATGAGGCCATGAATGAATATTAATTTTTAAAATCCCTTTTTGAGTATTAGCTTCTTATAAAGCACAGTGTTTACTCAGAGGACCATCCATCCAGGCAGTTAAACAGAGACACCGTAAGTCATTGTTTCTAGGGAGTTGGGAAATAGAAGTCCTTTAAGTGCCTTTACTCAGCTTCATGGGAGCTGCTTTTCAAAGTTCAAATTGCTTATATTTCACACTACTCACTTCCTAAATTCCATTTATAAATCAAAGTAGTTTTGGAGCAATTCGATGGGAGTGAAATGGATGATGGATGAAGAAAGAATGAACATCAAATATATATATTGGGTCACTTGAGTTTACTGGGTTTTTCTTCCTTTTTTCTTCTAACCTTTTATGAAGATGCTCTGAGATAGGTCTGGTGTGTTCGGCGTTGGCCTGCAGATCAGGTACATTGCCAGCTGAGGCCATGCTGAGACTGTCTTCTTAGATACCATCTTCTGACTCCAATGACATCATGATGTTGTGTTCTAGTCACGCATTAGAGTTGGCCTGGCTAATGTCTCAAAGACGCATGCTGAAGGAGAGCTTTTCATTCATAATTAGTCAACTCCAGACTCTAGCTCTCACCTTGGGCATTTTAAAGCACTGATCTGGAAGTTTCTAGCCCATTTCAATAGCGTCAAAAGCTCTTAGGACTGGAAGGGTTCTCAGACATCATCTTGTACAGTTGATTTTTCAAACCACTTGGGAGGAATATATATTCCCTAACTATTGCAGGCTCATATTTTTGTCAATGCAAGAAACATATCACTGGGATGATAAATTGCTTTACAAGTTCCTAAAGACTCTCAGTGGATATACTTATCTATATTTACTTCTTCACAGACCAGTAGCAGTTTATGGACCACCACTGGACCCTGGATTATACTTTGAGCAACAATGCTAACATAAATGCTCATTCTTCAGTTAAGGAAGTTGACGTGCACAGGGAGGAGGGAATTAACTGCAAACACATGGTTTTGTAGATGGAGAGTCAGGTTAGAACCAGAACTACTAATGTCATCCACAACTTACTGAACCTCCTCAGACTCACTCATGTATAGATTAAGACAGATGAACTCCCACAGGAATACTTCTCATTACTTAGACCCTACATATTTTAGTTTTGCTAAGTATATGCATATATCTGACTGGGTTAGGTTCCTTGTTATACATACATTATTAAGGCAGGCCTTTAAAACTCCCAGATTATGCTGAGTCCCTCTGTTTTACACTTACATGACAACCTTTAATTGTCCTTTATTGCTTTTATCACAGTTAGCAATTACATCTTTAATTGTTTGATCATCGTCTGTTTTCCCTGCTGGACTATATAAGTGCTAAGGAGAAAGAGACCATATCTGTTTTGCCTTCCATTATATCCTGGTGCCTCCTGCAGTGCCTGGCTCCTAATAGATGTTCAACAGATGTTTGTTGAAAGAATTAATCGAGTGAATAGATAATGCTAGGGTGGCACTCGGGGGCCACCTGCAGGAACCGTGGGAGCCAGCAGCACACCCAGGGCTGCCACTGTGAGGCCACCAGGACAGTCACAGAGCTGAGCCACAGGCTACTGGCTGCTTCCTAAATTTTCTCCAGGGAAGCTCAGCTCCTCAAGCCTTGCATCTTCTCCAGACTTTTTTCATGTGGCCCTTTGTCAACACAGCAGGCAGGACTGTCCCCCCTTCTCCCTTCCTCTCCTAACTCCCTTCACCTCCTTTTCTTCCTTCCTTTCTTCCTTCCTTCCCTCCTTCCTTCTTTCCTCCCTATAATTATTCATATATCTAATACTGTGTGAGGCAATTTATTTAGAGAAAATCTAGCAAGATTTTTGTCTAGAAAGAGATCATAATCTAGTTAGGGTGAGATTAGTACATATGATCAGTTAATGAGAAAAGTCAGCAAAAATAAACATTCAGACAACACGAGCTCAGGATTTTCAGCTCCTCTGCCTGGGTTTTAAGTCCTTTATAATCAGAGCACATCCTGCCTGGCCAAGGCTTCTCCATTGTGTTCCAGAAAGGCCTACTGCTCAACATCTCCAAGCATTACATATATTCCTGTCTCTGAGTCTCTAGCTCCTGCTGCTGCTCTGGCTGACATATCCCCATCCTCACTCATCGGGCTTTGCTGGGTCTCACCACCTCTGAGACCTACACTAACCTCCGGTTCCCTATGGCACAAATTATCTGGATCACACAGATGAACACTCGGGCATCAGATACCATATGATCAGATACCCAGGCTGCATGACAAGCTCTCTGAAGGAAAGGACTGTGGCTGGTATATATTCGGTGGTTTCACAGAGCTCCAAGAGTGAAACCGTGAATGAACCCTTCAGTGGAAATACACTGCAAGGACAAAACAATTCAGTTGCAGGTCATTTTCTGGGTCTGCACCACCTAGAACACATAAAAGTAAATTCAGGGCAACACATGCAAATAGGAGTCATTAAAAGGCATTGAGCCTTACCTTAGAAGCGGTTGTGTTTGAGCTAACCTACAAAAAAAGAGTTTGCTAAGACTCACTTTGTCATTTACAAGCTGGGAATAATGGGAAAAATACATAGTTACTAGTAACTGCAGCACTGTCTACAGGCGATTAGGGTTGGGCATGTGACCTCTCTGAGCCTCAGTTTCCTTATTTGTAAATGAGGGTGCTTGGTCTGTTTTCTCAAGACTCCCTTCCAGCTCGAAGCAACCAGGGGTCTCTTAGGAACCAGCGTGTCTCTCTTGAGTTCCCAAAGTCCACAGCTGTTCCAGAAACGGCTGCTGGTATCCTCAGAGCAGCCGGAAGGAAAAGGTTCTTATTCATCGCACAGCCCCATAAATCATCTGGAGCCCATCGGATGTTTAATACGGAATCACTTAATTTAATAGTCACTTTGACATAAGGAATTGTTTTCTTAAAGCCAGAACTGGCTGTAAAACCTCAAGTGATATTTTATAGCTGCCATATAATAAAATCATTCAGCAATTAGTGATTAATGACATACAACAGTAAGTTTCTCCGTGGTCACCTCCCCCATCTGCTGTTTCTCCCTGGACCCACCCACTTTCCAGTCCAGCAATCACACCTGGGATGAGAAGCCTCGTTTTATAGCCAGGACAGGTTTCTGAGCCTTAAAGAAACCTTTTCCACCAAAAAGTGTCTGAAGGAGCCTGGCGCTGTTCTGGGGCTGAATGGAAGCATCTTGATAGACAGCATCTATGGCACTGAGGAAAGTTAACATGCAGGGACCTTTCTCAGTTACACCTCCAAGGGTGGTGTTCAGTACAATAAAGTGAGGGTAGACTCCCCAAGTTTCATTCTTTTTAGGACCAGGTCAGCCCTCTGTTGACTCTGAGCTTCCTAGTCTTCTGCACGCCCCTGCTTAGCACAATGCTCTCTTTCACTGTGCTTTCAGCCCTGACTCTCACCCAAAACACCTAACAGCCTCTAGCTCAGTGGTTCTCAACTTTCCTAGTGCCGTGGCCCTTTAATACAATTCCTCACATTGTGGTGACCCCCAATTTCATTGTTACAAATTGAACATAATTAAAGCATAGTGATTAATCACAAAAACAATATGTAATATATAATTGTGTTTTCCAATGGTCTTAGACGACTCCTGTGAAAGGGTCATTCGACCCCCAAGGGGTCGCGACCCACAGGTTGAGAACCGCTGCTCTAGCTGATCAGGGTCCTTATCATAGCAGCCTTCTCTGGCCCACCTTCCCACAAGCACCAAAAATTAAACATGACAGTATGGCCTTTAAACTCAGAAAAACCAGCCCCATTATTTCCCAGTTCACATAACACTTGACACAACCCTATGAAAACAATAACTATTGGTGTTAATTACATGAAGAAACTGAGGCCCTGGGTGCCCCGGTTAGAAAGCTGAAAGGCAGTACCACCATGATTCAAGCCCAGGCAGTCTGCAGCCAACCCCACACACTGGACACTACATTATTCTCCATGCACACTGGTCAGAAAGATAATTGCAATAATGGATGCCAGGGATCTAGCACATTGCTTGACATAGCATAAACCCTCAATGACTTAGCATTACTATTGCTATTTACTTACTATTGCATTGTTCTTTACTGCTATTATTATCAAAGTCCATCTTCCTCTTAGGCACAAGGAGACAAACTGGGAATCCAGTGGTGACTACAGTGGTGTGCTGCCTGACCCACTCTGCACCAGACATTCCCTCCCAGGGTTGGAAGTATGGACACCTGATGACTCTCAGTGAGCCTCTCACTGAGCATGCTCAAACACAGCTGGTGGCAGCCGCCTCACCAAGTCCTACCCCTTCCCCAGGGTAGCCCACATCTTATAGCTGGTCCATGTGCAGGATGAAGGCCCAATCCTTTAGTTCAAGGCGGGGCATCTCTGAAGGCCCTTCCCAGTCACACAGCTCCCATGGGATCAGCTGCCACAACCACATTGCACCCATCCTCTGCCCTGCCCGTGCCACATTCCTCACCTCTCAAAGCAGATGCTATTCCCAACAAACCTTCTGCACACAAGTCTCTACCTCAGTTACTTCCCCAGGGGACACTGCCTACAATGTCCACCCCCTAAAACAAACAAACAACTGCAAAGCTACTCAGCGAATCTTCTGTTGAGATCCTTGTTACCCTGGGGGCAATTATACCTAAGTCCAGAGCATGGCTTTCCAGGAAGTGGGTAAAAAATACACTGAATTTAAACACTCATTAAACATTTATTTGTAAAATCTATAAATCTGTGGTCACTATAACCTGTGGACTGATTTCCAAGTAGAATATGAGGTTTTAGATATTAAAGAGATCGAAAACAATACTCTAGGATGGCAGAAGGACTTGGATTTGTTTCCTGTTCTTCAAGATGTTCATTTTCATGTTTAATTGCAAAGCACATTTTCTAGAATTTCCTGGAGTTCCATCTCCTCTTTTCAGTACTCATTGCCCCAAGGAATAGCCTTTTAATAGGCCACCTGGTCCCCAGCTCTTCCTTCTCTCATTTGCCCATCATCCCACTGCAAGAATGACCTTCCTAACGGTCAGTCCTGAGCATGCCTGGCCCTGTGAAGAACCCTTCAAGGGTGTACCGCACTAGCTACAAAATCTTCAGCCTGGCATTTAAAACCTCTAAGTTACCACTTTAATCTTCTTTCCAGCCTTATCAGTGTCTCTTCTCCCATATGCACAGAACTTGAACTTCATGACAACTTGAACTATTAACAATTTTCTAACACAACCCATGTTCTCACACTTTTGAGGCTCTCCCACTGCTTCTTCCTCTGCCTGAAATGCTCACCATGACATCACACGAGAAGGCCCTCAAGTACACCCAGAAGCTCTGCCTGTTGCAATCAACCCATCTTTTAAGTTTCTTCTCAGATGCCACCTCCTCCATGAAGTCCTTATTGGATGCTGCCACCCCTGATCACTCTATCTCAGGTTGTACCTCTGTCTTGGCCCTTCGCCATCCTTTGTATCAGACATGTGTCCATTTGCCTCGACTCTTCTTTGTCCTACTGCATCCATTAGCTTTTGCTGCACACTGGACCATCCCCAAATTCAGTGGCTCACAACAACAGTTATTTAATTTGCTCAAACATCTAGGAACCAGGTAGGCATTGGCTTGTCTAGGTTGGGCTCCATGGGAGGTCCACTCCAAGCTATGATTGGGCAGAGCTTGGGACCTCACGGAGATGTGGGCTTAGGCATGCGCCATGTGTTCATTATGGAGTCTGGGGTGAACTGGCACAGCTACCATGGGATGCCAAAAATGACAGAGGCACACCCAACTGGACAGGCATTTTAAAAACTTCTGCCTGGGTCACATCTGCTAAACTTAAAGAAAGTAAGTCACATGCATGATCTGACAATCAAGAGGTTGAGGAAGTAACCGCTGCATATGCAATCAAAAAGCACCCGGAGTTAAATGACAACAAGTCTAAATTACTTAAGGAAGAGTTAAGAATTGGCACAACAACCCACACTTCTTGTCTTACATACCTTGTATGTATATTCTGTTCACAGAGAAGAGACTCAAAGCCATCTCTGGAATGGAATTCCTCAGTAAGCACATCTAAATAAGCATTGATAAAATCAATAACCTCATTCATGCTACAGTGTTCATAAAAACTAGAGGTATTGTTTTCATAATGACTAACATCTATACAACATTTTAAAAATATTTTAATAGTGTCTTACAGCTTTCAAAGCACATTTTAATATATTATCTCATTTTGCCTGGATTGTATGCATTTTCAAAAGATTTCTGGAGATAGCAGTATCTTCTTCCACTACAATGTCATCACTGATTTTAACTATGGATTTCAAATACTGCAGAGAAAGGAGAAGGTTTTGGTAAAGAGTTCCAGTCTATGCTACTCAAAGCATAATACTTGGTACCCTACTGATTTGCCCCCCTGGTTTAAACACCTGCCTAACCACCTCCCCTGGTTTCTGAAACTTAATGGGCAAAAGAATTGCTGGGAGAATGTTAGAATGGAAACTCCTGATGCCCAGGTCTAGAGATTCAGATAAAGAATCTGCATTTTTAACAAACTCAGCTCAACCCACTGCAGGTTCTCCCTTGACCATCATCTGAGAAACAAAATTCTCTCCCATCAGAGGAGAGAACATATTTCCTCTCCTGCCACCACCCAATGCTGGAGAGCAACACCCAGACTACAAGAGGATTGTGGACTCTTGGGATGAAAGCATTGGATCAAACTTCCAAGACCTGCTGGTAAGTCCTTCAGTTCTGCAAATAAATACATAGGAAGCCAGAGACACCCCAACGCCTGGCCGGTATTTCAGTGGCAGAAGTAGAACTAGCAGCCAGAATCCCTGCCTCCTCCTCAATCTCTCAAGGTCACAGATTTTTTTCTAAGCAAAAGGAACCACTATATTTCACCAGTGGATTGGGGGAAAATAAATAATAAATGCTTTTTTGTTATTATTTTTGCATTGTTTCTTTTTACATTCATTGGTACGTGGTTGGTTTGTTTTTTTTTTCATTTGACATTCAATATTACGTTATATTAGTTCCAATTGGGTCACAGATTTTCTCTACTTAATTTATTGAATTTATGTCAGCTCTGGAAAAATCCTAACAAATCTCACATTTAAAAAAAGAAGAAGAATAAAAAGAAAAGAAAGGAAAGAGGAAAGGAAAGGAAAAGAAAGGAAAGGAAAGGAAAGGAAAGGAAAGGAAAGGAAAGGAAAGGAAAGGAAAGGAAAGGAAAGGAAAGGAAAGGAAAAGAGAAAGGAGGTATAGTTCCCCAATTAGGTAATTCATGCTCCACAAAAGTAGAGTCATAAAACCCAGCTCCCTTTGTTCTATTTCACTGTCACTTCTTTTAATGACACTTGTTAAACAGGGGGACAATGAGGCTAAAAAATGTATGAGGCAGGACCTTGGACCTCTCATTCCCAGCTGCAGCGGGACAAGTGCAGGGCTATCCCAACGTAAACCCCCCCAGTGCTTTTGTCCTGGCTCCTTGGCAATTATTGCTTACTTTGGTGCCTTTTACAAATCAGACTGGTGCCAAGGTTCGACCTTTTCAAAGCTTTAGTCTCCACAAATCCATTCAAAATGCTGAATGGGCAGAGCAGAAATCCCCCAGGGGCGCTCTCTCTCAGCCTCCATTGTGCAGGGTTCTACCCAAATTACTTGACAGCTTCTCCTCCACTCTGTTAGGAAAAAGGTTGAAGAATGTTTGACTATGACAGGGCTAGCCAGCCCAGCGGGGAGATGTGAAGGGGCGGGGCATGCCACTAATCCATCATCCAGGCTGCCTTTCCAAAGAGCAGATGAGTAAGGTGACTAAAGGGGAAGAATGTGTTCTGATTTGGAGGGCTTTACGTAGAATCAACATGGATTCTTGAATCAGAATATTGTCCCATAATTGGTGGTAGCAAATGCCAGTTGCTAGATTCAAATATACACAAAACATCTATGCAAGAGGAACACTGTTATTTTTGAAAAGCAATATGTAACCGCTGAAAAACCTAGCTTCCTAAAAGAATTTCCTATTGTAGCCATCCATTGAGAAAAACAACAACAACAACAACAACAAAAAAAACAGTGTGACTAACTGATCCTCAGTACCATTTACCACCAAACAAATAAAAGGGCCCATTTCTTCCAACTCAATCACCATAGCCTCATACCCTCTCTTATACCTGGTTCCCTGAATTAGCACTTAAATTGCCAAAATCATGTCCATGTTAATATGGCGTGATTTTGGCAAATCAAAGTAAACCCCGTGGATAGAGAAGGAGGTACCTCTAACACAAAAGGCTTAGGGCGTTTGGTAAAGACTTGAACCATTCAAACACTGTCTACACTGGTGTTGGACATTTCAGGGTGGTGTAATCATTGAGGAAAGATAAACTGAAAACTGTAATACCAGTAGAAACTGAGAGAAAAAAAAACAGTCTAGATCAATGATTTTGTAAACATTTTTGTTTCTTTCTTTCAGAAATGGCCTTCTATCTTCAAAAGTGATGTTCTACAGAAGCCTAATATATAAATCTAATTAAGAAGCTTAGTAGTTCTGGCTGAAGCAAAAATGGGAGGGCCAAGGACATGGTCACTAAGCACCAGGTGGTAGCTGGGGCAATTTATCAGAACCCCAATCCCACCCTGCCCCCAGAGCTCCCAAGAGCACTGATGGAGAAATCTCTAGACCAGATCATCAACTTTCAGGGTTCTTCACATTCTAACTTTTTCATAATTTTTTAGTGTAAGTGAGAGTGGAATATTCTGCCACCTTCAAAATTATCTTTATGACACATAGAGAATATCATTTAGGGTCGGTATAAGTAAAACAAAGAAGGCATAAAATGGGGACATAATATAATTATAATTTAGTGAGAAATGACTTTTATGTCTACAAAAATTAGAAAAGAACAAGGAAGAATAAAAGGTGTTGTGTTAAAATGATTAAGTCTTTAGTTTAATAAAATCCTTTAATGTTGTATCAATTAAAATATAAACAAAAATGTGTCATTTTGAAAAACATATATTAGGTATATACTTGTTAAAAAATCTAAAGCTTTTCATTGGAGAATGGAACTTGGGATCAGGATGCTTTAAAAGATTTGTATCTGTGCCCTGGCCAGTGTTATTCCATGGTTAGAGCATGGGCCCTCTCACCAAAGAGTCTCGGGTTTGATTCCTGGTCAAGGGCATGTACTTGGACTGCGGATCCCATCCCCAGCCGGGTCAGGGCAAGTGTGGAAGGCAACCAATCGATGTGTGTCTCTCACACCAATGTGTCTCCCTCTCTGTGTGTCCCTCTCCCTCTCCCTTCCTCCACTTTCTCTAAATCAAATTCAATGGGAAAAGAAGATTTGCATCTGTGATGAGAAAAATCAGTACCTTATCTATTGACGGAAAGTTGCACATAAATGCACTTGAACGTCTCAAGGAAAGTGCCAAATGTCAATAAATCATGTAACATGACCATTGTGTCATTTCCTTGCACAAAGGATAAATGCCCTCTGTTACCCAGAGAGACAAGTCTAAACCACTTCTACAGAAGGCCCCCCTTTTACAATCTAAATCTAGTTTGTGTCCCTACTTTCATTCCCCCTGTCTCTCAATGCAAATCCTATTTTTCTAGCAGGATGTTTCTCAATGGCAGGGGGTGGGAGACAATTTTTCCTCTCACAGAACATTTGGCAATATCTGGAGACATTTGCACAACTTAGGGGGTACTGTGGGCATGTATGGAGCAGAGACCAGGGATCCAGCTAAAGCTCATACCATGCACAGGGTAATGATCCAGCCAGAATGATGTCAAAAATGCTGAAGCTGAGAATCGCTTTCTAGCAGATCTATTCACTTCTCTCCAAACATACCATGACCTGGGCTTTTTTCCAATTATCCCCCTTCCCAGGATTACCTGTCTCCCTTTCTTACTCACCAATTCAATCCACTTTTAAAGATTCTCCAATTCTCCTCTAGGAAGGCTGTGATGGGCTTACCAGGCTAACTCGAACCCTCCATACCCTGAGAAATCATAGAACATCCCCTAATACTCTTTTGGTGTTTTCAGTTCTGGCCGTGGTCCCTCAGCAATCCTCATGGATTTGTCTCAACATTTGCATCACATCTGTTAAAGCACACGTGATCGATACAACACAATATTTAGTTTATGGTCTTATGAATTGTATTTATTTTTACCAACATCAAGACAGAAAAAATTTTCTCTAAAATAGTTTTAATAAATATAATACTAAGACATGCAGATAGCTGGAAAAACACATCAGAAATACAAACACTGGCCATTTGGCAAGGGGATTTGATTGTAGAGAGGAAAAATATTCAGACTTACTGAACCTGCTTCAGTGAGATGCAAAGAGCTATTTGCCACCAAATTCAGGAGGATGGTCATCTTGTCCATGATCCTCTCATTTGTAAGATGTTTCATTATTAATGTTATGTCTAATAAGTGCTTACTATGTGCCAGGCTGAGAAGACTGGCATTCAGCCAGGAGGCAATGGCATGGGATACCAGTTGGTGTCCTTTCTGATTGATGGTGGGGCATCAGGCACAGAGAAAAACAATTGCCCAAGGTCACACAGCTATAAAGGGGAGAGCTCTCCTCCTATTTAGGTCCCTAAACCCCACTAGTCACATCACATTCTTCAATCATTTGAAGTTTATAAAAAATGTTTTCTTTACAAGGTAAAGAATCTTAGGGTGCTAACTATGTACTTATAAAGGCAAACTACAGCTACACCTCATGGCTACCCAGTTCAGTCATATCAGGCTGAAGAAGGATGTTTTGTGCAAAATATTTTTATTTAATATAGCACCAAAGGTGGAAATTCCTAGAAACAATATTAGTTGAAACTGCATAGGGATGATATGAAGAAAACTATACAACTTCACCAAGGAACACACAGGAGAGGAAGGAAAGGAAAGACAAACCATATAGTCAAAAATGAAACTGGGTATTGAAAAAGATTCCATTCTCTTCAAATGAATGTATAGCTTTGCTGTAATTCTCATCAATAGTTGCTTTATTGGGTGGGGGAATTGGGAGATTTGGGAACATGACAAAGTGATTCCAAATTCATCTGGATGAATGGATAGGTATGAAAAGCCAAGAATATTTTGATAAGGAAGCTGGTTATTTATTTTTGTTTTATTTTGTTATGGTTTACAGGAAGGAGATTTGCCCAGCTGGACACTATGTTGTTACAAACAATAATTAAACACAGTGCAGTCCAGCTCAGCACAGAGGACTGACCAATCCATTAGAATAGAAGCTGAAAAATGCCACCTACATCAAGAGTACCCAACTTATGACCAGTTTCCTCTATTGGAAACCATCAAATGAAACAATTAAAAATATGGGAACATAATTAAGCAGGGACATGTTCACTGGATTTCATTTTACTAGAAATAGTAAATAGAAATCCCATAAATTCTAAAAATATCCATCAGTATGGACAAAATTATTAAAATAATTAAATGATGATATAATCACAATGAAATAATGGTGTGAGGTTTTCTGAAGCATAATGTAGGAGAAAGCACTGTATTTTTATGCCTGATATGATTGACTAATATATATGTAATATATAAATAGTATGCATAATATAGCTATATAGTTAATAAAGCAGCATTATAAATCAGAAAACTTCCAATAATATTTACATGATTATAGGTTGAGGGTACTATCTGAACTTCAAGTAACAGAAAAATTATAATGAGAAAAGTAAAAAGACTTCATCAATTTTTTTAAACTAAAAAGTATGTCAAAAATCATAAGATAATTAAAATCCAAAGAACAAACTGGGTACAATATTGAAAAAAATTAGAGACCATATGAAGAACGCATAATAAAAAAGGAGCAAGAACAGATGGTCACATAAAAGAAATACAATGGCTAATAAATATATGAAAACATGTCTAAACTCACTGATCTGATAAGAAATGCAAATTAAAACAAGGGAGATCCATTTTTGCATAAGAAATTAGATTACTTTTTAAATTGAATTGATATGAGATGTAGTGAAATGGTATTTTAATAGTTGAAGTGGAAACTGGTATAAACTTTCTGGAGAACAATTTAGCATGACAATACTTATAGGCATATTGTTTTGGTAGTCTACCCTCAAAAGTTATAATAATCAGACCTTGACCAAATAATTACTTAAGGTTTTCATAACAACATTCCAATGGTTTTTGTAAGAGTAAAGTTTTAGAAGCAAGATCAATGTTAAATGATGACAGTTATTCAATTATTGTATATCCACCAATTAGAATACAATGCAAAGTAACTGTAAGTTTTAAATTATGTTTAGAAAGTATAGAGGATGGCATAAAATATGTTCAAGTTTAGCCCTGCTGGCGTGGCTCAGTGGTTGAGCATTAACCTATGAACCAGGAGGTCACAGTTCAATTCTCAGTCAGACCTTATGCCTGGGTTGCAGGCTCAATCCTCAGTGCGGGGTGTGCAGGAGGCAGCCGATCAACGATTCTCTCTCATCATTGATGTTCATATCTATCTCTCCCTCTCTTCCTCTCTGAAATCAATAAAATATGTTCAAGTTTATTTTTTAAGACTATAAAATTTTATTAACAGCATGTTCTGGGCTGTGATAAAAATTAAAATATGTTTACAAAATTATTATATTGTGATGGGAGGAAAGTATTGAAAAATATATTTAAATTTTTAAGTGATGTTTTCTGGGCAGCGAAATTATAGATCATTATTTTCTTTTTCTGCATTTTCTTAAATGTTTAAAACAAGTTTATAAATCTCATCCACTATGAGAACATTTAAACTTTTCCCTCGGAAAGTTTACCATCAGTGAGAGTCATCTGTCTCTGAGTTGCATGGATCGATCTCATGTTCTTCACATAACCAACCACATAGAAAAAGCATTTAAAAAGCATATGTCTCTGATTCTGGAGACACTCACAAAAAGTCAGGGAAAAGGAAGAATAGAATGGTGTTTCCATTTCCATCTAGGAATTTCTGTTGCATGAATTAGGTGAGTGGATCTTTGAATCTGTGTTTAATACACACCAATCTTTTCAGATTTCCCAAGGCAGAGTCAAATATGGCCCCTTCTTTTCATAGTAAAGAAGTCATTAAGTACATAGCTTACATGTATACATATATATCTCCTGATTTCTCCTCTCTCATAGAACTGACATGTGCTAAGCATAGTTATCACATGAGTCCAGCACATCCCGATGGCATCCAAGGAGACGGTGAGCATTCCGCCTTCCTCGGTGCGCTGGAAGACTTACCGTGTGTAAATTCTGAGCATTGCCTTCTACTCTTAGTATTAAGACAGCTCTTCCAAGACCAAAATGCAACCAGACATAACGGCATGAGCAGCCCCCACAGCAAAGGAGAAACCACTTTCTGCGTGCAAGCTGAGCTTTCACATCTCCCCTCTTGACCTTGCATGTATTATTTTGAATGTAATGTATTTTTAAATTGCTTCACAATTTTAAAAATGCAAGGGAGAGCTGAATTAAATATTATTTGTGGCATACCCTGGTTTGCAAAGGACCTCTAAATCGGATCCCTTATATCAGGTCGATGCCTAAATCCTATTACCCGAGATTGCAAATGACTGTGTTTGCAAAATTGTAGATGCACATTTAGAGACAGCTTCAAAATTTCAGCCCATAATGTTAACTTTGTTTGAAAAGGCCTTGATTTTCCAGGAAGCAATCTCAAGCCATTCTGCCTGTTCCTTAACTCTGTCTCTGTCGTGGATAATGCATTAATAGCCTAAGGATGACTTGGCACGTGGCTCTTCAGGAGCCTTAGTCTAAGGTCTAAATGAGTTCTGGCTGAATAGATGGAGCCCCCCTTTTTTTTTTCAGCAAAACCTACAATTATTTAAGAGCAGGTGATATCTATAGAGTTTAAATTGAGGTAAAGGTACAAGAGGGTTCACTCCAACCACTTTATCCCAAGGTAATCATTCCCCATCTACAGCTCTGTATCTCTGCCCTATGTCCTCTATACCCACAGCAGCTACCAGACTGAGATGGCTAACTCTAGGATCAAGACAAAAGGGATGTTTGTGTTTTAAGGGAAATTAGCACTTCTCTATATGGTTATGTACACATACATATATACAAAGACACACACACACACACACACACACACACACACACTCAGAATTAACAGTATTCTCAGAAAATGCCATCCTGCCATCAAAATGTAGAATACAAATAGAACGTAACAGAATAGAGTTGAATAAGATCAGACAATGACAGTATATTAAATTAGCTTCATTCAGACAGAAGATAAGGCTTTGAGATGTTACTCAACCATTAAAGCCCATAGAACCTGAGCACCAAAATGTCAAGAAACTCAGGACATCATGATATTTCCCTACTGAAAAGGTAGACCCAAACAATTAGCAAAGGTCAACATCTGGGAGTTGATACCAGTAGAGGGAAAATGGGGGAAGTGATCCATGACAGAAGCAGTTACCTTATGTTCAAAAATAAACAAGCAAAAAATAATGATCAGGGTGAGGTGTATTGGTTATCTATTTCTGTGTGATAAATTACCATCAAACCTAGCAGCTCAAGACAAGAAATATTTATTATCTCACAGTTTGTATGGGTCAGGAATCTAGGCATGACCCAATTGGGTGTCTCTACCTCAAGGTCTCTCACAAGACTTGAATCAATGTGTTTGCCAGGGCTGCTGTCACATCTTTAGGCCTGATTGCAGAAGGATCTACTTCCAAGTTTGCTCACATGATTGTCAGCAGGACTCGGTTGTTCCTAAATGGAACTAAGCTTTGAGCTGAGATCCTCAGTGCCTGACTTACTATTGGCTAGAGACCTTCCTCAGTTCCTAGCCACAGTGGCCTCTCCATAGGGCAACTCAAAACATGACAGTTTGCTTTGACCAAACAAGCAAAAAAGGATACCCCTGCCTGAAGTGACATCTCATCACCTACAGCCCATGCTATTCACTAGAAGCAAGTCACTGAATTCAGCCTAAACTTTAAGGGAGAGGATGACACAATTGCATGGCTTCCAGAAGCCAGAGATCATTAGGAGCCACGTTGGAGGCTACCTACCACAAGGAGGAAGTAAATATCACTATAAATAAACAGATATTTACAACTTTGTTAATATATTTAATGATAGGCATCAAAACACTCAGAATGTATATATTTTAATGTAATTATTTCCCTTCTAGTGGTGGTTACACCAAAAGTATTAAACCCTATTACCAATTGTCCCTCCTTGATGCTTTAAGGGATATTCACCTAAGGGGTAATACATTGATTTGCTGAAATCGTAGATGGGGAGATAAAGAGGGAAGAGACTATAGTATAGAGGGGTTCTGGAAGGAATGACCAGTGGACAATAAACCTCTGTGACCAAGAGCCCATGGAAAGAGAAGGGAAAAAATGAGAAATAACTAACAAGATGATCAGGATTTTAGAGAAACAGATACAGAGCAAGGAGCTTTAGGAAGACTTGCTGTGTTGTGTGATGGAATGCTTCTTTGCAACTCCCTTCTAGACATCTAAAAGAATAATCACAGTAATTACACATCAGAAACAAAGAAGCGATAATTACAGAAATTGAGTCTTCAGCTACCACTTGGCTAGCCAGCACAGGCACTAACTTTTATATTTCCCCATGGGGCATATATGAAAGTGGCACAGAGTGGAGGAGAGATGAAACCAAATTATCAGGACCTGGAGATTTATTCCTTCTGCTACACAAAGGAAGCGGGAGGGTGGCAGCAGCTGGAGGAATCTCTTCTTGCTCTTTGCAAAGATAGGAAAGCATAGCCCCTCCTCTACTTAATTTCCTTCAGAAACAATGACAAGGCTTATCCAGCTTGTTGTACTTTCCTTCCCCAGCAATGTGACTTCCTAGTTAGCTGACTGCCTTACTATTTCAAGAGTTCATTCATGCCCTAGCTGGTTTGGCTCAGCGGATAGAGCATTGGCTCTTGGACTGAAGAGTCCTGGGTTCCATTCCAGTCAAGGGCACATACCTCAGTTGTAGGTTCCATCCTGGCCCTGGTCAGGGTGCATGCAGGAGGCAACCAATCGATGTGTCTCTCACATCGATGTTTCTCTCTGTCTCTCCCTTTCCCTTCTACTCTCTTTGAAAATCAATGGAAAAATATCCTTGGGTGAAGATTAACAAAACAAAACAAATAAACAAAAAGAGTTTGTTCATGGGGATGTGAGTGAGAGCACACTGACACTGAGCCACTGTCCAGATTGAGCAGAAGGCTATGGTTCTATAGCTAGAATATCAGAGAAACAAGTATTCCCTGTTTCTGCCTTCATCTATTGAGAAATCTTAATTGTTCCAATACAGACCAAATAATAATTGTAACAACAGTTACAGACCAAATACTAGTTGGTCTGAAAGGACAAAATACTACACTTGATCTTAGCCAAAAGGCCGAGAAGTGATGAAAGGACAAAATAAATAGGGATAGTCGGGGCATTGAATCAAGAGCTATAATCCAGTTTCCTTTTCTCTCCCAGAACTCTGAACTGTGTATATAAAACACAGTTGGTGTTCACAGGATGCTTCGGAAATTATGTTTTTTTTAATTCAGAGCATAGTTTTGTGGGTATAGGCAGCATCAGGTGAAGCCATTCCTTCCAAAGACATTGGTGTAGGTGTTTATATGTACAAGGTACTCATCACCACCACCTCCCTGCCACACAGACAACACACCCACCCCTCTCTTACACAGGCCATAAGTGGCCATATCCTGACTTTTTAAGGGAATTATACTAAGGTAATCAAAAGAGACATGGAGTAGGTACCACTTTCAAACGGTGTGAATTTTGTTGTACTTTTATAGAAAGCATATAATTAAGCATATCATATGTTTTAGTGCATGTTTCCTAATCTCTATTTCTTTGACTTTCACCTCCACTGAAATAAAAGCAAGATACAAGTAAAAAGCATTTCACTTTAGAGCAAGGACTAGGAAGAGGCAACATTATACCAAACCAACTTTACCTTGTCACAACCAAGGCAAAAAGAGTATGGATGTGTAAAGCAACACTGATCAGCAGAGACACTTTCTGATTAGGGGCAGGGCTCATGTTCCATGTGGAACATGCATTCACACCTATAAAAGCTTTTTGCAAAATGTGCTCCCCAGAAGTTGTTCTAAAGGGTTTATCTGGTGTGACATGAGATAAAGGTTCCATAGCGAAATAAGCATAGAAATAAACAACTTCAAGTTCGGCAGGCTTCTTCACCGGGGGCTGCCCAATACCCAAACCTGAATCCTGAGTCTTTAGAGGGTAGAGTAGGATCATCAGTACTTAAAGTTATTCTAACACAGAAAGACTGAGGAAAAGAGAAGCATTTTGTGTAGTGTTCTTCAGAATACATTTCAAGAAATACTGCCTTTTGGAATAGGTACATAAAATGTTTATTTTTTTTTTCAAAACGAGGGGAGATTGGTATGTAGCTAAGAGCATCTGGCCATGACCTTCTCATGGAGCTCTCTAGCCAGTGCTTCTCCAACTTAAAGTGCACATTAAATCACCTGGGAAGATGTTATATGCTCCTGATCAGTCAGTGTTGTCTGAGATTCTGCGTGTCTAACAACTTCCCAGGTGATGCTGAGTTGCTGGACCATGAAACACACTTTGAATAGCAAAGGGCTAGAACACATGTGCCTTCAAATGATGAATGTGTCCAGGAATTGTTCAGAGTGCTATGCTGTCTGATAATCCTTTATGCAAGAGGGTGAGTCCACGGATGGAGCTTACCAGTAAAACCTGTTGGGGGTGATGCGTTCATGCATGAGTTGCCAGCGTCTCCCAAAGTCCATGGAGCTGTAGAGCTGCAAAACAATGAAGTGAGGAAAGCATGAGCATCAAGGCACACTTTCCACAGGAATACCTGGGTCTTCCCCCGGAGAAGAACATTCCAACACACCAGAGAGCCTAACACACCCAAGCAGTCATCTGATTTATCCAGATAAAATTATGTGAATATGGCTGTGCTATGCTTATCATCATGCCTCCTAGCACAAGTAGGTGCTTAATATATATTCAATAAACTGATGCTGTGAGCTGAGTATAAATCCATGTCTAATGCCATCCATCATTCTCTCTTTTAGGGGGTAAAACCTTTAGTAAAATTATATCTTCCCTTTTCCTCAAAGTCCTATGTCTAAAATAATTCAGCCAGATTTCTTTCAATTGGACAACTCCTATGTGTAAGGCACTCTGGTGAATATCAAGATAAAGAAGAGGTAAGCTCTGTGCTCAGAGAGAAAATGGAACACCCATGTGATGTGAAAACGCTCATCAGATGGGATCTGAGCTAATATTATATGCGAAATATTGGGCTCTTTCAGTTTCACCTCTTACTGCTCCTATATATAATCTAAGTGAACTGGGCTCCCCAATGCCACTAACGATACCAGGCTTATTTATACTCCCAGGTCTTTGCAAGATGGCAAAGATAAGGCCGCTCTTGTGCCTAATGGAAGATTAACCATCCATGCAGAACCAGCACAAGTGTGACTTCCTGCTCTGACCACTGCGGCCCACGCAACTATCTTCCTTCTCAGTTTACTGTACTCGTCACGTGTTTCCACTGAGCACTAACCACAGGCTAATCTATATGGTTACATCTTTCAGATGTGTCTATATTTAGTTGTATTTATACTCTGTTGCATAAATCAATAATTAAAACAGGCAGGTAGGGGTGGAAAGCAACTCAGAGAATGAGAAAAAAATTCCAGAAGAGCACCAGAACTTTGGAAAAATCAAAACAACCCTCTGTGTGGCCAATTCAGTCAGATTCTACCATCTCTTATTTTATGGATGCAGAGTCTGACCCCTTTATAATGCATAAGGGAAAGGCCAATATCCCTCTAAGAAACTTATAGAGTGGGGTTTATTTTCTATTGAATGCCTAAATTATCTGATCTAATAGTAATAATAGTAGTAGTAATAATAGTAATAATAATGATAGTTCAACAACATTTCTCTGTCACATACATTTGAGCCTTAAAAAGACACTGAAAGAAAGGAAGGACAGTTATTACTAACTTAAACTCTTGCTCTCAAGCAAGTTTTCATCAACCCAGGCAGAGTTAACCACTCACTCCACAGTCACTGCTATTTTTGCTATCTGCCTCTAGGAAGCTGTTCACGCTAAGCCATTTATGGTTGGCGTGCCTCTCCTCCTCCTAGACTGTGAGTCAAAGAGGTGCAGGGGTCATGCCTTATTCACCTTATACAATGCCTGGCACCTAACAGGTGAACACACAAATCTCTTTCACAGTTAAGTAAACTCAATCTTGGAGAAGTTAAGTTTTGGTCAAAGGAACTAGGATTTTAAGTTTTCTGATGCCTAGAGCATGCCTCCTTCCAAGGAATCATGGTATATAGATTATAGTGAAAATTTCACCATGTTTATGCTTCCCCCACAATTTTTTTAGGTAGAGAAATTGAAAAAGGCCAAAGTAAGTGGCCCTTGAGTTTACAGAAATGGGATTAGGCGAAGAACATTCTTGTGATTGCATCCCCAGTAGCTCCTCACCCATGGGGATGTGCTGCCAAGTACAACACACCCAGGTAACTGGCTGTCTGTCCAGTTCTGAGGCCATTATTATATAGCCCATATAGAAATCATTTTTTGCATGAATTTCTGGTTGTTTCAAAAAAACTTTAAGGGACTTGAAAAAAATTTGGCCTGTTTCAATTTAATTCAGCAAATATTTATTGAATATTGGCATGATGAACTACATACAAAGTCTCTTTCTGTCCAGTAAATGACAGATGTATATGTGTGAGAGAGTGAAATTGTTATACTTACTGTCTTTTTTAAAATATATTTTTATTGATTTCAGAGAGGGAGAGGGAACGAGAGGTATAAACAACAATGATGAGAGAGAATCATTGACTGGCGGCTCCTGAACTTCCCCTCCTGGGGATCAAGCCTGCAATCCGGGCATGTGCCCTGACCAGGAATCGAACCTTGACCTCCCAGTTCAAAGGAGATGCTCAACCACTGAGTCATGCTGGACAGGCCATACTATCTTTTGATACTTAAATTACCCAAAAGGTAGTTAAGGAGATATATTTGCATTCCTATTTATAGACTAAAATACACTTGGTCTACAAAGTGACTGCAGCAACGATATGAAAAACTAGGACATCTATACTGATTTAGGGGATGGAAAGTTTATACTATACCACACCAACTCTACACCAACTCTCAGCTCTCATTGTATTTATTCAAACTGGGCCCTCACCCCACTAGTAAGTCCTAACTACTATAGGTGCCTGAATCACAGATGGGAAATGTCATTCTCATCATTCTGAGTCCCTTTCTTTATTTACCAGCTCAATGAATACAACAAGACTAGCTCTACACCATTATACGACAGAGCACACAGAACCACATCCAATTCTTTAAGCATCAAAACGGGTAACTACTGACAATCAAAGCATCCATACAGGTACATCACATAAGGAAGGGAAATGGGGCTAAGGCTAAAGATCTAGAAGCTGAGAAATGAGCAAGATTAACAGAGGTAGCAATGGAACAATGAGGCTTCGAGAGAAGTATTTCCTGTGCAAGGCCTTTGGAGATAAGTGGTGTAGAAAGGAGATAAGGTGAATAGAGATTGTACTGGGTAGAAGAGACAATGAGAATAAAGGTGTCCATATGCCTAACGTATTGAGCTTGGCTGTGGGGAAGGTTTTCAGAGGAAGGAGGTTAGAGATGAGTGTTACTGGCCAAAAGGAGGTAGAGGTTGTCTGTCTGCCAGTCTGTTAATCTATCTCTCTTTCTATCCAACTGTCTATCCATCTATTTGTGGATGTGTCTATATCTATCTATATGTATATTTACATTGGGGTAGTTTAGCAGGCAGGACAGGTTGGTTAGGACCAAAACATCCCACTGAGAAGTACATATACAGGCCATGGGTAAACCATGAGAGTCACACTGACCATGTGAAAGTCTCAATTTTCCAGGAAAATAGTCAGTCCCTACATCAAGAGGATTCTGGTAGTAACAGGATGCCCCCTGCCCCAGATCCTACTAGCACTCCTCTCATCTTGGGCTCTTCATGACAGAGAAAGAACAAAAGATCAGCTGCTGATCTCCTCATCCAAGCCTGTTCCACCTCCTGCCTCCCCTGTCTCTGGTTTTGCTTTTTCAGCTCTTCAGTTTGACTGATGGGAGAAAAATTAAATTGAATTCTCTGCCTAGAGGCGGATTCAGATGAGCAGAAAGAGCAGGCTCCTATTCATTAAGGGCCTTGGGTTAGCTGCTTTGTCTCTCAATCTAGTAAGTTGCTGAGTCTGAAACAAATTTTATTCTATCAGGAGCTGGATCTTTGCAACCTCTCCATTTGTGCATGTGTTCATCCATTTCTTCATTCATTCATTCATTCATTCATCTATTCATTCATTCATTCATTCATTCAGTAAAAGTATATCAAGCACCTGTTATACTTTAAGCACCGAACTAAGTGCTGGGCTTACAAAGGTTTAAAATGCCCAAAAGAGTGGAAGACATAAATTCAGACAACTATACTGCCATGCAATAAACACCATAATATCAATACCAGTTATCTCTGCAATTGTGAGCTTGGGGGAAATTGGTCATTTCTTATTTTGGTTATCTAGATTTTTAAAATTATTGTGAATATGTATTACTTTAATAATTGAAAAGTTTAAGCTCTACCATTCAAATAGAAATAAAGCACATAGGCAACCATTCCATAATAAGTTTTAGAAGAGTATTTAATGATATGAAAATGTTCATAATATATAACTTATTTTAGGATAAATTATATAATTATGTAATTTTATAATTTTTAAATGTAATAAAATATATTACAAAACCTGAGTTTTTAAACTTATACATTTATAATAATAACTTTCTAATATACACATTATATTTATCTCTAAAACCACCTTTTAAAGACTTAAGAAGTAAAATTCTACGTTTTTCTTGAGGGGATTGGAATTAGGCAAGGCAATATGGGATTTTCCATAAAATGGTATCTCACAGAGATTATCATGAATAGTGGTGAATCCGTCCTTGGACAGGCAGGGTATTGGCTCACATATTTATATAGTCCCGCATGGCTTCAACCCAATGTGCTGCATGCAACATTCAAATAAAGTGTATTTTCCAACAATAAATATCTTTAAAAACAGTCCTTGCTTATGCAAAGTTACATACACAAGACCAATTTGTCCTTCATACCCCACCTTATGATGCCCCTTCCTTCACGGACATCAATCTTGATCTTTTACCACAGAGCTAACCAGATCCTCTCCTTCCCCGCTTCCACTATATGTCACAGTCTCATATCTCTTAACAAGCACGCCTTCAGTAGCAACATGCACAGAGCCCTAAATGAATCATCGGAACAGCTGGAAAATATGAAAGAACACGCTCTTTTCCTTATTGATTCAGTTATTAGTTCCCTAATTACATCAGCCTGCCAGGGAAAAGCATCTGATAGCTGAAGAACTAAAGAGGCAATTTAATCAATGTAATAATATTCCACAGGAAGAACAAATTGTATCTGAAAAGCTTAAGTGAGAAAAATAATATGATTGCATTGGGAGGTTGTAGGTTGAATTGTGTCCCCTTGAAAAAGATATGTTGAATCCCTGACCCCCAGTATCTCAGAACGTGACCTTATTTGAAAATCGGGTTAAAATAAGGTCAGGATGAGCCCTAATCCAAAACAACTGATACCCTTATAAGGAAAAAAAAATTTGGACATGGAGATAGACAGGCACAGAGGGGAGACAGTGTGAAGGCACGCAGAGAGAAGACAATTCAAAGATAGAGGATTGTAGTGATGTGTCTAAAAACCAAGGAATGTCAAAAACTGCTGAAAAGTCACCAAAAGGAACAGGAAAAGAATTCCCCAATAGGATTAGGGGGGAGCATGATCTTGCCAACACAGTGATTTTCGACTTCCAGCCCCCTGAAGTGAGTGACAATAAATTTCTATTGTTCAAGATCACCCAATTGGTGGCATACTGCTACAGCAGCCATAGGAAACCAGTACTGGCATCTCACACCAACCACCAGGAGGAATCGTGGCAAATTTTGCCACATTTCTGTTGTTTTGTTGTCTCCATACCCTATCATTTAGTGGTCAGCCCAGAAGTCTGGTTTAAGGTTGTTGAATCTGTTGTTAAAATCCAAACTCTCACTTGCCTGTATTTCCCTGTCCTATGCATTTTCACTGCAATCCCTAAGGATATATTTTAAAGAATAAATATTCATATGGTGGCAACCAGACATACTCAGGAAAAGCAACAAAATATACATTTTTATAGCACTTTTTGGTATTCCAATTAGATTCCCTAGAGCCAGTAGTTGTGGAATCTGTGGTTAAAATCCAAACTCTCATTTGCCAGTATTTCCCTGTCCTATGCATTTTCACTGCAATCCCTAAGGATGTATTTTAAAGAATAAATATTCATATGGTGGCAACCAGACATACTCAGGAAAAGCAACAAAATATACATTTTTATAGCACTTTTTGGTATTCCAATTAGATTCCCTAGAGCCAGTAGATCTCCCATGTGGAGGGAAGGATGGTTAGAGATTCCTTTATATAAAAGCTTCCCCTCTAGGCAAATTCAAACTTAATGCCTAACTGTCCTAATTTTTTTTTTCTCAAAACCTATGGAGTTTAGGTAGCATTATGCTGAACTGTGGTCATGAGAATTTTGTCTTTCAAATAAATTTAGGCTAATTTCTGCTCAAAATAAAAAGGGCTCTACACCTATTTTCTTGGTAGCCACAGGGCAGGTGGGAGGGCGTGGCTGGGCTCTGTAGGGCTTCAGGGAGAATCCTTTGGGCTGGGGCAGCATTTGTGGTAGTTGGAGAGAAACTAGGGTCACACAGCAGCAAAGAGTCCATCCCAATATGTGCCTCTAGTTCCTTCCTCAGACATTCTCCAAGAAATCTCTCTCTCTTTTTTTTATTTATTTATATATTTTATTGATTTTTTACAGAGAGGAAGGGAGAGGTATAGTCAGTTAGAAACATAAATGAGAAACATTGATCAGCTGCCTCCTGCACACTCCCTACTGGGGATCACCC
>NW_006285779.1:743582-746371 GCF_000327345.1 Myotis davidii
ATAATGGAGATAAAAAACTCAGATGATTGAGCTCGAATCCAGTGTGAATATATGAAAGACTTGTAAGGAAAAATACTACCATATTTGTAACCAGTTCATTTTGATGGCATTTAAAACATTAAGGAAATATATTTGATTACCCAAGAAGATTTTCCCCATATATATTGAAACACTTAACTATCTTTGTTTTCCTGCTTTTGATAGAGTTCAACAAATGTTTCACTTTCCTTTCAGATCTAGGAAAAACACATGTGAGTTAATTCTCTGCACAAGACATTCCACCACAATGCTAGGAAGAAACAGGGAATCCAAAGAGCTCTTATGAATAAGAGAGTCAGTGAGATCATGCTCTATACTTTTGCAAAGGAACCTGAAATTTCTGATTTTGTATGGGAAATCTACATATTTATAAGTTTTGGTTAAAAATTTTAAATATACTGAAGAGAAAAACACATGTAAGTGAGTTAATTCTCTGCACAAGACATTCCACCACAATGCTAGGAAGAAACAGGGAATCCAAAGAGCTCTTGTGAATGGGAGAGCCAGTGAGATCATGCTATATACTTTTCCAAAGGAACCTGAAATTTCTGATTTTGTATGGAAAGTCTACATATTTTTAAGTTTTGGTTAAAAATTTTAAATATACTGAAGGAGTGGTCAGTTCTGCTGGGTTGGGTGCTGGGCCATGAGCTGAGTCATAATGAATGAGTAGAAGTTGTCCTGAAGGATAAGTTCCCCCAACACACTGCAGATAACAAAAGTGGAAAATTCTGGTCATTAGGGAAGATGTTGGAAATAAGACAGAAATATTATCTCATTCTCCTACAAAAGTACAATTTATTTGGCCCTGGTTCAGTGAACATTGGTCTGATCACCACATCTAAAAGGAGAATGAGCAGAGATGGAGAAGGATCCAAAGGATTCAAGAGTAACAGGAGGTGCCCATGGATATTTTGTAGACTTCACTATATCTGTGCTTAGAATAAAAGATAAATTTACAAGTGAATTGGACCCTCTTTAAAGACACTACATATCTATCATGCTTTTTATTCACCACTGTCCTAAGGGTGTGTTTTTGAGCCAGCATGCTCAGTGGTTGAATTTTGACCTATGAACCAAGAGGTCATGGCTCGATTATGGTCAGGGCACATGCTCTGGTTGCAGGTTCAATCCCCAGTTGGGGGTGTGCAGGAGGCAGTCGAACGATGATTCTCTCATCATTGGTGTTTCTATCTCTCTCTCCCTCTCCCTTCCTCTATGAAATCTCTAAAAATATATTTTTTAAAAAAGAGGAAGAGAAGGAAACAACTCCACATGAATGTGTGTGTGAGGATAAACTAAAGACTTAAAGATGGACTGGGAGAGTGAAGGCTGTAACAGCAGATGAGTGTAGGGAGACATAGTTGTTTATTAAATTTATAAACTCCCTCCCTTGAAACCTAAGAGGCTGGATTACAACACCAAGGAAACAAGAACTACTTTTTTATTTTTATTTCAGGGAGGAAGGGAGAGGGAGAGAGACAGAAACATCAATGACGACAGAGAATCATTGATTGGCTGCCTCCTGCATGCCCCACAGTGGGTATCCAGCCCACAACCTGGGCATGTTCTCTGATAGGGAATCGAACTGAAACCTCCTGGCTCATAGGTAGATGCTCACCACTGAGCCACGCTGGCCAGGTAAGGACTATTTTTAAAAGTAAATTTATAAGACACATGACTAAGAAGTTGGTTAAAAAGGCACAAGATATCCTATAAACAGTTTCAAACATTGTTTGAGACTCAGGGCTTCTTAAAATTTTTCATCAAAACATCTCCAACAGCCAAAGGAATCTGGGGGTTTGATCATAAGCAGGCTGACATAAGGGCAAATATTTTTAACTCTCTAATTCTTCCTATAAAATCCCATGGATATTTTGTAGACTTCACTATATTTATGCTTAGAATAAAAGATAAATTTACAAGTGAATTGGACCCTCTTTAAAGACACTACATATCTATCATACTTTTTATTCACCACTGTCCTAAGGGTATGTTTTTGAGCCCCAGTTTGAAGAAGAGGGGCAAATGACAGCCAGAATGTCTGACACATAATTAGCAACTGGGGTATTAATGATGGGGTGACACATTTAACTCTCTCAAGTGTGTTTTGTATAGGGTGATTACAAGTGGAGTTGTGTTCATTTCTTGATGCCTATGCCAATTGGAATCCTGGTCTTGATATTGGGAGACACCCTATGAGCAGGGTTTTCAGTTAAGTCTTCTTACTAGTCGTTATAAGGTACAAGGTCAAGGGAAATGTGGTTTTGGTGATGCCAGACTTGCAAGCAAGTGGTTGCATTAGATCCTGTCAGCTAACATAGTAAGCCTTATTTTGCCTGAGTATATCCTCAGTTTTAGGGGCTACAAGTATATTTAGAGAGCCAAAGCCTCCTGTCTCCCAAGCCAGTATTCTACTCCCTCTTAGAGGTGCTGGTGACTCTAAAGGCCCATTTGAGAACAAAGCACAGATGATGCTTGTCCCCATGTTCCCCAATGCCCACCCCACAGTACCGAGTGCTTTCCTCCCATTGTGCATGTAGTGAAAGGCTCATAATGATACTGATGCCTACACTCTGCCAACGGGGTGCCACCATGCTCATTTCACACTGACCTTCTCAAACATGCCTTGAACTTTATCCATTCTCAGGGTTGTTGCACATTCTGTCCCCTTTACCTAAAACCCCCTCTTTGTCTCTGTACTTCTCCCTCTTTCTATTCATGTACTGAACTCCTACTCATGTCAGGTA
>NW_006285779.1:746721-771569 GCF_000327345.1 Myotis davidii
AGTTAGTGAGAAGGAAAGAGTATCCTATAAATAGTATCTCTTGTCTCATATTTAGCACCCAGTGCCCAACTAGGTTCTAACAACAGGTTTCTCTTATAAGCTTTTGAATTGTTTTTGTTTAACTCATCCGAATATTGATGAATTCATTCATATACTTATGCTTCAAAACTTCAGCCCAGCCGTCATGGCTCAGTGGTTGAGCATTGACCTATGAGCCAGGAGGTCATGGTTCGATTCCCAGTCAGGGGACATGCTCAGGTTGTGGGCTCGATCCCCCGGGGTGGCGGGGGGGCATGCACTGGAGGAAGCCAATCAATCATTCTCTCTCATCATTGATTTTTCTCTCTCTCTCTTCCCTCTCCTCTCCCTTCCTCTATGAAATCAATTAAAAAAATTAAATAAAAACTTCAGGTAATCTCTTTAAATAGATTAGAGGCTCCTAGATAAGAGGAATCACATCTGAAATATTGATTCCCCCTCAAAGAAACTGCCACTGGGTTCCCTGGCAAAAATAGAAATAGAGAATAATACACTTTTATAGCTGGCAGTTGCCTTAGAGATCATCAGGACCATTCTTCCATACATGGGGAATCTAAGGCTCAGAGAACCCTCGTGACTTGCCTAATGTCACACAGCCAGTTAGTAGTGGAGCAGGAATTCAAACCCAGGGTCCAGACTTCCACCTCAATGCTCTTTTTCATTGCTCAGGGCCCTTTTTTTGTTAACTGCTTGATTTTAAAAGAAAAACAAGTTAAAATAACTTCATAGAAATAATGGCTCATTTGAGTATGCTATACATGAATAACACTGTACCTTGTATTTACCTAGCACTTGTATTTAGAAATCATTTTCACAATTCATTTTATCCTCTTTTATATTGAAGATCATTTTCTGAGCTAACAGTCACATAAAATAATCTTACAATTTACATAGTATTTACCAAAATCCATTCTTTTGTCTCCATAGTCCTATTCTCTTGACCATTTTCCAAAGCAATCAGATCCTATTCAATTTTATACATTACTATTCAGAAACATCTCCTATTAAGCAATACCCTTTAAACATAAATGTTGGTATTCCTCCATGAGCTGACTCTATTTATTCTGATCCACATTCCCCTCCCCCCTCTTCACCTGAGTTTTCTTTCACCATAATGGTTTGGTTTAACATCACATGGTATTATTAATATCCACGTCATTGCCTACTATTATCCTGGACTTTTCACTGTGTCCAATTTGTCTTTAACTCTTTTTCAAGCTCAGATCTGTTTTCCTTTTCCAAAGGTCTGAATCTAAAACAGGAGAGACCTTAAATCTCTCACTTTTAGGTCATTTATTTAAAGTTACTATTTCTCAGTATAAAAAATACTAATAACACCTGGTTTCAATTTCAAAGAAATGAAGTCTTTACTATCCCCAGCATATGAAACACCATTTGAAACATATCTCCAGGTGGACTTTAAAATATACTTATCATTGTCATATTAACATATGCCCAGGAAATCTAAAAGTTCATTCAAACTCAAGATATTAAAGAAAAAATAGTGTGTGCATTACAGGCAATTCTTTCAGTGAGATAAGGAAAAAAATGGGGGAAAACTAATTGTGAAATATTTTCCTGGACATGAATTTGTGTATATGTTGTCTGGTTTAATTAACACAAAATAAGCATTGTGGGATGGTTATTTCTGTCCACACTTCCTGGAGGAAAACACAAAGGCCCCATGGGCTTTATGCGCTTGCTCAAAATCGCAAAGCCAATTCCAGAACATCTGATTCCAAAATCAGTGCTCATCCTAACGCACCTAGCTGCCATTGAAAATAAAGGTTTCAAAACAATGACCTGAATTGTGAGGGACCCCAAACTATGACTACATGAAAAGTTGTAGAAACGGGATTTTTGGCACATAAGAAACTGGCCAATGAACAAAGAGGTTTATAACTGTTTTAAAATATGGAAAAACGTTGTGGAAGGACAATGAGGCATTCCTCTGGGCTACATCAAAAGGCAGAGGCAGGCCCCAAAGATCAAATATAGATGGAGTAAATGCGGGCTTGATAGAAGAAATACTATTCTAATGAAAAGAACCCCCTGAGGCGGGAAGACGCTGCCTTGCATGGCAGCAAGTTCTCCAGGGAGTTAGATGGATGAGCATTTGATCAAGGTGATCCTGTCAGGAAATTGAAGTGTCAGTCGAGATTTAAACCAATGAGTTCTTAGGCCCCTTATCATTTTGGATTCTTCATCCAAGAGCAATAATCCTAAGAATAGGACCCAAGGGAATAGTCACCATCACTGCTCCCTAACATTGGAAAAGCTGGCAAACAAACTTTTTTTAAAGGCTCTGAAATGTTGTGAAAAAGGCCCATGACTCTGTGTGGTAGGCTTTGGCAGATTCATTTAGCTTCCCTGTATCTACTGCCTTTGTAAAGGGATTTCCAGCTTCTTCCTTCAAAAGCAAGAATTTATTTCCTCACATCTTGAGTTGAGGATGTCTTTCTTCCTTGTTTTGGCATCAGAACACAGTGGAAATAAATGTTTTGGCTCTGAATGTAGCACCTAAGAAACCTTAGGCACTTCCAATCCTTTGAAATGCTGTCACCCCCAGGTAAACAAACTGGTGTTAACCTGATGGAGGGTGAAAAAAACACATAGAAGAGAAACCAGGTACCCCAGTGGAGGCCATCTCTGACCAGGATACAGCCAGCTGAGCTCTAAACATAAGAGAAAGCCCAGACAAGATCAGCACAGCTGCCCACTCAACCACAATTGACCACAGGCCCATAAATAAATCTAGACGAGACCAGAAATATCATCCAACTAACCCACAGAGTTAGAATCAATAATGAATGTTTACTATTTTAAGCCTCTAAGTTTAGGAAGAGTTGGTTACACAGCATTAGCTAGCTGATACATAGACTTAGACTCAAGTCTTAGCTCTATCAATGACCTAACTGGGCTGTTTTGAGTAAGAGTTTATCTCAGTCTTCTTATATAAATATGATGAATGGCTTTCTCCAAAAGAATGGCTCTCAAATTTCAAAGTTATTGTGATACCTGTTTAAAATGTCCATTCCAAGGACTCCTCCAAAATTCTGATTCAAGAGGTCAAGTTGAGCCCAGAAATCTGCATTTTAACAAGTTAGCAGATTATTCTAATCCTATATAATAAAAGGCTGATATGCAAACCAACCAAACAGCAGAATGGGTTGCTATGACGCACACTGACCACCAGGGGGCAGACACTCAACTCAGGAGCTGCCCCCAGGTGCTCAGTGCGCTCTCACCAGGGGGAGCGCTGCTCAGCCAGAAGCTGGGCTCACAGCTGGCAAGCGCAGCGGCAGTGGTGGGAGCCCCTCCCGCCTCCGCGGCAGCACTAAGGATGTCCGACTGATGGCTTAGGGGGCCTAAGCCGTCAGTCGGACATCCCTCTAGGGCTCCTGGACTGTGAGAGGGTGCAGGCCAGGCTGAGGGATCCCCCCCTCCAAATGCATGAATTCCATGCACTGGGCCTCCAGTGTAACTATAAATGCTAAGGGACCACATATTGAGAAACTGTTCTAGACAATTTTTAGGGAAGCTAGACATCTATGACTAAGCTCGCTCCCCTGTCTTTAGTCAACCTCCCTTCCATCACAGGTAGACAATGTCCAGCTGAGTATTTGGAGTTCATTAGAGATAGGAGAACCACAAGCTTGTTCTAGGGCCCATTAGAGAAAAGCAATTTGACCTATGCCCGACACGTTTTAACTCATGTGTACCCACTCCTAGCTTCATCCAGCCATGGCCTTGACAAAGGAAATGGGCAGACTGTTTCCATTTAAAAACATCCTGACCAACTGCCAGTGCTGGAGCTCAATTAAATAGCAAAAAGCATAGCTTCAGCTAAAATGCACAGTAACAGCTGGACTGTGTTCCCTGAAAGTACAATGCATTTATTACACAGATAATTAGACTTCCCTCTAGATACAAAGTGTTATGGTCTGTGCATTAAGCAAAAGAGACATACTGGAGTCTGGACAGCCCTGCCTAAAGCTCTCAAATGGTGCTGATCCTTGGGTTCTAAAACAGGGTGAGCAGGGATCTGGGGTAGAGGTTAGAAGGCAGCAACTGCTTTGAGGGTCTTCGGTTCATGGCTTTACCAATATAAATCAGCGGCTCTTATCTCTTCATTAAAATTGTCTGGGAGTTTTCAATAATACTGATGGCTGGACCCCATCTCAGAAATATTATATCAGAATCTTTAGGAATAGACTACCTGGGCATAGGTATTTTTAAAACTCCACAGGTGATTCTAATGTGTAGACAGGATTGAATACTGATTGGTCTAAAGTGGAGGTTGAAAATTTATGATCCACTTCTTTTTATCCACTTATTTTTTCAAAGAAAGGTTGACTGGAATATAGCCATACTCATTCAAAGTTGAGTTGTTGTAACAGATAACATATGGCTGGCAAAACCTAATGTATTTACTACCCAGTCCTTCACAGAAAGTGCCCACCCCACTCTTATGCACTGATCTCTAATACCAGTTAAAGGGGCCTGACAGGAGCTTTATCCTGAGTGCCTGCTGGCTTTGTTTCACATCCCTTTTTCCAACAACAGAAGCTCAAAGTGCATAAAGAGAAGATGTCTAACAAGTACTTACTAAGTGTTGGGAACTAAGTTAAACAGTTTGCATTCTCTCATTTAGTCCCTACAATTACCCTGTAGAGAAATCCATTATCATTCCATTATCTGCATTCTATGGAATGGAAAACAAGATCTGGAAAGGACTAAGTCACTTGACCGAAAACACCAAGTAATTATGTAGGTCAGATGCCAACGAGGCTGTCTGATTCCATGCCCGTGTACCCAATAACCACACAGCCAAGATTCATAACATGGAAACATGGAACTTCTGAGCCAGGCTATAGTGTGAACTTGGGCAGGCCAATACAAGGGGTGGGGATAGGGGTGGGTTTCTAAGTACCGCCCTTAAGAGCTATGTGAGATTAGGAATAGCATGATGTCTAATAAAATTAAAATATCCAACAGAGTGAAATAATTATTTAGTCAGATTTCTTTTTGTGAGTCATTTTTTACTATATTTCACTAATGTATTTTATCCTTGGGCTCAATCAGTAATTTAGTGAGCACCTTCCATGACCCAGGCATGGTTCTAGGTGCTAAAGATAAAGCTGAGAACAAGATGCCAGAAAACACCATTTACAGATTCCTGACTTCATGGAGTTTACATGGTAGTGGGGAAAATGAGCAATAAACAAATAGATATTTATATATTCATAAATAAAAAATATGTATGTGTGCATTTATTTACAGTTGATTCTCATTATTCATAGTAGTAATGGTCTTCAGCATCAGAGCAAACATGATGTAGCAAATACAAAACCTTGTTCCTAGTGGAAATGTAAGGTTAGGTTCCTGTGGGTCTGGGGTCATGATACAGGGTAAGCAAAAGTAGGTTTACAGTTGTTCATATCCTATATAATAAAAGGCTAATATGCAAATTGACCAAACAGTATAATGACTGGTCACTATGATGCACACTGACCACCAGGGGGGAGATGCTCAATGCAGGAGCTGCCTCCTGGTGGTCACTGTGCTCCCACAGGGAGAGCGCCGCTCAGCCATAAGCCTGGCTCATGGCTGGTCAGCACAGCAGCGGTGGCAGGAGCCTCTCTTGCCTCCACGACAGCGCTAAGGACCCCTCAGGGGGCATCCAAACTGTGAGAGGGCACAGGCGTGGCTGAGGGACCCCCAAGCCCCCCCCCCCAGTGCACAAATGTCATGCACCAGGCCTCTACTGAAATAATACAATAATTAATAAATGAGCAATACAAGAATAAACTGTTTCAAGTACTCACAACTGTAAACCTATTTTTGTGAACACCTGTATTTTCATAAAAAATCAATACACAACCTTGTTTTAAGTATGTTTATTTTTAAAGACACCTTATTTAATATATATCGTTAATTCATTAACATTGGCCTCCTGGCTAGTAGCACTACAACTCATGTCTGAAGGCAGCTTAGCTAATGCATGCATTTACTACCTCAGGCATGTCACAGCCTTCTGGTCCTTAGGACTCTAGACAGCCCCATGGCCCTGAACTTGGGGACCATTTTTAACAGTGAATCCACCAAAAAAAAAAAAAACTACATAAAATAGACCATGAAAAGGACAATTTCTTCCAGTATGAGAACTAAAACAAGAAAGCAGGCAGTCACTTCGTTAAACCTCAGCTGAGAACATGTTGAGAAATTTGCCAACTCAAATTTTTTGCCACTCTTCCATGTCCATGGATGACCACACACATATTTTGAGTGCTGGCAAATATATCTTAGCAAGTAGGTAAATTCTCAAATAGAGAACCTGCCAATAATGAGGTTGGCTGTATAATATCATACAGAGATAACTTAAAAGAGATCAAAGCAGAATAAGGGGATAGAACATGACTAGTGGTCCTGTTTTATGAAGGCAGCCAAAGAAGACCTCTTTGAATAGTTAACATTTGAGCAGAAACATGAATGAAATCAAAGGTCAGGTGAGGTGAATATTCAAAAGAGAGTCACCTGTGATGGGAGAGGAGAACAGCAAAGAGCAGAAGTGGCAGCCTGGGTGGCACATTAGAGGAGCACACTACTCCAGACCAGAGTCGCTGGAGCAGGGGGCCAGAGGGAGGAGCATCCAGAGATGAGGCATCAATGATGACATCATGCAAAAGGCAGGTCTGCCCCAGGTGGGACCTTGGGCTTCCTTCTCTGCACAATGGACATGTACTGAGGGGTTTGAGAAGGTGGCCACAGGCCCATTCAAGTCTTAAATCTGCTCTATGGAGAGCAGGACATGGGGCACCCAAAGGGAAAAGCAGAGAGAACAGAGAAGAGACCACTGAGGTGGTCCAGGGAAGGGGTGGTAGCTTGATCTGGCAGGCAAGTGATGGAGTTGGGACGGTGGAGGGATTTGCAAAACATTTGGGAGGCAACACCAGTAAGATTTGATACTGGGATGGCTGTCAGGTCTGAGAGTGCATGAGGGCTCATACAGAACTCTGAGATGTTGAACTCAGTCCACTGAGTAGAGGAAGAAGATGAGAGAACTGATCATATTCAGGATATATTTCGAAGGTAGAAGTGACAAGATTTGCTGCTGTATTGGAATTGGATTTGAGAGAAAGACCCCTCTAAGATTTGGGGGTGTCATCTACTGCAATTCAAATCTGGAAAGGAATGAGTGTGTAAAGATTTCATGAGTTGGTGGCATGAATTAACTTACTCTTCTTTATATGTGTGCTTGTGTGTGAGAGAGTGTGTCTCAACTGTATGTGAGACACACAGAGAGAGATAGAAAGACAGAAAAGAAAGTTATAATGAAGTAATAGAAACTCATAACCTATTTATACATTACCCATGGTGTACTCTGCTAACTGTAAGGCTAAGGGAGAAACAAAACTCCACGGAGGAGCTTGAAATTTAATGGGGGGAACTAACAAGTAAACAGGTGATTATTTTAAATTTTCAAACAGGTTCTGAAGTCAAAGAGTGTCAAGCAATGCCCAAGTCTGCACAGAAAGAACACGGGCGTGAGATCCAAAAATCCTTATCTGTATCATCTCCAATGTCTCCAAAGAAAGACCCGAGGAAGGATGATTTTCCTGGTCTCCGAAGCAGGCTTTGAGGAGCTTTCAGCTCAGGTAGCTCAGCTGGTGATTCAATTGCTGCTAGAATCTCCTTGGGAAAAGGCTTATGAGAAATCTACCCGGGCAGGCCAATAGCCATCATAATGCTAAGTGCCACATAAATGTCTCCTGGCTCAGAGGACAGCGCACAGCGATCAGATCAGACGGCATCCCATACTCATTCATTCCCCACTGAACCTGTCTGTACATGTGCTTGTTGCTTTTCAAGTGTAACCAAGAGCACCTCTTAGGGTGCAACGCCAACAACACTAAAAGCCCTCAGCCAAGGGAATCGCCTGCACAAACAAAACACACAGTCCTCCAAGGTTTGAGCAAGGCCAAGGGAGAGAGGGGGGTGGATAGCTCTCTTGAGCAAAATCTCTGTTGAGGGCAGGATACTTTCCCTCTGAGTTTATTTTTACCTTTCTCTCTGGCCCCAGCACTGGCAGAGATGAAACTGAAACATAAGACACAATTGTTTCCTTAGCCCCCTCAGGACAGCAGTTACAGGTCAGCATTTTCAAAAGGAATTTACTTCAGAAATCCAAGAGGGACATAAACGAAGACAATATAAAAACTATAAAATCATTGCACTCCCAAAGGAGAGGTCCCCGGCCCTACAATAACAAAGAATGGTCCTTACCAGGCACATATGCCCTATTTCCTTACCCATTCTGTCTGAAAGTTCACGTTCAGAAAAAGCCACCCTTTAATTCTTAAGTAGGCACCTCGGGCACACTCCTTGACAATCTCTAGATAAATGCCTGGAGTAGAAACTCCATTCTAGTGGCTGTTTTGAAGAAAAAGGAGTGGGAACTGGGGGTGTTGAAGCTCCCCTGCGCAGACAATGCAGAAGTCATATTCCTTCAGGCAAAGAACAGCAGAGGAGAGGGTGGGGAGAAGACGAATCTCCTCTCCTCCATTGCTCCTGTCCCTATTCCATTCCTGTTTCATGCAAACTTTGCATTTCAGGGCTGGGGGGTCCCATAAGGATGGAGTCCCCTCTGAAGCCAATAATCCTGAGATGGGCTTCCATCTTTGTCTGACTGTAAAGTGGGCCCATAACCCTCCCATGTTGGCATTTCATATGCAAAGGACAATGAAAGACAATAGTTCAATGCCTTCTCAGCTCCATCACTGGATGCAAGAAAAGAATGCACAACCCTTTGGGGAAAACCCAGAAATGTCGCCCATAAAATTACACAGGGGCTACCCAATGTCCTCACACCAGAGTTTAGTTTTGTGTTACTGCGTATCACCTACGTAGTGTGAACCATGCATAGAGATAGATGTCCCCTTTTGCCATTTTGTTTTCCATTTTGACTTGCCCGTTCCTGCACAAAGAACATTTTACTCCAACAGTTTTTCCATGACCGAGTCTGATTACAAAGATGAAATAACTAGGCTGGGAAAGGGGAGGCTGGTCCCCCTTGCAATGGGGCCTCCCCAGCTCCGTGCCTGCTGGGGAAGAGCATTTTGGAACTACTCTGCCTGTGAGTTGGCCTCCCAATTCCAACTGGACATTTTAGTTGAATAATTTCCTGCTATTTGTCTTCCCCGATTCTGTCCCTTTCCAGAGTTCATAATTTTGCAGAAACTTAAAATGTATTTTCTTCACTGCAGTGCTCCACAACTACAGAGATGCCTCAGACTGATTTTCCAACCCTTCCCCGGGTTGCACAGCTGTCCCCAGGCAAAGGACAAAAGTTCCTATTGGGCACATCATTTGGATGTGCTCACTCTCTGTGGCATGATTTATAGGAAGGCAGCCTCAATTACAGTTTCTCTTACTCCTTGCATTGACAAAATGCTGAAAATACAGAATTGCCAAGATGGCACAGTACACAGCCTCTGACTCAAACAGCCTTATGCCCACAGCCCCAGGCACACACAAAAAAAGGCTACAGTGCCAAAAACAATGACTCGATCCATCAGTGCCAAAAAGCAGAAGACCAGAAGCTGTTTGCTTAACTCAGAAAGGTGGCCCCACCACCAGCACTCCCTTCTCTCCAACCAGCATGGGGAACTCTGCTTGCTTTCTTCTGGCTGGGAGCTTAGAGGCAGCCACAGTGATGGGCCAAGCAATTTCCCACACAGCAGCCAGCAGACAGGAATGGAGATTCAACGATCACTCTGCATATGCAGTTCTATTTCCAGTCATGGTTTACTCCTAGTAATAAAAAACTTGAAACCAGTAACGGAAATAAAAACAAATAGACCCATTTATCTACCAGCTTTGGTTTCACTTTGATTCTGTTGAGTTGAGACTGGTGAGAAATCCAAAACAGTGCTTCACCAGGCAGGAGAGTGTGTGGGAATGGGCTGGGGGTGAGGAGAGAGGGCACCTTAATCTGTGGGTGGGTACAAGAGGAAGCATATGAAAAACCAGGTCAGTCTTGGACTACCTCCCAGCAGACATTCCAAACTTTTTTATCCTGTCTCTTTAAGTCTTTTTATAGCAGACTTAATGATCATTGTGGCACCTTGGATATTATTGTTTTAAGAGCACAATGTTTGGAAAAAGTGTTCAGAGGAAGTAACTGTCATTTCTGGCTTCCCAAGTCTACTTTCAATCCATTTCACCATAGTGACACTTGTCATGACCTTTCTCCAACCTTCCAGTATGTCCAAATGGTTGAGCGTCAACCTATGAACAGGAGATCATGATTGGATTCCTGGTCAGGGCATATGCCTGGGTTGCGGGCTCTATCCCTTGTGTGGAGCATGCAAGAGACAGCCTATCAGTGATTCTCATCCTTGATGATTTTAGCTCCCTCTCCCTTTTTCTCCAAAACCAATAAAAATATATTTTTTAAAAAATTCTTAGAGGTCATCTCTTGACAATTTTACTATCTTAACTATTAAAATTAAGATTTTAAAAAATTAATAGACTTTAATTTTTTTAGCAGTTTTAGTTTTACAGAATAATGAGTGTGAAGTACAGTGCCCCACACAGCTCTCACCTCCCCACCATCATTAGCATCTTGCATTACTGTGGCACATCTGTTCTGCTTGATAAGCCAATATTGATACATTCTTAACTAAAGTCCATAGTTTACATTAAGGTTTACTCTTTGTGTACACTCTATGGATTTTAACAAATGTATAATGACATGCATCCACCATTGTGATATCATACAGAACATTTTCACTGTCCTAAAAATCCTCTTTGCTCTTCCCACCCACTGGCAACCACTGATGACTTTACTGTCTCGAGCTTTGCCTTTTCCAGAATGGCATACAATTAGATAGTTGGAATCATCCTATATAATAAAAGCATAGTATGCAAATTGTCCCCTCACCAGGAGTTGTCCGGAAGTTTGACCAGGGGACAGGGCCAGCCAGGCGACGAAGGGAGGGAGGCCCTGGCCCAGCCAGCAGCCAGCAGCTGGTAGCCACTAGGGACACTATCAGTACACAAATTTCATGCACTGGACCTCTAGTACATTATATGTAGCCTTTTAGATTCATTTCTTTCACTTAGCAATATACATTTTAAGTTTCTCCTAGGTCTTTTTGTGAACAAATTGTGTGTGTGTGTGTATGTGTGTGTGTGTGTGTGTGTGTGTGTGTGTGTGTGTGTGTTAGCTTGCTTGCTGAATCTAGTAGCTTGGAAACACAGGGCTAGAATTAGTATCTTACAAAATTGTAAAATACCTGTCCTAACTTTCTCCTCTGCAATCTCTAAAGCAGACCAGGAACACCAGGAAAAAAAAAAACAGTCAAACAAAAGCTTGATGCTTCCTAATACTTGTAAGGGCAAAACCACAAAGATGCATTTTATATTATCCAGTGCATGTTTATAGATATGTCAAGATAAAATTATCCCATGTCAGGGGACATTATTATAATTACTAGTTATTAGAATTATTCATTGTTAAAATGGGAATATGTCAGCGTTCAGGAGGGTAAAACAGTGCTTGAACTCTGTAAAACAGCACAGAATAAATGTTTATTCAATTGATTGGTTAATTCCATTTCAATATACATATATGCTCATAGATCAAGCACCAAAGAATGTATCTGAGAATCTAGCAATGACAAGGTTTTGTCCAGTGCACTCTGGGCAGGTGGATGTGTAAGGTACATGCTCTGCACATTAGCGATGTATGACCTCCCAAGGGTGGGTGGTGATGGTGCAATAATTACTACATTGTTAGACACAGATGATTAGTGTCATGAAAGCTCAGACAAGGAAGAAATATCCTTTCTAACTGGGGAATTTGTGAGCTGGTGGCCCTTCGAGAAGGGAAAACTGACTTCTATAAATAATGATACAGTGATAGGACAGCATAGGAGGATGAGGGCCATGGTGAAGGTCAGGTAAATCAGACGCCTTATGTATGTATATACAGGGGTCTCAACCTTGTGGTCTTAACCTAGCTTTTGTTATTTGTCTCTGTGTTTTTAAAGGGGAGTTGCTTTGGTTTATCCATTTTTTTAAAGTTTATGTATTTTTAAATTGGAGTTTGACCATCTTTAGACAGGGCATGTACATGCCAATTTACTGCAGTCCAAAATCTTTCTTATTCATTCAGTCTGCCAGTCCCTAATGTGCATCTGAAATAAACCTGTGGCTTAGAGTTTTCCTAGAGAATCAAATAGCAATGTATCTATGACACAAATGGTGGAAAGGCTGAATTATGTGCTCACAAGCTTGAAGTTTATCTTGACGGCAAGGGGGAGCCATTGAAAATTTCACAACTTTGTTTGAGAGAAACGATCTTAGATGGTCCATATTCATGAAGCCCTTGCCTTAAAAGACTCTCTCTTCATTAAGAACAAATCCCAGGTCCTGGCTCTCCAGTGACCAGTAAGTATGGGCAGCACCTTGGATGCCAATAGCCAAGTGGAAGCTCCCTGATGCAGCAAGGAAACCATGGCAACAAGGGCTTGGAGAAAAGACACTGGATTTCCCAGAGAGGGCAAAGCTGGGCTCTGGCAAGTCACTTGAATAAGTGAAGTCATAAAGCATAAGCACTCGAAAGCCTCGAAAAGTCAAATGTAAGTAGTTGGTGCTCCTGCAAAATTCAGAGAAGAAGGAAAAAAAGGGCTGCATTTGTATGATAATCAGTACTCTTCTAACAATGGAACAGAAACATCATCTGCCATGTCAGTCTGAAAAAAAATAGGCCCTGCATCAAGTACATCTTTAATTCAGCAATAACTGCATTCCTGTTTTTCCATTGATTAACCCAATCAGCAAATGCCTACTAATGGTCTTCTGTGTTCAGGGTATTATTCTGGGTGCTAGAAGACTAGCAAAACGCTAAGACAGATCTGCTGCAACATGGTTTTTATGTACAGAGAGGAAGTGTGCATCAACAAGCAAGGTAGAGTAAGTGTTTAACATAAAATATGGTGTATCGCAGACACGTGATAAACAGCACTCTTAATATCAGATGAAATAAAGTCATTCCAAGCCTCAGAGGGAGTGTGATCACTCTTTGTTGGACAACTGAAGGAAGCTTCATGGATAACTGGCATCTGGTCATGGAAGTCCATTAGCACGTGGATGGAAGAGGAAAAAGAAGGGAAGGAAAGAGGCAAAGCAACAAATGTTTATGGAACGGAGAACAAGCCAAATGTGTCTAGAACATGAAGCACACAAGGACAAGAAGTGGAAATGGTAGGTGGGGTCTAGACTGGAAGCTTCAAATGCTAACTTGAAGTATGAGCAAAGGAGAACAGGTGGTTGCTCTGGGTGGGAATGGCATACTACATCGCATAGAATTCCACAAACAGACCTCATGACATTAAGCAGTTATCTCTACCTCTCTTCATTTTTGTCATCTTGCAAATGAGAAAAGAGTAGAGATGACTCTAAAGAATGATCACCTGTGACATTCTATATAAACTTTTTAACTTGGTATCAGTACTTAGGAGGTTTAAAAGGAAGAGACCCCAAGTGTAAAATAAAGACAAACACCGTGGTGGCAACAATGGGACTGGAAAAGAGGTGGAGATAGTGACTGGACAGCAAGACATGATTCAATCTGGGTGACAAGGAAGAGGGCAGCATCCCAGGTTAAGTGACAGGAAGTATGGTTGGGTCATTGATAGGACTAAGGGAGGGAAAACATTATATATATATCTCAGGTTGGAGTTTGGCAGAGAATGTGGAAGATTTTTAATATTTCCTCAGTGCCCCAACGAACATGAGCTTAAGAGAGAGAAACACTGACTTTAGAGTATGTCACTATACTTAGTCAAGGGAGAATATGAATGAGCAATTATGGCTTCTTCAACTCCACTGGGGGAGTAATTCAATGCAATCGTGTTGAGGCTGTATTGAATCGTTACTGTACATTCTGTTTCAAAAGTTAAGAGAGAAAAAAATAAAAAGGCAAACACAGCCTCCCTTGCAATAATCCTAAAATTCAGTTGAGAAAAATGTGAAATCATGTCTCAGTTTAACACAACATAAAACATCTTTTTCTGATGTTGGATGCTTTCCTGTTCTGTGTTCATTTCTACATCTTCTAGTAACAATGAACTTCGCTGAGACCACTCCTCCCCACTTAGTTCAGGAGATTCACTGTCTCCTGCTCTCACCCTGGTATGCAGGTCAGCATGTTATCCAAGTGCAGAGGCCTCGGTACTTGGTTTAGGGCTGGGAAGGGGCACCATCAGAAGCCATCGGGGCCAATTTCGAGATTTCCTGATAATGGAACCCTTTTTCCCAGGGGCTATGGAGAGGCTGACAGAGGCCTGGAGTTTTCTGGTAGTCACCTTGCCACTCTGACGGGAAAGTTTCCTGAGTCCAAGGACAATGTCAGGAGAAAGAGGAGCTGTAAGATGCAGGACAGGAGAGCACTGCTTGGCAGGGTGTCAACTTGTTCAGTCAACCATGCCCCAAAGCCATGTCTTCATTGGAATTCACAATTACCTTAATCCATAAATCTCCTCTGCATATGCCAGTTTGAGATAAGATTTTTGTCACTTTCAACCGAAATACTCTTTATTGCACAGTATATATGCACCTGTAACACTGCATTGCATAGAAACCAAGTCCAGAGAGAGGTCTGTGTTCTGTCGGCTGCATCAGCCTGTGAACACTTCATGCAAGAGACCAGTTCCTGGGGTTGGTTCATCGTGCATTGGCTAATGAAGTTTTTATTGGGCATTTCAGGGACTATTAAAAAATGGTCTCAGTGCAGCTCCTGCTAATCAGGGACCTTGTGACTTCATGTAGGAAACAGTTGCATAATGAGACTCAGCGAAAGAGTGAACATATTTAAGGAGGCATAGAGTGGGGCCTAATAGAGAAGGATCCTTCCTAGGCCAGCAATTGAAATCCAGGAGGACTATGGTTTTTCCAGTGCCGTTTTTACTGAGAAACATTCTATGTGCTAGAACTGCCCACGTTTTCTATCTCTGTAGTTCTGCTCTCCAAAGCAATCGTAATAATAAAATCCATAAAGCCCCTCACGACTTTCCCTTTTCTGTTTTGTGACTGGATCGTGCAAGTTAAAAGCCCATGCTTTAACCTCTATATCACAACACCTCACAACCTCCTGTTGTCTGGCTGATGCTACCAGACTTTCTGGTGCACTGATCCTCTTTTTTCATCCCTGTGTCTACAAAGAGGACCCTGCACTTTGCTGATTCCGGTTGGAAGTGGGAAATAACCTTCCTAGTTCTTGACTGCCTTTTGGAGTCCTGTGAATCAGTTAAATAGGACTCCGCAGCTAAGGTAGTGCCTTTCTTTGGTTGTTGTTAAATCTCACCTGAGGATGCTTTTCCCATTGGTTTTTAGAAAGAGTGGAAGGGAGGGGAAGAGACAGAGAGACACATCCCTCACATTGATTGGGTGTCCTCCCACCCAAGAGTCTGCATCCAAGGCACGTGCCCTTGACCAAAATGGAACCCGGGACCCTTCAGTCTAGGACTGATGCTTTATCCACTGAGCCAACTGGGTGATGGAAGTAGGGCCTTTCTATCATGGCCTCCACAACTGCCTTCCTGGGCAACTCCACTACCCCCACCTGCCCCTGCTACACACTCCCTAATAGTACAACCATTTCCTTCAGAGACCTGCAGAAGCAGCAAATGGCTGCCTCAAAAAAAAAAACCCTTCATTACAGCCACAAATTGCCTTGATAATTACCCAGAGTAGCAGGAAAAAAATATTACTAGCATGAGAGAACAAGGAAAACTTAATCTTTAAATGAGACATATGGAGCCCTTTGCACTGCATCAAAGTAGTTAAAAGCCCTGTCCTCCAAATGAGAACGCTGCTCTCCTGATTGCAAGAGTCAAATCAGTTTGGACACATCCTTCCCTGTGGGGCAGTTTTTAAGATTAATAATATTGTATGTGTTGTTTTAGGAAACTTCTATTTTCCCCTGCAACTCAGAATAACATTTATTTTGTGAGCGGGCCAGCCATCCATTCCCCACAGGCACACTGGATGGAGAGATAGGCAAATTTTTCCAGGGATGCCAAGAAACTACAAAGGCAGAGAGGAGCAGCTCTGACTGCAGTGAGGGTCCAACTTCAGAGCCCTTGGCAGCCTTCATCTTTTATTATAACAATTTTATATAATAAAAGGGTAATATGCAAATTGTCCCCTCGACCGGGAGTTCGACTAGAGTTCGACCAGGGGGCAGGCAGCCTGCCAAGTGCTCGGGGCCCTACCCCCAGCCGGCCCCACTCTGCAATCCCCCCCCAAACCCTGATCAGGGACAGGGCCAGCCAGCCAACCTCCCTCGTCCCCTCCTCCTGGCCGGCCAGATGGTCAGATCAGCCTGGACCCCACCCATGCATGAATTCGTGCACTGGGCCTCTAGTTTATCATAAAAGGGGGCACAAAAAAGTGACCACCCCTTGAAACAAGAGTTACAGTTTCAAGTGGCAGCCATTTATTTTGTTTGTTATTCAGTAATTAGACTGTGAACATGATGCTGATCTTTTAGTTCTACAGTTTCTTCAGTGCTATGTTTCAGTGTTGTAAAAAATCCTGTAATACTTTATTTTAATAAAATATGCACGTGATATTTGTAATATGCCATGTGCAACATAAAGGTAAGAGAGAAAGCACAAGTTAACAAGCCCCTGTGATCCTACCACCAAAAGACAGGAAGTGGAACCTCACTTCTTCCATTACAGTGAATTGTGTGTTCCCTCTGAACCCATAAGGTGAATACTCACCAGAACTGGAGTTTCACTGTCGCCTTGCTTTTAAAATCAATTCTACCCTATAGGTATGAAAAGCTAAACACAATATTGCTAGGCACTGCTTATTTCTGAAATTTATAAAAATGGCATCACACTATATAAAGCTGACTTGGATAGGATTTTATCCATCCAGGATTGTTTTTCCAAGATCCATTCACATTGTTCAATGCAGTTTTAGTTGGCTGATTTTCATGGCTGAATAATATTCCACTGTGTCAATGTAACACAATTTATTCATCCAGTCAATGGATACTGGTGACTTCCAGCTTTTTTGCTATAACACAAAATTATGTATCAACATGTCCCCATTGATCTTCTGGAAAAAAATGCCCCCTAAACCTAAGAATAGGTTGTTCAATGGAAAATTTTAAATTTAGTTGATGTCAAAGATACCAAGAGCTTGTTTCCAAACTGGTTGTTCAAATTTAAGCTGTCACCTAGGATGTACTAGGATTCCATTTCTACTAAACATCAACTTGCTCACGCTTGAAACTACAACATATTTTAATTTTGCCAGCGTGGTGGGTATTAAACAGTATATCATTATTGTCTTAATTTGCATCATGCTGATTACTAATGAGGCATTTTTTCTATGTTTATTTCCCATTAGTGCTTCCTCTTAAGTATTATGCCTTTTCATTTATCTTAACAAATATTTTGTTAACTTGTCCATGTTCTGCTTATACATTTATAATATTTCCTTATAGAAAATAGATCCTTCTTCTGTGAGAGTGATGTGCATTTGCAAATATCTTCTCCAAGTTTGTGGCTAATATTTTCATGTATCATTTTTGGTACCTTTTAGTGAACAACTATGCTTCCTCATTATGAACTCTAATGATTATAACTTGAATGTATTCATTTTATGGTTAGCAATTTTTGTTTCTCAATAAAGAAATGCCTTCCTATCATAAGGTGTAAAATAGTCTCCAAAATCTTCCTCATAAAGGGTAATATTTTTATTTCACATTCAAGTCCTAAATCCATTTGGAATATTTGTATATGTTAAGAAGGTTAGCTCCAAATGCATCTCTTCCCTATGCATAAACAATTATCCCAGCATAATAATTAAGTAGTCCATCATCTGCCCACTGCTCTGCTATGCCAACTCTGCTATATCAAACTCCATATATGCTTCACATGGATCTGTACTGGGCTCTCCATTCTGTACCACTTTTCAGTTTGCCCATGCCATGTGTGTGTATATACAAACTGAACAGGGGTTCAGAACAAACCTATAACTTTTGATATCTTATATGTTCTCTACCCCAGTCCAACAGTTCACACATCATTCCTCTTTAAGTGAGTCTGGCTTATTTATGGGTCTTTTATGCATTAGAAAACCATCTGGATAAGCTCCTTCAGGCACTTGTATGTTTATTTTGATTGAATTGCATTGAAACAGCAACTGGAAGAGAACTGATGTTTTTAGGCTATAGAGGTTTTTAGTAAGGATGACTGGTATACGTATGTATTTAGTTTGGTTTCCTTCAATTACTTTTAATAAAGTTTTCTCCATCAATTTTCTTGCACAACTTTATTCTTGTAGGCTAGAAGAACAAGTTACCCCATGCAAATTATATTTTTAATTATGTTTCTAACTCACTATTACTGGGGGATAAAAATCCATTTGATTTTGCTAAGCTTTATTAAGTTTAATAATTTGTCTACAGTTTCTTTAGAGCCTTATATGTAGAGAATCTTAATATCTAGAGAGAATGACTTTTTTCTTCCTTTTTCTTACCTTATTATGGTTAAAACTCCCAGTGCAGTCCTGATTCAAAACTACATTTGTGAGTATCCTTGTCTTACTCCTAATTTTAAAAGAAATGCTTCTAATATTTTACAATTAAAATAACATTTGCTGTATATTTTGGTTGATAATTTTTATCAGGTTAAAGAAGCACTCTTCTCCCCCTAGTGTGCTGAAGTTCTGTATTCTTGTTTTTGTTTGGTAAAACACTTAGGAGTGTTGAATTCCATTCAAGAATTTGTATGAGTCAACTGAGATGTTAATATAGTTTTTCTCCTAAGACCTTTAACATAGTGAATTTCATTTTTAGATTTTTCCAATAGTAAATGATGTTGCATTCTAGAAATAAACCAAACTCAATCATCATATATTCCCTTTTGCAAGCACTGCTGAATTCAGTTTATCTCATTAAGTCTTCACATTATGAAGTGAGTGCATTTTAATATTTTTACAGAATATCATTTAATAGGAATATGACTATGGGTAAAGTCAGAACTTTACCTTGGGCCTGTCTGACTCCAAACTTCAAGATTGTAATCAATTGTCATAGCTCTCTGGATACTTTGAAATGAACAACTCCTGAGAATGCCTCAACATGCAACAGCCTCATGGTACCCACCTGGCCTCTAGTCCATTTTTGTTTTGTTTTTTTCTCTTGGGACAGTAAGATCCCAATAGGTTAGTTTAATTGTACACTTGGCTGGCGATCCTTGAAAGTCAACCTTGTAGGTGTGTGTGTGTGTATATTGAGAGAGGAAAAGAGGGAGAGAATTGCTGGCATTAAAATGCTTGAAGACAAGAGGGAAAGGATACAAATGCAAACCAAAATGTCTTTCTAGGTCTATTAAGGGGATCGACTATAAGTTTATCGGGTTATTATTTAATGGGAATGGGCCTGCTTATCCCCTTTCCAATCTATCAAATCTATTCACCCATCCTCACCTCCACTTAATTTCATACTCCTTTAGAATCGTCACCATGAAGTCATTCAATACTATACATTGAAAGAATTCATTAGGGGGAAAAAATGGCAAGCTCTCACCAAACCCTCCAATGTCCAAAAGTCCATTTGGATTTCTTCCTAAGCACAGTTTTCCTTCACTTTGAACATGCATGCATCTTTTAAGCTCCTCCAGTTTCTCCACAGCCTTTTCTAAGTTCAGACCAGAGTCAGACACCAGAGAATCCCAATAAAGTGTTTAAGAATACTGAGCTCGAGGGAGGCAACAGTCTTGGGAAAGTGGAGAATGGGTGTCATGATGCTTCTTCCTTCTGTGCCATTAAAAGCCTGCCCACCTTCAAGAGGTCATGTGCCAGATATGAATGTGACACTGGAGACCCACAGTACTGCTTGGAGCCTCTGCTCGACCCTGGTTCTCTCACATACCACTGCCTGGATGACCCCTTCCCTGGCCACGCTGAGTCCAGCTCTCCCATCCTGGCTGTCCCTGTGCCCTTCCTTGTGTTGTTTTCCTTACAGCATGGATGGCCAACTAACAATATGTGTTACTGTCAAATCAAGTGTAACAATAGCTGGCCAATTATGTAAGACCAACAATAAGTGTTCTACCATTTATTATGATTTTTTAATTTGCTAGGCATGACAAATGTCTGACAAGCTTCAGAATGGGATAGTTTGTGTCCAGATTTTTAATTATTTTTTTTCTTATTGTACCCAGGCACCTGGAACAGCACCTGAAGCACAGTCCATGTACAATACATATTGATGGAAAAAGGAAGGAAAATTTGAAGAAAGAGGGGGAAGAGGGAGAAGCCTGCCTCAGTCTCTCACTGTGCAACTTGGAAACGCTGATCACCATTGCTGGTCACTAGAGCAGACCCAATATCCCTAAAATGTGATGACAAATGACCTTGTTCAGATACACATAGAGAGTTCTCCATGTACCAGAACCAGCAGTAATAGCTACGGAATAAAGATAAGAATTGTGTTCATCTTAAAACACCATAACCAATAGAAAGGAAAAACCTATTGATATAATCAACAACCTAGAGGAAAAAAGCCAAAACAAGTATGTATTGGAGGATCCCATTAGTATAGACAGTGATGGAGAACTTTTTGAGCTCGGCGTGTCAGCATTTTGAAAAACCCTAACTTAATTCTGGTGCTGTGTCACCAGATATATAGAAATTTCTTTATATTTGCAATCATAGTAAAACAAAGACTTATATTTTTGATATTTATTTTATATATTTAAATGCCATTTAACAAAGAAAAATCAAGCAAAAAATTGAGTTTGCATGTCACGTCTGACACGCGTGTCATAGGTTCGCCATCACTGGTATAGGATGATTTCAGCTGATAGTGGTAAAAAGCAGAGCAATGCTGGCCTGGGCCGGAGGTGGAGGGAGGGATGGACTGCCAAGGGACATGGCAAATCTGGGGCAGAACAGATATGTTCTATATCTTGGTGAAGGTTTTACAGAAGCTTACAACTGTCAAAACTCATTGAACTGTGTACTTTACGTGAATGCAGTTTATTATACATAAATAGTTTTCCAATAAGGTTAGTAATAAAAAAAAAACATAACAGGGACAGGGAGAGGCAAATGTCTCTTTAGAATGCAGTTTATTATACATAAATAGTTTTCCAATAAGGTTAGTAATAAAAAAAAAACATAACAGGGACAGGGAGAGGCAAATGTCTCTATTCAAAGGACAACAGTAGTCAGCCTTGTGTACAACAGTCAGACTAGATTTTCACAAAGCGCATGTCAACTCTGAAGTGCATTCCTTTTCCCTAGCTTGCCCTTCCCCTTTCTCCTGCCATTTCCCCTTCTCTGAGTCTGAGAGTGTCTCATGAGTGCACCAGTTCCATTCACCTATCCCATGGACTGTGGTCACACTACACGCTGCTTATACCGGTTGTCACTATATGAGGTTTACTTAAGTACCCTCTCTGGGCCAAGTCAGCCATAACCCCCAACATCTCCCTGGAGAATATCACCTTGACCCTAGCCTACCCTTCTTGTTCTTTTAGAAGTGTTTAAACATCAGAAAAGTACCATAGAAAGAAAGAAAAATAGAAAGCATGTTTCCAATAGAAAGATTTTTCATTTAAATGCATTTTATTGCGTGATGTATTCCTTTAATTAAAGTGTGTGTCTGGGTGCATTGGTTGCTATTACAGTGCAATTCCTCATGTTTATTGAATGCAAGAGTAGCTGGGGCAATGCAGTGGAAACTCACATATTAGCTAAGAGTGCAACTTCAAGCTGCAGTTCCCTAATCTTTTGAGCTTCTAAGAGGTAGATAATCTTCAGGGTGACTTTGATTAGTGGCTGAGTGTTATGAGATGTCCTCTATCAATTTGAATAGGACTAATCTGAAAAAGAAAACATTTTTATATATAATACCTTGTTTAGTTATGTCTTATTATCAGCCCAGATTGCAGCTTTCACCTCTAGAAGAAACACAGAACCAGGCAGGGGGATGGCAGATGCTAGAAAGTTTCCACCATCTTGAAAAGGTGGCATAGGAGCCTGACTGCGGTGGCTCAGTGATTGAGCATTGATCTATGAAACAGGAGGTCATGATTTGATTCCTGTTCAGGGCACATGCCTGGGTTGTGGGCTCTATTCCCCAGGAGGGTATGCAGGAGGCAGCCAATTAATGATTCTCTATGCAGGAGGCAGCCAAATAATGATTCTCTGTATCATTGATTTTTCTATATCTCCCTCCCTCTCCCTTCCTCTCTAAATTCAATAATATATATATTTTACAAGGTGGCCTATGAAAGAATTATTAAGTCTCTGCCATTCATATGTGACTTACAGTTTACAAAGCATGTTTACGTGTCTTCCTGGACTCCTTTTAAGAGGCTTGTGAAGTATTATTACCCCCCCACACTGACTTAAGAACTAAGACTCAGAAGATGAATGACAGACCCACATTGTATAGAAAGCAGCGGAGAGGCACTGACCCCACAGCCCTGCCTCTGAGTCCGAGGCTCTCACCACCACAGCAGAGGATAAGGGCCACCTGAAAGGCTAGTTAGTTTCCTTCCCAGCCAGGGCCCTGTTACATCATGAAGCACAGCTAGCCTTTTCTTTGGTATCTCTCGTATTATTTTTCCTCAAACTAACTGAGCAGAATAAATGTCATCATAAAAATACCAGACTTAAAAAATTAATCATTAATCAATAACTCCAATACATCAACTGTTTTCATTCCCCCCTGATCTTTGCCAGGCCTTGCCAACAGCATGCATCTCTCCATTCCGCGCTGATATTTCATCCCACTGCCTTTTCACAAGGAAGATCCATCCTTTTGTTCTTCTCTCGGGCTGAAATGATACCTCCTGGAAATGTTTCCTCCCCACCTGGACTGTGAGCTTCTCCAGGGCAGGTGCATCTCCGGGATGTGCCCCAGCATTGATTGTTTACTGCTAGGAGCATAGAAAGCTCCAATTCACATGTATCACATGTTCCTCTGCTTCTTGAATTTTTCCTTGCACAATTAAAGCTCTGCTTCCTTTTCCAGATTTTCCTAATAAAATTAATTTGTCATTTGGGCTCTGGCATTTACTACTTCTCAGTACAGAGTTAATCACATACTTCTCTATGCCCTGTTTTTAATTCTTCAATTTCCAAGTTAAAAAAAAGGAAGAACCAACTCAATAGGTTATTGTGGGATAAAAAGCACACAGAAGCGCTTAGTACATATCTGGTATACAGCAGTCCTCAATGGATATGTGTTAGATTGGAGAATATAAAGCATGTGTCTATATTCATAGCTCCTCCTAGAGTTCAAGGAAAAAAAGAGAAGAAAACACTGCATATTCAAAACTTGACTCAATCCTACCTTCTCAAAACTACTCTCCATTGTTCCATCAGCAACATTCAATGGGATGGACAGCATGCTCCATACCCTCTGGCCCTGAAGTATCTCACCTCCAGCGTCTTCTGATCACTCAAATGCAACAAGAACCATTGCTCAGACACCAAGTAAGAACTTAAAGCCACATCAGGGGGATAGGTGCTTCCAAAATGGTCTTATAGCCTTCAAGTTCAGCCAGGTTTTAATACATTTCCGTTATTAGGGACTGTTGACCAGAAGAAGGAAATCCCTTCATGGGGAACTTCTCCTAGACATCAGTGGAATGCAGACCTTGGTCCATGAACTGATGGCTGGGTATTTACTATGCTCTGGGCACTAGGGATTCACAGAAGAAAGGTGTCTTCTTCACTGTTCGTCACAGTCTAGACAGAAAGTGGTGGTTATAATATAAAGTGGCAGATGCTAAGACAGAGATGTGTCTGTGCAACCATTGGAAGGGATCTAAGACAGCCTGGTAGCGATCAAAAAAGCTTCCCAGAGATACTGAAGCTGAGTGAAAATTTGCTAAACAAAAACCAAACTATGCAACCAGAAGCATGTTTTGCCAGTGATTTCTGTTTTTTCTTCCTTTCTCCTCTCCAGCTGCATTACTGCTTTTCTCATCTTGGAGACCAACCTTAAATCCCCCCTTCTCTGTGACATAGCCAATCATCCCAGGCCAGAGGGACTTCATCCCTGAAAGGAGATCGTCATACTCTGAACGTCCAGCTGCTATCCTGATGTCAAATCTATGCCCTTCTACCTTCTGAGCTCTTTGAGGACAAGGTCCATGACTGGGGTTGTCCATCCCTTTATGCCCAACACAAAGCATCATGCCCGGTACCCAGGAAGCACCCCCGAGAATACACAAGCAATGATTAAGCATCCAACAACTGGCATTTCATGAACTTTTCTTGTGCTCTGATTGGTTTTGGTTTGGAAAACATGGTCTACAATTATGGCCTCAAAATGCAGGCAGGTGGTTTTTAATCCAGCAGCTGCTACTTCCCTCCTTGCTCCTAGCCTCACAAACTTGTACTCACTCACCTTGGAAAAGTTACTTATGCTGTCTAGGCCTCCATTTTCTCATCTGTTTCTTTCTTTGATGTAGGAGGTAGCATGGTTAGGGATAATGATGATACTTTTCTCAAAGTGTTCAATCCTACCTTCTCAAAGCTACTCTCCATTGTTCCATCAGCAATGGGATGGACAGCATGCTCCATACCCCCTGGCCTGAAGTATCTCACCTCCAGCCTCTTCTGATCATTCAAATGCAACAAGAACCATTGCTCAGACACCAAGTAAGAGCTTAAAGCCACATCAGAGGGATAGGTGCTTCTTTCTTTGATGTAGGAGGTAGCACGGTTAGGGATAATGATGATACTTTTCTCAAAGT
>NW_006285779.1:771776-773348 GCF_000327345.1 Myotis davidii
TCAACAGGGAAGTCTGAAGCACCTGTCCTAAACCAGGCCTTGACCGAGGTCCTGAAGATGCATCCCAGGACAAAAGAGACCATGTCTCTGCCTTCCGAGAGCTTGAATTCCGAAGGGGGTAATCAATATGCCACCCAAGAAGGTCCCTGTGGCAGCTTATTACGAAAAGTCAAACCAGATAACTGGTGCCCATAGTGGGTCAGAAAGAAGTTGCATTTCACATAGTGTGGCTGAAGAAGGCATTTCTAAAAAGATGTGATTTGAGCAGAGACCATCAATGGAGACCTCCCGTCAAGTGAATAGTCTGCATCGCAAACAGTGCAAGAGAAGAGGACTGAGGGCAGCTGGGAAGTCTGAAGCAACTGTCCTAAACCAGGCCTTGACCGAGGTACTGAAGATGCATCCCAGGACAAAAGAGACCATGACTCTGCCTTCCGAGAGCTTGAATTCTGGAGAGGATAATCAACATGCCACCCAAGAAGGTCCCTGTGGCAGCTTATTACGAAAAGTCAAACCGGATAACTGGTGCCCATAGTGGGTCAGAAAGAAGTTGCATTTCACATAATGTGGCTGAAGAAGGCATTTCTAAAAAGATGTGATTTGAGCAGAGACCATCAATTGAGACCTCCCGTCAAGTGAATAGTCTGCATCGCAAAGACAGTGCAAGAGAAGAGGACTGAGATGGGACCGTGTTTAGCAACCAGGACTGTGCTTAGCAACTGGGGGGACAGCAAGCAAGCCTGGGGGCTGGGGGGCAGTGAGTGATTGGGGAGTGGTGGAAAGCAAGGTAAGTGCAGGAGACAGGGAAGATAACATGATCTTGTGAGCCATGGAAGAGACAAAGTTTGACTCTGAGCAAGATGGGATCTACAGGAGACCTTTGCACAAGGATAACTTAATACTTACATTTTAGTAGATCATTTTGGCTGCTTTATAGAGAATCAATGGTAGGTGGACAAGGGAGAGAGATGTTGTTAAAATAACCCATGTGAGGTAGGTATGATGGCAGCATTGACCAGATGGGAGCAGTGGGAGAGGGAATGGGGAGATCTGGGATTTTAAAATAGAGTCAGGACAATTTGCTTAGGGGATGATGGTAGAGTGTGAAACAAAGAGAAGAGCCAAGACTCCAAAGTATATGTCCTGAAAAATTAGAAGAATGAAACCGTGAGAAGAGCAAATGTACGAAGGCGGATGCATAGAAACCAGGTGTTTAATTTTAGAATGAAATAGCTGGCATATTTATGAGACAACTATGTTGAGATATCAAGTAGGCAGTTGGAGATGAAGAAGTCTGGGGTATAGAAGAGAGATCAGGGCTAATAAATAGGACATTTAAATGGAATTTTAAAACAGTGGCCTCATGAGACTGATGAGATCATAAAAGGAAGGAGTGAGGGCAGAGATGGGAAGAGGTCCAAGGGCTCTTGAATATTTGGACAGATCACAAAGATGAGGCAGAACTGTGCACAGTTTCTGAGAAGGAGTGCCTACCGAGGGAGAAGAGAAAAATGAGCACAGTGTTCTGTCTTCTCCATAATTCTACTCCAAATAGAACCTTCTCTCCCCCTG
>NW_006285779.1:773554-775247 GCF_000327345.1 Myotis davidii
TGCTCAGAGAGGACCTCCATGGTCCCCAAATAAACTGTCCCTTTCTTGTCATATCACATTGGTCTTTACCTTCTTGATACTTTGATCATGAATCTAGGTCTATCTCTGTATGAATATACTTATGCATGGCAATTTGGTTCATTCCATGTTTGTTTCCATTTGCGCACAATGAATATCCACCTTTAACTAGACTATTGGCTACCTGCCCACAAGGGCTCTCATTCCATTCATCCCAGGGTGCATTTGTTGAATCAATACAAGAATAATCACTAGACCCTGGGCTGGGTTGACCATATCATTATCTAACTTCAACTTAATAGCAACACTGATGCTTGTCTAATGAGTCCCACTGCATAGATACAAAAACTGAGGATGAAAAAGTTGACTAACTGCTCAAAGGCCACCTTGCTAACAAGCAACTATACCAGGATAGAAAAGAAAACCCAAGTCTATCTAATTCAAAGCAGATGTCATTTCCATACTCAGTTTTGCCTCCACATAGTAATAGCTTAGGATGCATCTGATACTGGCCTGCTTGGAAGGTGGCTGATTAAAAATAGTGGAAGAGGGGAGACTTGATAACTTCAAACCTCACATCCCCAATGCATTCCCCTACCTCTCTCCCCTCCCCACCCCTTACATCGCTCATGCCATGCAGCTGTCCACATCTGCCTATGCTGAATAGTCTTCATTTGTCCTCACTCCACAGCTGCTTTCAGCTCCTCTCTGGCCTGTTCTCTGCCCCTTTAAGGCTTACCCATATGGACTGCATTGGCCCACCTGGCTTCCTTGCCTTTACCCTCTGGGTAGATTCAGGTAAAATAAAAAGGCACCTGCAAGAGTCTGGCAGGTGAGAAGAGAGGTTAGGCTTCCTCGTTCCACTTCCCCCATTTCCTTCCTGTCCACCTGGGCCCACTTCTCTAAAAGGGGCTGTTGACCACCCCCCTGCTGCTTCAGGTCTCCCCCCTCCCCCAGGAATTCATGCAGTGCTTGGGACCCCAAGTTCTAAGAGCTTTCTACTGCTGCTAATTTCTGGACACCTTGCCATGCAGCGTTTGTTCCCTTAACCCTGCACATCCCTCTGAAAAGAGTCCTTTCACTCAGTTCTCATTGGAATTCTAGCTTGGGCCAACCCTGTCCTCTGAGCCTGGCCTCTGACTTCAAGGTCACAGTGCATCCCTTCTGGGCACTGTCCTGCCCCTCCTGGCCCCAACCCCTCCTGGCTTTCTGTGCAGTCCAGGCTCTCGGGCAGACCACTGTACTGTTCCTGCTCAAACTTTATAGCCATCCAATTCCATAAAATCAATGGAACAAAAGCCCAGCGAATTTATCACACCTGAGAAATTTCCCATAACTACCCTGAATATTGTCCAGGATCTCCTGGGGTAAGACTTTAAGGAGAGGATAAAAAATTTAAGAAATGGTTTGACATCCAGATGTAAACTAGTGGTAATTCCCGTCTTTCCCCTGACTGGATGAAAAATGAGGTGCCATGAGGAGCTCAGCCTGTCAGAAGATGGTGATAATGCCTCATGTGCCTCCACTTCTGAGCGCTGCGCTGTTTGCATAAACACTTTCCAAACCCCAGTTCCCCAGTGCGCAGAGAGAACCTGCAGCAGAAATCAGAGCCCGGTCAGAATGAAAAGTTGGGGGGCCAGGTGCCCTCGCCACGTGCCCTGCCTGGACACACTCA
>NW_006285779.1:775437-781822 GCF_000327345.1 Myotis davidii
ATAAAACAAGACAACCCCTGTAGGACTGACTTCCTTCCACTTGGTCGCGGCTGTTCCTCTGTATGTGAGGAACACCACCCATGGTTTTTATATAAGTAGATTAATTATTTACTTATTTATTTTTAAACTTATTGCAATACAGGTTTCAAGTTTACAACTCAACAAAATATCATTTATACCTGCATTGTGCTCCATTACACCAAGCAAAGTCTCTTTCTGTCCGCATTCCCCCCTCATTTTGCACACCTCCATCTAATCCAGTGGTTATCAACCTTCCTAATGCCACAACCCTTTAATACAGTTCTTCATGTTGTGGTGACCCCCAATATCATTGTTACAAATTGAACATAATTAAAGCATAGGGATTAATCACAAAAACAATATGCAATTATATATGTGTTTTTCAATGGTTTTAGTCGACCCCTGTGAAAGGGTCGTTCGACCCCCCAAAGGGGTCGCGACCCAGAGGTTGAGAACTGTTGGGCTAAGGCCATGACTTCACCTCAAAGTTTAGGAGCATAAAACATTCTCCTAAACTTTCTGTGTGTGCTTAAAAAGCTATGGTCGGACCACTGGGGCATGAGCCCTCCAGTCTCCCCTCTACACAGCAGGGCTGTAGTTCAAGTTTTCAGAAATTAACTTGTGGAGCAAGAGTTGTTCATCTTGGAATAGTCAAGAGTGATATAAGTACTAAAGCCATGCCACCTACTTGAAGGGTATTCACAAGGAGACAGGGACACTTGTGGATTTCAGAGAATAGACTGTTTTGAATGAGGCACAGTTATCAAGAGAAAACATTTTCAATGGGCAGACTAAAACAGGAAGATTTTATTTTTATGGGTAAGGCCTTAGCCCGTAATCATAATCCTACAAAATCAGAATTGGTTGCTTTGAAAGACTGAGCTCCCTGAAGCTGGACATGTGTACAAAGAAGCTATGTGGTGGCTGGTAAGAGCTAATATACAAAGGGTTTGGAAGTGGAACTAAAGACCTATCCAGCTCCAAGATTGTGTAAGAATTAAGCAAATAAAAAGTAGAGAGCAAGTTAAAAGCATCAGCAAAAACAACTACAAAAATATTTACCAATAAAATGATATAATAAGGATTCCACACCTGGACTTATTAATATAAACAAAGATGAGTTTGATTAAATAAATGATAATAGCATGTGCGTGTGTTTTTCTCCCCTTTTCCAGTTTTATAACCGAGTATGCATGCATGCATACACACAAGCAATCTGAAGAACACCAACTGATGCTGGCACAATTGAAATGCTAACAATGTCATAGTCCACACACTGTCATAACCTCTCTCCTCTGTGTATATTTCCATGATAAAGAGAAAATTCTGAATAATCTGAACATTGCTGTCTTCAGCTCAGTAATTAGAGGACATGGGCCCCGATGAATTGCAAATACAATCAGAACCCCAAGTTGTGATTTAATGAGCAAAGACAGCCCAGTCTCAGGACTTCATGCTCCATTTTAATCAACTGCTGATGAGTTTCTGCTGGGAAACTGTCCTCAGTGATATATGGTCCTGTCAGCCCACTGTTACCTTGCCAGCCTCCTTTGCCTGAGACCTCTGGCCTTTCTAGTTCTGAGTCTGGACATCTGGGTATTAAGGAGACTGAAGGTTCAAAGCATTTTGGCAGATAACTTCACCCAAGAGGAAATGCCCCCTGACGTCTTAGAAGAGTTACAATTCAAAGTAGCCAAAGAAGAGGTTTAAAAAATAAATAAAGAACTGCCCTGAAAGTGAAGGGAATCTGATTAGCTCAGCCAGTTCAGAGCCCAAATCTCATGAAAATTGGTGTTATCTGCTCAGCAGTGGGGCTGGCGGACAGGTTTATTCCAAGCAGAGATTTAACAATGAAAAGGGATTTAGCATATCTATATATCTCCTCCCATGGGATTATCACACAATGCCATGATTCTCATTCTTCAGAAAATGCAATATCCTCATTCTACAGAAAATGGAGCCAGTTCAGAGAGGGTAAGCCATCTACCCCAGGTAACATGCCTGGGAACAAGAGAAGCATGACGTTGAATCTATGCCTTTTGAGTCCAAGTCCAATTCGCTTTCCTACTATGTCCCTCAAGACCGTTCACTTTCAGCTGGTATTAACTATGAGAGGTCCTCTAAAATATATATTATCCTTAACTGAGCATTTTTTTTAGTAACTGACCTGTTGCCAAGTATGTATTAGGCACCTAGTAAGTAGTTTCCTTTCTTTGGTGAATACCCCTCATCCTCTAAGGTTCAGCTCACTTCTCCCCCAATATTCATCAAAGATCCTTCCCTGCTGGTGGTCTCAGAAAGTAATCAGTTCCTAAGGTGCCAAAGACACCATATGTGACTAAGGGTGTCTTACTTTTTCCTTCACATGATTGAACTACTTCAGGGCAGGTCTGAATCTGATTTATCAGCATAGCCACACAAGTGCTGTATATAATTATTTAAATATTTTACATCCTCAGTAAAGTTTTCAGAATGGAAAAGCAGGCTCTGGCATGAGGAAATTGGGGTCTTGCTTATATAACCAAGATGTACAAATGAAACAGACAGTGGAGGAGATCATTAAATGCTAAACGGTGTGCCCAGATTTTAACTGCTGTAGAGGTAATCCCCAAGGAACAGTCTCCAGAAAACAAAGCACACATATATATCTCCCTCATGCCAATCCCTGATGTACTGTCTCCTTCTCCCAAGAATAGGAAGCATCCATTCAGGGCTGTTTCCTAAGGTTATAATAGATAGGTGTTAGAGTCAAGTAACTGCCCCACTTACAATGGATTTGTTTGTTGTTGCTGACACTATTACAGATGTCCCCTATTTTACTTCCCTTTGCCACGCTCCACCCAGCCCCCTCCCCAACCTTGACCACACTATTGTCTGTGTCATATGTGCATATATCTCTTCTAATACCCCATCTCCCTCCCCTCTGAAATCTGTCTGTCTGTTCCATGTATCCATGCCTCCAGTCCTATTTTGTTCATCGGTTTATTTTGTTTATTAGAGTCCACATATAAGTGAGATCATATGGTATTTGTCTTTCTCTGATTAGTTTATTTGGCTTTGCATAATACTCTCTAGGTCCATCCACACTGTCACAAAGGGTAAGAGTTCCTTCTTTATTATAGCCATGTAGTATTGCATTGTGAAAACGAACCGCATCTTTTTTATCCACTCATCTACTGATGGTCACTGGGCTGTTTCCAGATCTTGGCTATGTATATATATACAAAAGCCTAAGCGGCCAGTCAAGTGGTTGCTATGATGTTCACTGACCACCAGGGGGCAGATGTTCAATGCAGGAGCTTCCCCCTGGTGTTCAGTGAGCTCCCACAGCAGGGTTGGGATGAGCGGGAGTGGCCCATTGGCATGCCCGGGCTCAGGCTCCTCCCTAGCTGCCTGCCGCTTTGAGCACTAGTTCATCCCCCGGTCCTGGATTGAGAGAGGGTGCAGGCCAGGCTGAGGGACCCCACCAATGCACAAATCTGTGCACCGGGCCTCTAGTTGTAAATAATGATGCTATGAACATAGAGGTGCATATATTCTTTCTGATTGGTGTTTCAGGATTCTTAGAATATATTCCCAGAAGTGGGATCACTGGGTCAAACAGATTTCTTTTTAAAATATATTTTTTTATTGATTTCAGCACAGAGAAATTTTCTGCTAAACCAAATGTAGTAGGAGTGGGAGTGGGAGAGGAGGGAGAAATTGACTCCAGACGAGGGAACAGAGGTAAGAATTTCCTTAAGAAGTTGAAGCTACAACTACCATCTGATCTAGTCATTTCACTATGAGGTATTTGCCCCAAAGAAATAAAAGCATACATCCATACAAATACTTATACAGGAATGATACAGCATTTTAATTTCTGGATTCAATCCAAATGTTCATTAGCAGGTGAATGAATAAGCCACTTTGGTATGAATAAGCCAAAAATAAATAAATAAATAATAAACTATTCATACACTCAGCAGCATGATGGATGAATCTCAAAATAATTATAAGAGAAAAAAAGCCATGCAAAATAGAATATATACTGTATGATCTTTTTATGTAAAATTATACAGAATGCAAACTAATCTGTAGTGACAGTAAGCAAATCCCCAAATATGAATATACTGGGTGGCGGTAGATGAAGAAGGGTGAGAGGAAGGAATTACAAAGGAGCACAAGGAAACTTGTGGGGAGGTGTTGACAGGTATGCTCATTCTCTTGACTACAGTTATGACTGCATTTGTAGATATATGTCAAAACTTATCAAGCTTGTACTTTAATTCATATGGTTATTGAATATCAATTATCCTTCAATAACATTGTTTATAAAAATCTAAAGGCAACTCATGGAGTGACCTTAATTTTATTTTAAATAATATTTGTGAGCACTTAAAAAGGTTTCACTCCATGAGAATATCTCAACTCTCCAATATAGTAATTATATCAAACATTTTTTAAGCTAGACCAGACCTTCTCCCTAATATATGCTGTCATAAACATCTATAATTGTATGTTGTAGCACTTTTCAAAAAAGGCATCAATCACGTATTTGACCAACGTTTCTCTTCCCCAGACAGCAGAGGTAGTATCAATATCCTCAATTATTGCACCTCTAGGTGCTGGTAGATAATAAATGCTCAGTAATATTTGTTGAAAACAATACCCTTGACCTGGTATCTGGGTAATAAAAAGCAGACTGCTGATACTTCTCATGACATATACTAAAAGGTAAGAAATGGGTTTTGCTCTCTGTGCTTCTTCATTTTTTCTGTATCAATATTCATTTGAGAAAATAATTCAATATTTTATAACATGAATCTTTGTTAGAATATGTTAGACTCTGATATCTGTTAGTAAGTTACATGGAAGAAAAAAAAAGTTATGTTATGGCAAAGTTTTCAGTTATTTTTAATGATTAAGCTGTGATACCTGTAATAAAGATTAAATGAATAATCTCAGCTTTGTACCTGGTTATTAAACTGGCATTTTGAGCATCAAAAAAGGAAAATAAATTCTTTAAGCCTAAGGGAGACAGATTATATCATGACTCATGATCTACTAGTGAAACCTGAAAACTCCCTTCAGGGGCTGGAGCCTCTGGTAGAACATTCCAGAATCCATCCATGACTGACAGATGCAGGAGGGAGCAGACTGATTCCTCAACCTCCTTTCAGCATCTTAATTATGAAAAATGCAAACCCAATATTAGTACAACAGTAGTATTTGAAGAAAGGAGAATGAATACATCTTTTTTCTCTCACTCATTCCCTAGCTGCTTATTATAAAGTGTCTACTCTAGATGACTACTTCCGGTATCTCTACCAAGTGCTTCAAATTAAAAAGTCTCCATTTTTAAAAGCAATTTCAATTACAATCAGTAATTAGAGCAGTGCTCAGAGCAGCCAAGGGAAGCAGGGCCAAAATGTCAGAAAAGCAACTAAAAGAAAAAGCAACCACAAAGGAAAGTCACTATTCCTTCTATGGCACAGCTTGGTGGCAGCGCCTACCAGGGATCCACTCTCTCTCTCTCTCTCTCTCAGTACTTTTAAGAAACAAGCATCTCCTTTGTCAGCAAAGAAACACAGTGTGGGCCAGTCCTTGGCCTTAGATATCTTTGAGGCAATCAGGCTAGTAGAGGGATGGTGTACTCTGGGCTCTTGTCATGGTTGCAGCTAGCAGGCAGCCTTCCTTCCTGGGGCTTCTACGTAGTCACAAAGTTCACTTCTACATTCTATAATTTGCCCCCTTTCTTTTCAACCCCACAACTATTACCTGGATTGAGGTCCTCTTTATCTCTTATCCATGGACAATTTAAGATCTTTGGATTTCCTAGACCAGTGGTCAGCAAACTGCAGCTCGCGAGCCACATGTGGCTCCTAGGCCCCTTGAGTGTGGCTCTTCCACAAAATACCACGTGCGGGCGTGCACATACAGTGTGACTGAAACTTCGTGGCCCATGTGCAGAAGTCGGTTTTTGGCCTGGGTGAGTCTATTTTGAAGAAGTGGCATTAGAAGTGGGGGTACGTTCACAGAGGTCGACCCCTCAGATTGAGGACCTTTTTAGCAAAGGCCAGCTTAGGAGTACCCTAATTAAGTTAATAACAATGTACCTACCTATATAGTTTAAGTTTAAAAAATTTGACTCTCAAAAGAAATTTCAATCATTGTACTGTTGATATTTGGCTCTGTTGACTGAGTTTGCCAACCACTGTCCTAGACAATGAGAAAAATTTTGGTCCCTCCACCCTGATGTAGTTATCAAATATAACACCATAAAATAAAAAGCTTTTCAGTATATGAACATGCAAATCACTTCTTTCTTGATTTGTCTTCAAAATTTTGGTAAGTTTAGTTCTGTTTCCATAGACAAGTTTGT
>NW_006285779.1:781875-786712 GCF_000327345.1 Myotis davidii
TAGAAAGTCAGCATTGAGGTTTGAAAGATAAACAGGACTAGCTAGATGGAGAAGGAGAAAGGGTCTCCCAGAGGGAGGAGTATGTGCTAAGAAGGCCTTTGGGGATAAGAAGGAGGATGCATTCCCTGTTGCATGAGTGAAGGGAGTGCTTGAGAATAGGGGTAGAAAGTCAGACAGGCTAGGTGCTGAGCAAACTTTATCCTCCAAGCTATGGGGAGGCCAGTGACAAATTTTAAGATTTGTCACAGATTCAGCTCACCCAAACCTCTTTCTGTTCCTTCTGGCACATCTGAGATCTACTGACACTTTCAAATGCAAAGAGAGAACAAACATAAGCACCAAATCCAAAACCAAACCAAACCAATCTCGCTTCCACAAGGCAAATAGCCTTAATTCTTCAAAATGAGTTTCCACCTGAGATTTCTTTCAGAGACTGTTCCCTCAGAGTTCTTCCCAGTGGTCTCTATGGCCCTAGCACCCTCTTTTCTCTTGTGTCTGCCAGGATTTCCTAACCTTGCTCAGGGTCAAGGCCAAAGACCAGTTCCAAACCTTACTGACCAGCCTCAGGGCCTCTCATGGGATCTGGTTTCCACCCTCACTTCCTTACCTCCCACCCCCAATTTAAATCCTGTCTAATAGTTCTGCACCATGTGCCTCAGGAGCGCCTCAGGCTGTACAGGAGGAAGAGACTCCTCCTCCCTCCTCACAGAGGGCAGGTGAGACACATGGATCAGGATTTTCATCACTCAGCACCTTTGACATGCACATGTATTAAGGGCTGAATTATGTCCCCTCCGAATCCGTATGTGCAAGTTCTAACCCCCAGTACCTCAGAATGTGACTGAATTTGGAGAAAGAGTATTTGAAGAGATCATTAAGTTAAAATGAAGTTAGCAGGGTTGGCCCTAATGCAATATTCTTAAGGACTGGTACCCTTATAAGAGGAGGAAATCAGGACACAGATGCACAGAGGGAAAACCCATGTGAAGATTCAGGGAAAAGGAAAGAGGCCTTGGGAGAAACCAACCCGGCGGATGCCTTACTCTCAGAACTAGCATTCAGAACCCTGAGACCTTACATTTGTGTTGTTTCAGCCCACCAACCTCTGGTACTTGGTTCCGGCAGGCTTAGCAAACTAATGCAATATGTGACAAGATGACAAACATTTTTCCCCATCAGAACTCCTCTCAGGAGGAACTCTTCTTATGTCAGAACTGCAGAGATCAGCACAAAGAAAAGTCAAAAGTCCAACCCAGATGGCCTGTGTCTGGGTCTATGGATGCCCGGGCATGTAAGAAGCAGGTGCAGACAAGTGAAGGATTTTGGCTGTTGTGGAGCAATAGATCCACTGAAGCTGGGGAGAGTGTCAGTGAGTGTCTTCGTTTCCCATTACTGCTATAACAAATTACCACAAATGAGTGGCTTACACAAATTAATTATTTTAGTTATGGAAGTCAGAGGTCCAAAATCAGTCACATGGGGTTAAAAAGTCAAGGTGTCAACAGAGCTGCAATCCTTCTGGAGGCTCCAGAGGAGAATCCATTTCCTTGACTTTTTCAGCCTCCAGAGAACACCTGCAGTCCAAACCTCCTGTCCCCATCTCCAAAGAGCATCGCTCCAACCTCTGTTTCCACTGGCACTTCTCCTTGTTTTGACTTTTCCTGTTCTGCCTCTCTCTCTTTCCGTAACCCTGTGATTACGTTGTGTACACCTGGGGATCCCACCTCAAGGATACTCTTCCCACCTCGAGAGCCCAAACTGAATCCCATCTGCTAAGTCCCTCTTCCCTGTTGGAAAACATCTTCACAGGCTCTGGGGATTTGGAGGTGGACATCTTTCAGGGAGAGGGCATTAGTCAGCTTACAATGGTGAGGAAAATCAGAGGGCGGCATGGCCCAGGACCGAGTGGGAACACAGAAATATTAATGGGGACTTCCTGGGTGGAAACCCAGGTGCTGTGATCCCTGTCCTTGACCCCATACAGTTTCAGCTACCACCACCTAAGTCACAAAATGCTTGGCATAGTTGGTTAGAGTTCCCCCAGGAGCAGACACTGAGACAAGAATTAAGTAGTTTAGTTGAGAGATGGTATAACAGAAGAGAAAGGACCCAGGCAATGGAAAGGACCCAGGCAATGGAAGGCAATGGAATATTACAAAGCCAGCTAACTAGGTGGGCAACTAGAGTTTAATCCCACTGGGAAATTCTCAGACTTTTCCCACATGAGAAGCAAGGGAACCAGGTGTCTATCCACCAAATCCTGTTGGCCATTGGCTAACGACTGACCCCAAATGTTATTTCCATGGCCCTTCTACAGTGTGCTGTGTGGAGGAGTGATATAGCCTCTATGGTTTGGAGAAAGTCCTCCAGCAAAGAAATGTAAATCCTAGCAACCAGAAATCAGTGGGAGCATACCACAGTGAAACATTGAATGGATATGGGCAGGACATCTACAGTGTCTGTTAAAATTAGACTGAGTTTTGCATTGTCATGGATGCAGGGTTGAAATAGTCCATGACTGTGAGGTAAGAGCAGACATCTGGATTACACTGAAAATACACATGGATGAAACAGTGCCTGATGCCTATAGAGCTGCCACTATGGCAACTCATTTCTGCAGACCCTTCTACAGTAAACCCAGCCTTGAACTCCTTGCTATCTGGCTCTGATTCAGGACTTCTGTGGAGTCCCATTTCCAGCATTTCCAGGTCTGGAGCCAATTTCCCCCTCCTCTCCTACTCCCACCACATTTGGCTTAGGCAGAACATCGGTCTGTGCTGCTACCATCTCTATTGCTCTTTTGAGTAGATGAACATATATATTGGATAGAGTTTCTCTCCACCCACTACTTCCTCCCTTGATTAAAAGGGAAAATTAAAAATAAATTACAAAGAGAAAAATCCCAACTGTTTTTCTCCTTCCATTTCAGGCTTAATCCTCAGGCTTTTCCCTGTCTTCCCAGCCATGAATCAGGCAGTTCTGGAATTTCCATGTCCAAATGCACGAGGCCAATACGCATGTGGGTACTTTTAAGAAAAAAGTCGATGTTCTATAATTTAATTTTCTCCTCTCACATTAAACCTGCCACTCTCCTCATAACCAGAATGATAAATGCAGAGTCAGACTTCGTCTTTCTGACATTAATACCCATCAGTACTTCAAATGCAAACAATTGTGACATTTGACTTCATAAAAATTACCAAGTGCACCAACTCTGCTTAATTAAACCATTTAAAAGTTGCTTTTGTTCCATTTAATGAATCATATATTATACTGCAATGAAACATGCAGCAAAACAAATACTTCACAATGCTTCCAATTAAGACTCACTTCACTTATGCCAATTGACGATACGAGTGTTCCACACTTCATTCAGTTTGTGCATTTTAAGTGAACTGGTTAGTGAGAAGGGTGCTTCTTTGCTAATGAGTTTTGTAATCAAGGCATCTATTTTAATTTCAAATTGGCTAGATTGGGGAAAATTGCTAGACTAAATGACTGGTACTAATTAGAATTATAAAAATATTCATCATGCCATGGAATTAACAGAGGGGTCTGATTTTCCTACATTTACATATTGCTTGAGTTTTTTGGGGGGTGGGGTGGGGTGGAGGGAATCTTGACAAATTGTCTTCTCTTTAGCAAATTGATCAAACACTATATCTGTTTTAGCCCTTCTTCTCATTTAAAGCATAATACATATTCATGATTTGTAAATGAAGTTAAATGATTTCAACTTCTGTCTTCATTACCATATTAAAGATGTTGTCTCCATAAGCTTCCTTAAAAAATCTTCAGATCACAGTATTACCTATTTAAATGTCAAACACTTTGGTTTAATCTGTATATCAACTGAATACTGGAACAAAGCAATGGAAAGGTGAGCAAAAGAAGAAAAAACCTGTTAAGCAATAAAACTGCCTTATTGTTTATTTTCTGTCTGAAGCAGGAATTTTTTTTTTGTTTCTTTTTTAAAATGTCCTATGGTCCATCATCCAACAGTAAGAAATTTGATGACTTCCTTCCTCAAAGTCCCACCTGGAAAGTGCCACCAGCTGAGGGATGTGACAGAAGAACGTCCTGGGCATTCATCTGAAAGTCTGGTCTTTTCATGGCTGGCTACGCTCTCTTTCTATTGGAGTGCTCAATAATATAGATTGAGGTTCAGTATAAAGGGGCCCCTGAGGAATTCTGCCAGGAGGTGGTAGAAAGTCTGTTGATCTCCTAGGGAGAGTGGGGGACAGTGGTCCTCAGGAAAAGGGAAGGACCTCAGCCAGGCCTAGTAGAAACAGCAGACTGGGCCCCTCATTGGCTATGTGACCTTGAGCAAGTTAGCATCACCTTCAAGAGTCCTGTGCTCACATGTAACTTGGAAAAAATAATATCCACCTTGCAGATTCCTGTGAAAATCCAATGTAATTATGTACACAAAAGCACTTGTGAGTGCCCATTCCCAGGACATACTTAAGGACATATATCTTCATTTCTGAGAGGCACTTGCATGTCCAACAATGTGTAACTACACGAAGGAAGAGTTACTTGGTGCAAACCTTGATTCCCTGCATATGTCTATACCCCTTGGCTCCAGAGTATCCATTTCCATTATCGCTGTCAAATCAAATAACTAAATACTAATTCAATTTTGGGATACAGCTGCAAAATTCATCTTAAATCTATCAGAATAAATCACTCCCTTAACATGTATCTATAGAGGGTTATTCTAAATAATAAAATCCGTATCAATAGCTGGATTGTAAATAATATAGATTAAAGTTATATCCAACCAGAGTATGCTTTTTGTTGGGAGAAAAAAAATAATTCCTAGAGTTTCACAGTT
>NW_006285779.1:786771-812315 GCF_000327345.1 Myotis davidii
AAAGTCGAGAAAAGAGAAACCTCAGGCTCAATGTATCCTCAGTTCAGGGAAATTTTCTTCTATGCCACATTACCTCCTGAAAAGGTATTTAAATAATAATTTGAAATGATTTTACCTAAATTGATGCTATTAACACCTAAAACCTTTTTTAAGAGCATTGCCTTATACATAGGACAGAACATAAGCATGCATGGTAGATTACTTTTCAGAATTTTTTTAATTATAAAAGTAATCTAATGAAAGAATAGAAAATTTGGAAAACAAATGGTATGGAAAAAAATCCATAAACCTAATACCATCATTTTATCAGAGAACCCAGATAATATTTGGGAAATTTTTTTGTTTCTTTTTAAAAATGTTCTCTTTCCTCCTTGCTTCCTTTCTTCCTTTATCTTATATTTTTTATATCTATATTCAAAGAGTACTGCTTTATTTAGTATGTATTACATTTGAATTTATATATATATTAGGTATGTAATATGAGAGATATACAGGTTGGGGCAAAAGCAGGTTTACAGTTATTTGTATATAGAAAATAATTCAATAATTAGTAAAAAAATAAAAGAATAAACTCTGTGTTTCATGAACACACAACTGTATGCCTACTTTTGCCCACCCTTATGTATTAAACAGGTATTAATATGTATCCATGTTGCTATACAATCATTATGACTACCATTTCAATGGCTGCAGAATATTTTCACAAATGTATGAAGAATGATTTAAAGACACTTATATTGGGAATTCACTAAGTTTCGATCCAGTTTTTCCTATGATGAAAGACTTGGATAAATATCATTGTGCCAAAAGCACTGTGGTATTCTCTCATTGCTTTTGTCCCAGAAGTGGAGTAACTGAACCAATGAATCAAAGTTATGAAGACAAGTATGTCTTCTGATACACACTGCCAAGATGTTTTCCAGGAAGGAAAACCTATTTGCACAACCATCAGTGCTATTTCAGAATATGAATTTCACCACAATGTTCCCAGCATTGGGTATTTTCCTTATTTTACAGAAAATAGCACCATTTTTAAAATTGAAACATGTTCAATTAGTTTGACTAGAGCATATTTTGAAAGTTTCCTTATGAATTCTCTGAGTTCATTGTGCTTATTCAACACTCATTAATGTTTACCTTGACTTTAGTGTAATCTTCTAATGTTTAGATTTTTAAAAATTCCTCTTCTCTGTCACTTACTTCACTTGCTATCTTCCAACCTTTCTTCCAAGGGATTCATCTTGTGTCAATTCCTGCACCAGTTTAGCTAGTCATCAATCACTGGCATTAATAATGACCCTGACCAACGTGGCCTCACTGGGTGTAGAAGGTAATTACTAGCGAAGTGCACAAAAGGTGTTCTGGGGTGCCTGTCCTGTGTGGTTCTTCATTAGGTGCTGGTTTCATAGATGCACTCAGTTTATAAAAATTCGTTGAGCTCATGAAATGTGCACTTTCCTACATGTATATTACACGCTAATTTAAAAGATTTAAATACTGCCCCCAGCTTTAAAAGGCCAGGTGCTCGCCGAACCGGTTTGGCTCAGTGGATAGAGCGTTGGCCTGTGGACTGAGGGGCCCGGGTTCAATTCCAGTCGAGGGCATGTACCTTGGTTGCGGGCACATCCCCAGTAGGGGGCGTGCAGGAGGCAGCTGATCAATCTCTCAAGGTGCTGACCTAGCCAGTGTTGCTCAGTGGTTGGAGAGTTGGCCTACACACTGCAGGGTCTCAGGTTCCATTCCCAGTCAAGGGCATGTACCTGGGTTTCAGGTCACTCCCCAGACCTGTTCGGAGCACTTGATGAACAACCAATCGATGTGTTTCTCTTCTCTTCTCTTCTCTTCTCTTCTCTTCTCTTCTCTTCTCTTCTCTTCTCTTCTCTCTCTCTCCCCTTCTTTCCTTTCCCCTCTCTCCCAATGGAAAAAAAATATACTCAGTGAGGATCAAAAGACACACAAGCAAAGACCAGGTGCTATCTCACCAGGGTGCGTGGTCAAGATGAAGGCAGAGACTGGCGGGAGGATAGAAGGTATGTTCAGGTCAGGCAGACAAGATCAAGAACCAATAAAGCTGTTAAAGGAAGAACCAAGCAGAAGAATTCGTGAGTCCACCTGGAAAACTGGAAACTCAAGGTCAGGATCAAGCAGAGGGTCAGAGTTAGGGGCACAGGGCAGCAGTGCGAGCACAAAGGATGGGGCATGCATGAAGACAAGGTCACTCTGTACAGGAAGCAGGTGGGAGAACACAGGAAGCAGTAGTTGTAGTCAGCTCCTTCACCAAAATACTGCCATGGCTGAATGTATTAGAGCTTAACTGTTTTAAAAAAGATGTTGTTGGATGAAGGTACTGAGTACCCTTCTTAACACACACATACATATATACATGTATACATATATGCTGCATCTTCCATTCTTTGAGCAATTGCTCTGTCCCCTAAAAGAAATGTGCCAGGTTACCAAAATGGACACCTAGAAGATAGAAGAAGAGAACAGAAAGTCTGAGATGTGACAGAGAAAGAGCAGGCTTACAAAGACAAAGACCACCAGATGCACAATTTTCCTGAAGGTTGTTCCCTTGAGCGAATGTTCTCATCAACAGTGTTGACATGGGTGGAGATCCGTTCCACACCACTCTCATTGGATGCAAGTAAATAGTATACATTAGGCAGTCAGTGTGGCTCTATGGTTGAGGTTTGACCTATGAACCAGGATTTCGTGGTGCAATTCCTTGTCAGGGCACATGCCTGGGTTGCGGGCTCGATTCCCAGTGTGGAGTGTGCAGGAGGCAGCCGATCAATGATTCTCTCTCATCATTGATGTTTCTATGTCTCTCTCCCTCTCCCTTCCTCTCTAAAATCAATACAAATATATATTTAAAAATAGCACATTAAACCAGTTATTTTATTCAGAACTCAGCTCAAATATATTAATAGGAATATTTGAATAACACAGAGGTTGCTCCACCTTCTTAATAAAGAACAGAGACATTCCTGGACCACTGATTTTGTTTTCACCCACAGGAAAGTGGCCTCATGGAAACTGGTGTTTTTATGGTGATGGCGATAGCACATCCCACTGTACTGATCACAGACGAGGGGGGCTGTGGGTTGGTTTTCTCTTAAATGATACACAAATGGTTTTTATAGGCATGGGAGAAGGCCTAATGGAAATGCAATGTTTTTCTTTAAATAAAAAATGCCCTTCAGTCCTACACGTATTCCATGCGGGATAAGCTTAAAAACCACTGTCATCCCTAGTTAATCCCCAACAGCTTTTATCCCCACCAGGTGGGGAGACAGGACACCTGCTTCTGCCAATGGCTACGGAGGAAAGTTATCATCACCTGCTAATCCTGGAGGCTCTGAATACAATTACATTTCTAATCGGAGGGTTTATATGAGAATTTAAATGGAAGGAACAGCTTCATTTTCATTCAGCATTCTAGAAGTACAGGTTTAAACTTCCTTTAGAATTTTCAAGCCCTCCCCACCCAGACACACTCTAATCCCCCCCGCCCCCCCGCCGTGCTCTGCGCATGTGTGATGTGGTAGTCCCAGGTGGGACCCAAGCAGCAAAGCCCGAATGGAACCTCCACAGCTGGCCCTGTCTTTCCAGCGACCATGTCTAAAATTGCGTCAGCTTCTTAACCAGCTAGTCAAGCCCTCAGCTGGTTTTGAACTTGGCTGGTAGCTGTGATAAAAAAACAAACAACAAACACACAAAAAAGACCATAGCTGCACACCCACCTCTTCAATTACCGTAACAGCAACCTATCATTAATGCACTAGTGTTTTAGAAAGTGTATTTTACATTGAAATGATTGGCAATGCCACATCGGTCCAGCCCAAAAGAGTCTGAAAAACAATAGAATCTGAAATCCCATCTCTGATCTCAAAAGCCAGCTGTATTTGTTAAAGTTGCATTTTGCCAAGAAGACAAACGATAATAAAGAGCTTTGCAATCCCACCTCTCATGCAGAAATATAGCTATTTTCAGTCCCCCATCTCTGGTGGAAGGCCCTGTGCCAGGGTGTATGCATCCCTGAATACATGAGCACGTGCACATTAAAAAAATACATTGAGTCTTTTGTCAAAATGAGGGGTGTTTAAACATTGGCTGCCTACGATGAGAGTAGCACCTATCTATTCAGAGCAGTGGTTCTCAACCTTCTGGCCTTTTAAATACAGTTCCTCATGTTGTGAGCCAACCATAAAATTATTTTCGTTGCTACTTCATAACTGTAATGTTGCTACTGTTATGAATCGTAATGTAAATATCTGACATGCAGGGTGGTCTTAGGCGACTCCTGTGAAAGGGTCATTCGACCGCCAAAGGGGTGGCAACCCACAGGTTGAGAACCACTGATTTAGAGTATTTCAATGTTCTCAAAACCTATATCAAAACCTTTCAAAAATTCTCAGTTTTAGTAAGATTATTGAGCCCTCCAGCTAATCTAAAACAGCACAAGGTAAGCTGTCAGTCATCAGTGAGGAAATAGCCTGATGAAAACAAAAAAAAAGAATCCTGCCTGTTAAATAACTGGTAAACAGCCATCCCTCAAAAGATGTTCTAGAACTATGGTGAGAAGAGGAGGGGAAGGAAGAGAGAAGAGAGAGGAGGGGAGAAGTGGGGAGGGCAGGAGCGTTTTTCTTTCTTTTATTTCCAATTTGGAAAAGTAACCTATTACTTTTGCTGGTTGTTTTTAATCACAGAAATTCTTATAAAGCATCTCCAAAGATTCCTTTAAAACTGAATATATATTCTGGTTCATAGATCAATGCTCAACCACTGAACCATGCCAGCCTGGCTCCAAAGATTCTTATACCCAAGAAATAATCTTTTGTCTTCACTAAGTACTGAGTCCTTTTATTAAAATGCAAGAGCTGGCACAGAAGTTTGCAGGAATTGGGACTCTCAGAGGATGGTCAGAATGGAAGGACTTGGTCAAAAGCCCAAGTCAAGTTGAGCAGGAAACAGAAAGGACTTTGCTACATTGGGACACATCAGAACCGAAGAGGCATGGCCCCCTACAGGGTCAAGTGCAAGGTGCATTTGCACCCTACCTACCCACCCCGTTGCAGCTTTGGAAGTTGCAAGGCTTGGACCTTAACCCACACCCTGGCCTTGACAAGGGTAAGGTAGCCATGTTTCCCAGTTGACTCAAAGGTTGCTATGATGTGCCTTAACTAACACAACACTAGGTGCATCTCCCAACTTCTAGATACAATTCTGTTCTATCCAGAAGGTATTTCCTTAGTTCTCCAGCAGTGTTTTTACCAAGTGAGATCTCCTGCCAAGTCTCCTGCAGGTTCAGGGTAGCAATTTGGAAGATGAAGCAATTGGATATGGCCTGTTTAAAATATCATTCAATTATGTCTTTTGTAATACATACAACAGAATGAGACAGCCTTACCGATTCTAAAGAAATTGCTGATGCATTGCATCAAAGGCACAATAATGGAAACACAAACACCTCCCTCTCGTGCTGCTGTTTCCTTCCCACTAGCACTTTTCATTTTCTCTAGAAGCAACCAGCTGCCTCAGTGCATGCACATCAGAGAAGGCTCCCGTCTGAAACAAGACAATTGTACATCAATCTTAACCACCCTTACATCTTCATTTGCTGCTGTACAGCATCACCCTCCTTGACTCTAAACCGATAAATTACCCCAAAATAAAGAAAAACTCTCCTGAAACTTGGATGACTGGATCTGGGTGTTTTATGTCATCTCTGCAAATATTTCCAGAGGCATCATCTGCCTCTTCACACCATTTATTTAAAAGAATGGCAGGGCACCGCTTAGAAACTTTATGGGCCTGAAGAATAGTCAGCCACTTTACAAAAAAGATGCCAACAAGCAAGAGTACCTAAGGGACCACCCATCCAGAAATGTGCAGTGTGGCTAGGAACATCCATCAACAACATGGCCACATTTCCAAATATTTTTACTAAGTGAAGAAGCAGCCACTGAGCCTGAAAGTGTTTTGAATGCATTTTGTCCACAAGGGTGGATACTTCCTGATCAATGCCCGAATGTTCTCCGCGCTGCAGTGATGGAGAGAAAGGATACTCCATCTAGATACACACAAGACACATTGCATTTGGTTCATCAGACTCTTGGCATGAGATGCCTGTTGCTTCTAATCTAGCTTGTCTGCATATAAATAAAAACATGGTTTAGGAGTTCTGCACTTCTTCTAAATTACCATCTAGCCATTTAACATCATCTTAGTAAGTTCTTTCTATTTCAACATAGCTTCAAAGTTCCTGAATATATTAAGCATCTAAACTCACAGAGTATCTGACATTTGGCTAAGTCTTTCATACAATATCCACTTGATGCCATGAAAGAATGTATTTGCAATGGCTTTTGCTCTGCAAATGTCATGTGGGTGTCCTTAAGGGATTGCATTAAGCACCTGACGCCCACCTCGAAGCTCCATGAATGAGAGAGATAAAGGTTATGTTGAAATTATTGTTTAAAGGTGCTGACATCACACATGTATACACACACACACTCATTTCCCACACACTCACATTTATAACCACATATTGTAATATATACTGATCAGCAACTATTTCAGGATTTAAGAAAGAACAAAGAGAAGAAACTATTTCAATGAAGGTTATTCCCATGGATCTCTCTATGCAAGACAGTGCTTGGAATTTTCTATTTCCTTTCATTAATTGATTCCATAACATTATACTGACATCAATCACAGTACTAAGGCTCTAGGGATGGCAGGAAATATGAAGAGGAATCATCTAAAGTCCATTTTCTTAAGTATAGATTGATCAACTCTAGAGGGTTTGTTCCCATAGCATTTATACATTCAGCCATTTAATATTATTATCAAATACTTACTGAGCACTTATTAAGTACCAGGCACTGTGCTGATGTCTGGTGCTATAAAGGTGAGAAAATATGCTTTCAAATCCTGGCTCCTCCAGTTACTAGCTGGGTGCATCTGAACACCTGTGTGTACTACAGTCACTACACAATTATTATGAATACACATTTCCTATTTATCTCATAAGGTTGTTTTAAAGGTCAAATGAATAAAGTTATATAGAAAACTATCTTGAACCTGTGAAATAATGAAGAGCATTGCCAATAAATAAAAGATAACTTCCACATATTTTGATACTTAAGAGTAGATAGGGAAGTTGGTTGCTGAAGACAAAATCAACTTGCTTGGAATAATGAAATGCCACGGAGACCCTTCCAAAATCTGGATGGAATAAACAAGTGCTTTTCAACGAGTGGTACCTGAGTGACAAGATGTGAATGAAAACAGTATTTGTTCACCTTTTGGTCCAGACTGTAGGCCAGCACCCAGTCCTCTTGCTTGGGATGGAAGAGCAGACTCTGGATGTAGAAGGTGAGCCTGTATTTTTGATAGGTCGCCCCTTCATCTGAGCTGATCAGTATGCTGCTCTCCATTTCAGGATCACTGAGAAGCATGATCTAAACAGAGAAGAGAGGAGAAAATATAGAGTTAGTGGGAGAGAATAAATACAAGAAATTAAAGCATAAATATACAGTCATCTGTACTTGGCACAGAAAGGGCCATCTGGGATCTATCTAAAATATAAAATATTGGTATTTTTCTCCTTCACTTAGTCCTTCATTGTTGAATTGAGCTGAAATATTGTGCAAGGTTAGGCTTACATGCAAACAAGGCTTCATTTTTTTATGTCTCTATTTTTTAAGTCCTGGGAACATAGTCTTGTGGTCCTCTGTCCCTGACATTGGGGCCATCCCACCTCCCGGCCACCTCTTCCCTGCTCACTTCTCCATGTCACTCCTCATCAAACTATTGCTTTTATTGCTTTTTACTCATGAAGAGGATCCTCTATAATCTCACTGCCTGTTTTGTTCTCTCATAATTATTTTAGTGATTCAATTGCTTTAAGTGATTTCATGATCCCTTTGTTCTCAACATTTTCCAAAGCACGTATCCCCAAAGGACCTTGAGGAAATACTTGCTGCTCAAGAAGTCTGTCATCCCCAAGTCAAATGGACGGAAGTATCGGCTTTGACATCAGAGAAAACATGCTCAAATCTCAACACTCCTCCCTTCATATCGTGTCACCTTGGAAAGGCTTTGGTTTCTACAATAATAATTGAGTCTGATGATACCCAAACTGCCTTCAAGCACTTGATAAAATGAATAATCTTGACAAGTGGTAGCTATGATTAATACTCACCTTTTGATACTTACTGAAAATCCCCCTCCAATATGTGTGATTTGGCTTCTACTTATGGTAACTCAATAGCATTGGTCCCATTACAGGTGTTATTGCCTTTCTAGTACTTAAATCCAATAGACACACCTAGGCACTCAGATCTTTCCTTTAGTTAAACTCCTGTGAATCTTTGATACCACCGGTGATTTCATCTTTCTTGAAGCATTTTCTTCCAGGTACTTCTATTGCATCATGTCATCTGGTCTTTCTTTTAGTCTCTTTTGAATATTTAACTTTCTGTTATCCTTATCATATGACCATTTCTCAACCCTCACCTTTGACCCTCTTCTCTTTCACTCAACACATTGTTTCTCAGTGACATTTTCCACTCTCATTACTTTTCCTCAATTACCATCTTTCTGGAGACAACTCATAAATTAAATCTCAATCTGAGGTCTCCTTCTCTTTGTTTTAAACTTGAAAAATTAGCTTCCCGGTAGATTCTTCTATTTGGATGTTCTCCAAGCACCTCAAGCTCAACATTCCCCACAGTGTACCTCATCCCAGTCGATTATTCCCCCAGTGTTCCCTGCCTGGTTCAGCAAGTGTTTCTACCAACCAACCATTCATATGAAGCAACCTGTGTATAACTATAGTCAGGTAGTAAGCACAGGTCTTCACCCTTCTCTCTTCTTTTCCACTCACATCCTAAAATCCATCTCTAAGGCCTATGTATTTCACCTACTAAATGCCCTGAATCAGATCTATCGTTTCCCTACCCATTGTGATCGCCTTAGTCCAAAACGTGATCACCTCTGGACTGGATTGCTGTAAAACATCACTAGCCAATCTCACTGTACCTACCTTGCCTCCTCCAATTCCCTCTGTATACTGTGGCCAGAACGGTCTTCCTGATTCTCACATCCCTACTTAAAGCCATTCAATGGCTTATCATTTATCATAACCTGGCATAACATGCCCACTGCTTATACATCTGGCTTCATTAGTAACATAGAACCTTCACCATTATTATCCTGATTCCTTTGAGTTCCTAATGTTTGCTGAATGACCGAAGAAGAAAGTAAGCTTATTTCCTCTTACACTTTTTCCTGTCTTTGGCTAAACTACCACCAGTTGTTGGAGATACTTCTACACATGGTCTGAATCATGGGGCCCAAAGTACAAAATAAAGCCAAAAACAATTCCGTACCTTATAAAATAAAAGTATTTATTTTAGCATGATTGTTAAAATGTTAGCATAGCATATATTCATATAATAAATTAAGCTTTAAAACAAACTCAATCCCTTTAACTGCTACGATTCATTTTTGTTTTTGTTTGTTTGTTTTTCTTTTATTTCCTTACAGCTTCCAAGACCAGCTTACTTTCTTTCAAATATTTGCTTTGGCTTTATTGAAATAAGTTATTACTAGTTATCAGCAAATTTTAAAGAAATGGATGCATTATGTAACCTTTTTCCATTCGTGTGTGAATAATCTAGGGCAGGGATTTCCAACCTTTTTCATCTTGTAGCAAACATAAGTAATTACTAAAATATATTTTTTGCTGATCTAAAAAAAAACAGGTATAATTTTGATTTATTCATACTGGGCAGCTATTGTTACGTTGGCTGCTGTCATTTTTTTTTTTAATTTGACAATCTAAGGGAAAAGAGGCCAGTGGCCCTGACTAAATAGTCAGGTCTTGCATGTTTTGCAAATTCTGCGGCACACCAGTGTGCTGCGGCACACTGGTTGAAAACCGCTGATGGAGGGGAAATATTCTAGATGAGTTATTCAGAGATAGAAGAACTTTTTCCTCCTTTGGCACTCTGATGGCGTAGGACAACTTGAAATGCACCCCTGCTGCCCTTGAGGAAACCTCAGAGGATAGATTCATGCTCCTTGCAGAGTGTGAGAGGGCAAATCTACTCGTTGAGAATGAGGCTTGCGTAAGGGCCCTTGCTTGCTTCACATGGTGTACTGATGGGTTCCCTAACAGGCAATGACATAATTTTCCCCCTGGTGCAGAGAAATTACACTGCTTCTTTTATGCAGGTATAAAGAAGCTGCAAGCCTATGATTTTAATTAGGAGATAAGACCAACGTCATAAACAAACTTTATTTTATTTGCCATGAGTTACAGTACACTGAATAAGAGTTACCAGCAAGTAGCTACTGCCATGTATCCTCTTCCTCCAGCCCTGTTTCTTCCTGTGCACTCACTTGCATACAAAACACAGCGATCCGCACACAAATAGCGCATCCATGCGTGCACACATAGCCTTACGCGGACACAGATGCAGCATAGATGTGGGAGCGCACACACAAAAGTGAGTTTATATACAAGGCATATAGACATTGTGTGGGGGTTTTAGGGAGCTTTTATTGGCAAGAGTACATTTTTATTGCAACCTTTCCCTGACATTCTCATCAGAAATCCTCTTATATACTTTGATATCACTGGCAGTGTCTGTATATAATCCTCATTTCTGAGAAGATTAAAAGGAAGAGGAATGGCAATCTACACGTGCTGGATTTCCAAAATGTTGGGCACTTTACTGGATCTTTTATCAAAACTGAGTGTGAATTATGTGAAATATCATCACTTGCCTTTTGGTAAGTGAGGCTCAGAGGAGAAAAGCAACTTGACTTTGACCTCCTCTGATCAACTCACACACTACCACCTCCTCGTATGTACACTAACACTTCACTGGACCTCAAAACCTTATCTTTCCCAAAGGACAGAAGTCAGAGAAGTTTTTCATTCTTTCTTTAAGCATCTCTAAGAATTCCACACCAGCCCAGGTGGCATGGCTCAGTGGCTGAGCATTGACCTATGAACTAGGAGGTCACGGTTCAATTCCAGGTTAGGGCACATACTCGGGTTGTGGGCTCCATCCCCTGGGTGGGGCGTGCAGGAGGCAGCCAATCAATGATTTCTGTCATCATTGATGTTTCTATCACTCCTTCTCCCTTACTTTCTGAAATCAATAAAAATATATTTTTAATAAGAAATCCACACCAGAAAAAAAAAAAGCAGCTCACAGACAATAGGGTGATGAACACCTGGGGTGGAGGGTGGGGTGGGCTAGAAGAGGTCAAGGGAAGGAAAAAGAGACATGTAACACTTTCAACAATAAAGATTTTTTTAAAGTATATCTTTATTGATTTCATAGAGGAAGGGAGAGGGAACGAGAGATAGAAACATCAATGATGAGAGAGAATCATTGATTGGCTGCCTCCTACACATCCCCCACTGGGGATCAAGCCCGCAACCCAGGCATGTGCCCTTGATCAGAATCAAACCCATGACCCTTTAGTCCGCAGGCTGACGCTCTACCCACTGAGCCAAACCAGCTAGGGCAATAAAGATTTTTTTTAAGCCTCTTTCCTTCTCTGACATATATCTGCCCCTGGCCAAGAGGAGACAAATAATTAAATAATAGGAATAAAAAAAATGTAATGTCAGTGCTCAAAAAGGAAAGAAGGAGAAGGAAGAGACCACAATATTAACATAAATACAATAAGAGAGCAAATGCCTCCTCAGAAGTTGTCTCAAGATAACATGTGTGTGCTGCATATGAACATACTATAGATATAAAGAAAACCATCTCATAACCACCCATGTTTCTGTTGTTTGTTAAGCAGGGATTTCGAACACAAATGCTTAAGAGGGCAAAGCAGGTAAATAATAAGTGAAGCAGATAAAATAAGACAAGGATTGGGGAGGACTGTGCTGAAATGGGAAACGCCCACCTTTTCTTAGAATATTTCAAATTGAATTAAAAAAAATTGTGCGCAAATTAAATGTCTGTGGACTGAATTTCTGAAGTAGTTGTGTGACCCATGTCAATGTTATGATCACTTGTTTCTACAGAAACAAAGGAATGTACAACCCATGCCTTTTCATATGGATAGAAACCCTCTGGCGATGCCTGCGAGTTCTGTACTTACATGGTTTTAAAGAGCTCCCACTGGAAATTTTTGTTTCATTTTTTTTCTCTTTTACTTCATTTTGCTTTGGTCTTTTATCCAGCTTTTCCTGACATAAGAACTGCAGTGGGTGTGTGCATGTATTGGGAGAGGAGTATTTCTAATATGGGTTAGCAGAATTATTAGTGGTATAGACTCTGGGGGCAGGTGCCTTGAGGTCAAATCTCAGTCGGCTATTTTACGTGTAGACATAAGGATATTATTCAATTTCCCCAATCTGTTAGTTCATCTATTAAAAAAGCAGATAATAATTGTATCTAACTCACAGTGCTGTTAAGATAATTAAATGAAATGCTGATTAAAACAGCTTAACACAGGCCCACAACTCCTAAGCAAACATTAAACTTTATCTTTCAATCGCCCAGGATAAGAGTCCAACTGCAGTCAGAAGACATGCCCAGCAGGTGGGAGACAACTAGAAGCGATTTGGGGATTATTTGCCTCCCTCTTGACTCCCATCATCCCTGAGCTTTGGGGATTAAAACGGAAAAGATGGGTGGGGAGGGAAAAGGGAAGTTGCTGTTCCATGGGTATTATTAAAAAAGGAACAACAGGCCCAAAACGGAGTCACTTGTGTTAAGGCCCTGTGTCAGAAAACTAAGACCTAATACCTACCCCAATTACAGCTTCAACCTCCCCCAGGAATGTGACCTTTAGCCAACCAACCAAGAATTTCCTAGTCAGCACTAGGAGGTGATTCCCCTGACACACCATTTCTGGTCCCCTTAGGACAGTGGTCGGCAAACTCATTACTCAACAGAGCCAAATATCAACAGTACGATTGAAATTTCTTTTGAGAGCCAAAATTTTTAAACTTAAACTATATAGGTAGGTACATTATTATGAACTTAATTAGGGTCCTCCTAAGCTGGCCTTTGCTAAAAACATCCTCAATCTGATTGAGGTACATTCACTGAGGTCGACCCCTTCCAACGCTCCCATCCACACTCATCTTGTACACTTGTTTCGTCTATCTCCTTTCGTTCATCCTCTCTATATGTCCACCCCCCACTTCTTCTAACGCCACTTCTTCAAATAGACTCGCCCAGGCCGAAAACCGACTTCTGCGCATGGGCCACGAAGTTTTAATCGCATTCAACGTGTGCCCCCACACGTGGTATTTTGAGGAAGAGCCACACTCAAGGGGCCAAAGAACTGCATGCGACTCGGGAGCCACGGTTTGCCGACCACTGCCTGAGGAGGTTGACCTTGAATAAAAAAAAAACAAAACACATTCATTGCTCATCATTTCCTTTGTCCATCCCCTCTCTGCCTTTGAAAAACTTTCTACTTGCCAGATAGGATGCTGCCCAATTCATGAATCATTTAATAAAGCCAACTGTACCTTCAAAATTTATTCAGTTGAATTTGTGTTATGTAACAGTAAGAAGCTTCAATCGTGCAAAATGCTAAAGTTCTAGAGATGGGCTGTAGAGTATTGTCATTATTGTTAACAACACTGTACTGTACAATTGAAAGAGCTTGTCGAGGGGGTAGATTGCATATTATGTGATTTTTTAAAACCACAATTAAAACTTGACATGACCACTCTCATCTCTTCAAAGGGAGGCTCCAACCTAGGAAGCAACTAAACACATCCCTGCCTTAGGAGTGAGGACCTCATACAAGCAGTCTCTGTATTTGGCCATTCATTATACATTAACTGCTGTAACTCATATTGGAGATGGACAAGTATTAGAGTTTACCAATGTAAGGATGGTACAATACCATGTTTTCATTTACTTGCAATGTTTTTGCAGGAAATTCCTGGAAAATTTGAATAATAGTGCCCCTAATTTTTTTAAAGCAATCTTAGAAAGTTTTAAGGATTTCTCCCCACTTTCTTTATTTTAATGTATTTTTTGTTGATTTCAGAGAGGAAGGGAGAAGGAGAGAGAGATAGAAGCATTAATTATGAGAGATAATCATTGATTGGCTGTCTCTTACACACTCCCAACAGGAGATGGAGCCTACAACCCAGGCATGTGTCCTGACCAGGAATTGTAAGAGAGGTATTCTTTATTTAGGCTGACCCTTAAACCTATTGGCATAATTGACACATTGTTGAATAGTGACTTATTCAACTAACAAGTTGAGCCTGTTCTATAAAAAACTTTTAAATCACAATATAACAATATACTAGTACCCCCACACACACACCCCATCTATCTATCTATCTATTTAATAATCTAACATGTCCTCTAGCAATGATTCTCCACTGGGGTGAGAAGAGGAATTGCCTCTAGAGGACATTTAGCAATGTATGGAGACATTTAAATTGTTCCATTTTAATTGGGGAAGAGGGGGATATATTGGCATCTAGTGGGTAGATGCCAGAGATGCTGCTATACACATTACAGTGCATAGGACAACGAATTACTCAACACAAAATGTCAATATTGCTGCTGTTGAGAAGCCTTGTCACCATATATATACATATATATATAGATATACTACTATGGGGAAAATATATAAATAACATATACATTGTATGTACAGATAGTACATTGATATTTATGCTCATATGCAAGCTTCTTTCACCTACTGCCACTAATACATGCCAGATTTAGACCCTTGCCTTTCCCCTCCAACCCATCACATCTATTTGTCCTTCAGAATTTAACATAAGCATCACCCGTAAAGCAACAATCATTGAGGCCAATCAAAAAACATTAAATGATACAAAAACAACTAAACAACAACAAAAGTATTTTTTAAATGGGCAAACGACTTGAATGTATATTTTTCTAAAAAAATATGTAAATGGCTAAAAAGCACATAAAATATATTTAATATCATTAATCATAAGGGAAATACAAATAAAAACCACAAATGAAATACCACCTCATACCAATTGAGATGTAAAAGCAGAGAATATAGTAAGTGTTGGCAAGGATATTGAGAAATGAAACCCTAGTGCGCTGCTGGTAGAAATATAAAACAGTGCAGCTACTAAGGAAAACAATATGTGGTTCCTCAAAAAATTGAAAATAAAATTGCATATGCTCCAGCATGTTTTTCTGGATATATACCCAAAAATATTGAAAGCAGGGCTTCAAAGAAATATCTGTACACCCACCCACATTCATAATAGTGCTATTCATAATAACCAAAAATGGGAGCAACCCAATTGCCCACTGATGGAGGACTAGGTAAAAAAGGTGGTCTATATATACAAGGGAAATTATTCAGTCTTTAAAAGTAAGGAAATTCTGTCACATGCTACAACATGGGTGAAATAAGGACATCACGGTAAATGAAATAAGCCAGTCACAAACAAAATACTGTATAATTTCCACTTACTATATAATTACTACTTATGTGGTAACTAGTGTCAAATTCATAGGAACCGAGAGTAGGATGATGGTTGCCAGGGGCTGCGGGAAAGGAAAATGAGGAGTTGTCCTTTAATGAGTATAGACTTTTAGTTCTGCAAGAAGAAAAGAGTCCTGGAGTCCAGGAAAGGCCTCATGAGAAGGCAGCCTTTGGAATGGATGTAGGAGTCAGGTGAGCTAGAACAGAGTGAGGAGGTAGAGTATTGTGAATGGGGTCAGGGGATGAGGGGTGAGGTAAGCACCCAGGCTTCATCCCACATGATGTGGAAAGCCTTGGGCTTTGAATGAGGCACTGACAGGCTATGGCTTGCATGTTGATCCTTTCACTCTGGCTGTCACTCTCGTGGAACAGAGCATGTGGGAGGTGGGGAATAGAGGGACAGAATCAGAGAGATTAGCTGCAGGCTACTGCTAGGATCCAGATGGGAGAGACTGATGGCCCAAGCTAAGGTGAAGTGCCCAGATACTGAAATGGGTCTCTTTCTGGTTGTATTTAAAGCCAACAGTCAAAACGGTCTACTTACAGATGAGATGCAGGATATCGAAGAAAGTGAGGAGATCTATTAAAATGTTTTTAGCCATACATTCATCTCAGTGTCACTTATCATAATTAAAAATTGGAAATATCTCAAATTGTCTAATGGTTTTTTTTGCCTGAACAACTGGGAAAACAGAATTAGCATTTAGGAGATAGTAAAGCCCTTGGCAGGAGCAGGCTGGTGCTTTAAAAATACGGAATTTGGTTTTTTAAAAGGCCAGGTGCCTATTAGACACCCAAAAGGGAATGTTAAGTAGACAGGCGATAGATGTACTAAGCCTATTTTCAGGAGATCGGGCTCACCTGCAGACAGGAACTCAGAACACATCAGTGCTGGATAGCACTTAAAGATGTGAATCTGCAGATCACCGAGACAGCAGCCATAGACAGAAAAGAGTCTGGAGAACTGAGCTCTGGTGCACTGTTTAAGTTTCAAAGAGACAAGAAGGGACCCAGAAAAGAGTATGAGAAGGAGGACAACCAGACACTGCAGTGCCCTCGAAACCTTAAAATCAAGGGAAGAAAGCATATCAAGGAAGGGAGTGTCCAATGTGTCAAATGCAACTGACAGCTAAGTAGGGTAAATACTGAGAACTGGCTGTCGAGTTTAGCAGCGCAGAGGATGGTAGTGAGCAATGCAAAGGGAGCGGCGTGCAGTATGCAGACAGTCCTGCTGCGAGTAGGAATTGGCATGACTGTTCTGGAAAGCAAGATGGCAATATGGAGCAAGAATCTTATAAATATTTATATGTTTGACCCTGCAATTTCTCTTCTAGGAATTTGTCCAAAGAAACCATCAGGGACCCAATAAAAGATTTATCCACCTGTATGTTCATCTCAGTATTATTTATAATGATAAAAAAATGGGGGGGAAAACAAATATCTGATAGAATGATTAAATAAAAGCAGGCTACCTCCATTCAACGGAATATTATGCATCCATTAAGTCTGAATTCAAGTGGTTGTATGACACATGAAAAATAATCATGTGTAAACTGTGCATAAAAAGCAGGCTAAAACACAAGCAGCAGCATCTCAATTTTGTTAAAATTGTTTACATTTTATGTCTGTATTTACATAAATAAACTTACTCCACGCTGATAAAAGTGGTTACTGTGTGGCAAGATCATGAGAAATTTTGTCATTATCTTTACATTTTTCTGTTATCTCCCACATATTCTACAAATGTGCAATGAGCAGTTATTACCTTTATAACCATATTTATTCTCTCTCTCTCTACAGACACACTTTCCCATTAACTCTTTTGAGAACTCAGAAAGGTTATGCTAACCTGTTGCCTGCTTTGGAAAAACAAGTTGAATGAAAACTGCATTGTGAAAGCAGGACAGGTGTCCTGTAAAGGAAGGGTGGTGAGGGGACCTTAACGTATACAACAGCAAGCGCATCTCCAAACTCAGAAAATGGTATTATGGTCCTCCCCTGTGGAGTAGAAATCTCGGACATCCTGCCCTCCCATCTCCAAACATTGCGGGCTCCCCGCCCCCATACACTTCATGGGATAGATCTCCCCCAGCCCAGCCCTGATCATGGCATTTCCCCTCCACAAGAAACTCTAGCGCCTTCTACCTGGCACAGAAACCAAGCCTGGCACTTCAGTTGGGGGTCCCATGTTGAGCTCAGGCTTGACTACTAAAACACAACCATATGCTCTTGCCAAGTATCCCCTAAAAGTTTTTTCAAATCACTATGCCTAACATTCTGATCTTTGACAAGGCTCCTGCCCCACCGAGAAAGGCCAGCATCCCCCCCAGCTACACCCTCCATCAAGGCCCATGGAAATGCTCTCCCTTCCAGGAAGTCTCCTCAACGCTCCAGCAGAACAATCTCTGCCTTTCACCAGCACATTTGTTATCACAAATTGAATGTGATGTGAGACGATATGATTCTGAAATGTTTAACATCTTTGAAAATGGGTCAATATGGGTCATATTTTGTTTCACTTGTCTTCATCTCACTTTGCCACTGGGATATCAAGTTCCTTAAAGGAAGAGAACTTCAGTGATACCACATCCTCTGATCTTCTTTGCTGGGCTCAGTGAAGCACATGCTGGGCTCAGTGAAGGTCACTCGAGGGTAAGTAGGCTTGCTTGTCCAAATAATCGATGAGTTAGATTCGTGGCTTACCACTGCCCTGGCCAGTGAGTTTCCTCTCAGGAAGAGCAGTTGGTAGCTCAGACATCACCGGCCCCACGGGTGGTCATTGTCACCTAGGGCAGCGGCCCCTCTGCCTCCTCCAGTTCTCTTTTATGGAAGTCTCATACAGACAAACTCAATAAATTGATGGCCATATTATTTTTCAGCAAGATGTTTATTTCCAATATTTTTACAAAGCAAGTCTAACCCTAGGAGAGAAGGGGGGGGGGGACGGTGGAAAGTGCCATATTTAAAAGAAAATAAATGAAATCTACAGAATTGGGTTGGATGTAATTTTCATTTCTTTTGTTGAATTTTTGCTAACATATTGTGGTGATTTGAGTTCAGACTTTGGTCTGTTTGCTTTGTCTTTCTCCACAGGAGCACTAAAGAACAACATGAACCCAGACATGTACTCAGGACACAGATGGGGGTGCTGAGACACAGGTTAGGTGGGCGGAAGGCATGGGCTTTGGTACAATGTTGTCATGGGCCCTGATACTAACCAGGTATGTTGGGAAAGGTTTTGAGAAATATCAAATCAGTTGACTCAAGCTCATCCAAGGCGTTTGCTCTTTCAGGCACCCACGTTGCTACTAAGCACATCGGGGACCCCAGTGAGACCTCAGAGTTAAGAGGCACTGCCTTCAAATCCTAAAACCAGAAAGGCAGTGACCACATGAAGAGATAAAGAAACACTGCTTACCAGCACACAGATTATCTACTGCACAACAAACCTAATGTATAAACATCTTGCTGACGCTGCGTGCAAGGAAGGTCCTGAAAAGATCCTGGTGCCCAAGAGATGGGAAACGGAAATTAATTGCACAGTGCCCATTATGACTAGTTTAGGAATGGAAGGTTGTTACTGATACAGTATTTATTTAGTGTGCCAGCATTGGTATTTCATTTAGTGAACATTAAGAAAAGGGGACAAGGCTTTCAGAAATTCATCGGCTAATCCTATTTTCCCACTGAACCTTAAATTCTTCATATGAGAAGCCTTCAACCTAGGCAATTTTCTTTTTTTAAAAAGTTGAATGTATCGGGGTGGCAATGGTTAATAAGATTATACAGGTTTCAAGTGTACTGTTCTGTGTTACACCATCTGTATATTGCATTATGTGTCAACCTAGCGAATTTTCAGGGACCTAAACTTCGATATTTGGGAAGGATTATGTAGTTAGGAGAGGCCAAACAAGCTTGAGGTCATCATGAGGCAACCAAACAAGGGTGTAAATAAGCTTGGAAATATGCTTGTCCTGGTCTAACAGGAAGAGAGTACGCAGCTGGAACTTCACGGGCATTAGTAGCAAGGTCACTACACTCTGGGAACACCACCTTGCCCAGTAAGAATGATGGTCATGCAAACATGGGTTAAACTCAACTCCTCAACCCCAGTCACAGCTCCCACTTCTGAGTGGCAGGGATGGGCTCCCATAGAGCTAAATGCTAGACATGATCAACAGGGAGCATGGCTCCCTGGTCATTGTGGCTCAGTGGTTACAGTGTCAGCCTATGTACCGGCCCACGCACCAGAGGGTTGGGGGTTTGATTTCTAGTCAAAGGCATGTACTGACTTGCAGGTTCCATCCCCAGCCCTGGTCAGGGTGCATGTGGGAGGCAACCAATCCATGTGCCTCTCTTGCATTGATGTTCTCTCTCTCTCCCCCTATCTCCCTTCCTTCCAATCTCTCTAAAAAGGAATGGAAAAAAATATCCTTGGGTGAGGATTAACAAATAAAAACACAAACAACAATAAACAAGGAGGATGGCAATTTTCTGAGGGACAGCCCTTTGGTCCAGTGGTCCACAGAAAAGCCAAGCTGTAATAACTGGTTGTACCAACAGTCATTTCACCAGCACAGGAACTATCCCAGGGAGAGGAAATGAAAGCACTCATGCACTGATTCCCTTCCCCCAGGGGAGAGACATTTCGCTCCCAGGGAGAGTACAGATGAAAAGGAATGAAACGTGCAAAGAGTGGGGCAGACCCTGGCATTTTGTGCAGGCCCTTGGTCTGTGCTTTCTACCCCCAGCTCGGGACACCTGCTCTTCATACCTTCACCTCCAGGCGAATTGCGTTGTATGGCATAGTGGCCAAGTCTTGTATCCTCACTCTGCTCCTTGGGGAAAGTAAGGCTGGTGTGATTACCCACTGTCTTAGTTTCATGTTGGTGAAAACAAATTAACACAAGTCCAATGGCTTAAAACAACACACACATAATTTTATTATCTTATAGCTCTGGATGTCAGAAGCCCAAAACGGGTCTCACTGGGCTGAAATCAAGATGTCTGCAGGGCTGCATTATTTTCCTAAAGGCTCTAGGGGAGAATCTCATTTCTGGGTTTGTTTTCTTTCTACTTCTAGAGGCTGCTCTTACTCCGTGGCTCCCAGCCCCGTTGCATCTTTAAAACCAACAATGGCCTGTCCAGTCTTTCTCAGATCACATCCCTCTGGCTCTGCTTCTCCCCTTTCCCATCGTCCTAAGGCAGTGATGGCGAACCTATGACACGCGAACTCATTTTTTTGGGTTGATTTTTCTTTGTTAAATGGTATTTAAATATATGAAATAAATATCAAAAATATAAATCTTTGTTTTACTATGGTTGCAAATATCCAAAAATTTCTATATGTGACACGGCACCAGAGTTAAGTTAGGATTTTTCAAAATGCTGACATGCCGAGCTCAAAGGGTTCGCCATCACTGGCCTAAGGACTCTTGGAATGAAAATGGCTCGCTTGGGTTATTTTAATGTTAGCTGATGAACAACCTTCATTCCATCTAGAACTCTAATAGCCCCTTGCCATGTAAGTTAACATATTCACAGATTCTTGGGATTAGAACACATCTGGGAAGCCATTATTCTGCCTACCAGGTGTCCTTCCATAGGCAAAGAGCCACCAGAGCCAGAACTGAGTGACTTAGGGGAGGTCACAGCTGATTCCCAACTGTTAAAACTGGGCTCAAAGTCAGAAATTTACCTCCACAATTGAGTGTTTCATTCTTCCTGCTACACTCTGTGTTGGTGACATAGCAAAGGAGAGAGAGGACACAGCAAGAGAAAGACCAAGGCAGGTCTTTGTGCAGGTGCCTCTTGTCCTGCCCTAGTCACCAACCATCCCCTTTGGTTTCATCCTTTCAGCTGTAAAAGTAAAGCCACTATCCCCAAAGAAAAGGCCATATGTATGTGTATTTTTTTCCTTTTGGTTTTTAGGGTGTTGTGGTTGCATGGTGTTGCTCTCTCAACGTGAAGCAGAGGGGAGGGGAGGAGGAGGAGAGGTGCCAATTCTGTCAGGCAGGTGCTCTCTGTAATGACCCATCATCTTGTGCCAGGCGGTCCCCATTCAGGCAGGAATAAGAGTGTCACAATAACAGTAATAAACAGAGAAGAGGCCTTCCAATAACAGCATAATGGGGAGCTCCAGCCACCTCAGTCTGGGGGTGGGAAGAGACAGGAGAGGAAAGACAGAAGGGGTGAGGGATGGAGGTACTCAAAGGTGGAAGCTTTCCATTTTGCCCCAGGGCCTGCTCTAAGTGTGTAAGGAAGAAAACAATGCCACACACACCATCACAAACTTTTTGTTGTTGGGAGGATGGAGCAGCACATTTGTCAAAAGGTACAACTGTCACTTCTGATCCCCCAGCTCTGCAAAGGCTCCACCCCCGCGGTGATTTAGATGAATGGCTTCTCATTAAGAGCCAATAAACAAAGTGCACTCCCAGCGCTCCTCTCCCGGGCCATGGTTGCCCTGTGAAACTGCCCGCAGGGAAAGCAGAGTGCACCAGAGTTGTCAAATGTAATTTATAGGTTTTTAAGATCTAATCATTTCCTATAATATTAGATTAAATGACCATCTATATTAAAAAGGAAATTACATTTACCTTGCTTTCTTCACTTTTCCCCCCTAGAAAAGTTAGGGTTTTCAAAAAACTCTAATCCCACAGCCAAGGGCCAGAACACGTCCTTGACAATGTACTTGAGGAGGATCAGCCTACAGACTTCCCTGTACCCAGGAGTCTGAGCAGAGAAGCAGGCCAAGAGGCAAATGGGAAGATTCTCTTAGCTGAGCCAACTCCATTCAGGACCCTCACAGAGTCCACACCCCTCACTTCAACCAGAGCTGTGGCACCTTAGTCCCAGTCCACACTCACCAAAGCTCCAGGGTATTTTAGTGTCTGTGGGGGTAAAGAGAGTCCTGGAGTAAACCCATCTCCCAAAATCTCATCACCTTGAGACTGGGCATCAGCAGACCTTGCTTTATCACGTAGCCATGTGCTCAATCGCTCACCTTCACTCACCGAGGCTCTGTGTGCCACATTCCAGGATGGACATGAGGGTACAAAGATGAGCAAGACAAGCTTCAAACCCACCATTTATTAGCCCATCTGTTAGCTCCTTGCCTTCAGAGCTTCCGTTTTTCTCAACTGTAAAATCCGGAGAGGAATTGCACTCCCACACCACCACAGAGGGTTTAGAGGAGAAAGACAAGTAAATGTTTGGAAACCTCTTGGTTTCAGCAAATATCAGGGCCTTTCTTCCCCTCTGCTCCCCATGGCATCTGAGAACAGTTATTCTCAACTGAGATGAGGGCAAATGCAGAGAGTCAGTTTGTGGAAGGAGAGGGGTCACCCAGACCGAGATGTAGAAAGTACAGATGTAAAGATTGGTAACCACTGTTGTAAAAGGATGGGTCCAATCCTCAAAGCACAAGAAAGAGCGGTGGGGCAGCCATCCATTACTGTGCCCTGCTTAAAGTCAGATTTAAGGGATATAAAGTCAGATGACAGAGACCAACTCTCCAGCTGGAGGTCATGTCCTTCACTCACTGGCTCCAGTTGAGCTTTCCAACCCTGTGCTCCCCAAGTGCCTGTGCTCTTGAAAATAATCACGCAACTCACTTTCCCCAAACATCCTACTTCCCCACCTTGAAGCTACTGCTGAGGCCACTCCTCTTCTCAGATGCTCTTCTTCACACTCTGCACATCTAAACCCTAGCTGTCCTTTAAGCCAGACCCAGAGTCCTTTGAGAAAGCTCCATGGATTCCACCCTCTCCACTCTGTAGCGCTTTGCAGAGCTCACAGCTACTTTAATTTACTGATTAAATTATAGCACCACTGTAAGTCCCCAGTGCCAGGGAGATTTTTCTCCATCTTTTCATCACCCCCTCTCCTGGAGTTCAATTTAGTATCTTTCAGAGGAAGCTATAAGACCCGCTGCCCTGCCCATGCTGCCTGCATTCATGAGCCCAGCCTGAAGGAGTGGCCCCTGCTATCCCTGCAGAACCCCTGGACGAGGGAAAGGAGTCATGGCAGAGCCTGGAGATGGTTCATCGGGGTTCTGTTCACAGGGGCACATGTCACCTGTTCTCACTGCATTCATGGGACAAAGCAAGTCATATGGTCAAGAATTATCAGAATTATCTGAAATGCTCCCAGCAGTTGGGGAGAAACCCAGTGACAGGGTGAAAGCAAGGAATATTTTGTGCAAATGGAACAGTATTCAGCCATAGAAAGTAATGGAGCATGCATCTATGCTACAAAATGGATGAACTTCAAAAACAAGCTAAATGAAAGAAGTCGGTCACAAAAGGTCACATGTTCTACAACTCCATTTATATGAAATATCCAGAATAGGTAATCCATAGAGACAGAATGCAAATTGGTGGTTTCCAGAGGGTAGGGGGTGAGGGGGGATGGAAGTGACTTCTTAATGATTATGGGTCTTGGAGGAGTGATGAAAATGTTTTTGAACTGGGTAGAGGTGGTGGTTGTACAATATTGTGACTATATTTAACGACACTGAATTGTTCACTTTAAAGTGGTTAATTTTATGTTATGTGAATTATATCTCAATAAAAAAATAAATAACATAAGAGAGCTATGGCCAGCACTCATTGGCTCCAGCCTCTCCCTTGCTTGCCAAGCAAAATGAAGATGAAGATATTAATCTAAAAATACTAGTAAGCACAAAACTAATTCCCATCTAGCTTGTAAAGTGACTGGTCTCCAAATAAACCCTCTGCTTAATGGAAAATAATAAGAATACAGTGGATCCAAACACTTACCACAAACCCCACTGTTAGGATAGTCAGAAAGCTACACTAACCTCACAGCCAACTATTGGTGAGTGAACCTTGTTACAGGTCTGCTTTCTTCCTGGGATCCCAGATCCAGCTTGGGCTACAGCCTCTGAAGAATCCACATGTCCTGTTTATGTAAGTGACAGTTCCAGGTGTCCTATCTTCCCAGGAACAAATCCTCTTCTAATTGCCTCAAGACTCCTCTTCTATTTCTTAAAAATTAACATTGCCAACAGGTTTAATTAACAAGCAAAGGCCCCTTCATGTCTAAATTTCATGCTTGAATGCTCTCACTTTAAAGGATAGTGTGCAGGTGCTTGCTTTATGCAGCTTTATGGAGCATGGGTTATAAAAGCTTACCCATATGACTTTTTAATACCATGGAAGTCCATTCAGTTCAATCCCATAAAGTCCCAGCAATATTTAAGTGTTAAAGGTGACTTTCACGATGATATTTATTATTGGATAATGAACAGTGGACAGATAGCCTTCAAAACTCCAAGCAATGGAGTGAATCACGTCTCTTCTAAACTTTTAAGAACAGGACCACCATGCCCAGCCGGTGTTGCTCAGTGGTTGAGCATCAACCCATGAACCAAGAAGTCCCCAGTTCAATTCCCAGTCAGGGCACATGCCCAGGTTGCAGGCTCGATCCCCAGTAGAAGTTGTGCAGGAGGCAGCTGATTGATGTCGATGCTGCTATCTCTCTATCCTTCTCCCTTCCTCTCTCTCTAAAATCAATAAAAACATATTTAAAAAAAAGAACAGGACCACCACATTTCCTAGAAATCACACAACTACCCAACATCCCTTTTGAGATTCCCCTTGGCAGCATGAGTTTTCTTAACAGGTTTTTTTTTTCTTTTTCAAGACCAAATCCCATGAGTCAGAGGAAAACCAGTTACTTAAATATTTGGATCTACCTTCTCCATAAGACTGGACATTTTAGGACAACCTTGACCTTCCCCTAAGAACAAGAGTTGCCCAAGATTCTCGGTCTCCCCTTACCAAAGCTACTCCTATAGAACCCTATAGAGCAGTGGTTCTCAACCTGTGGGTCGCGACCCCTTTGGCGGTCAAATGACCCTTTCACAGGGGTCGCCTAAGACCATCCTGTATATCATCTATTTACATGACGATTCATAACAGTAGCAACATTACAGTTATGAAGTAGCAACGGAAATAATTTTATGGCTGGGTCACAACATGAGGAACTGTATTTAAAGGGTCAGAAGGTTGAGAAAC